>NW_027468564.1:50606873-50991430 GCF_046254945.1 Alosa pseudoharengus
TCAGTCTTACCTTGCCATGTGAGGACACAGCTCCCCCCCCCCCAAAAAAAAAAAAAAACAGCATATATTCCACCTCTCTCAAAATCTAAATGTAGTGTTTGCCTACCACTTCTTTTTCTATACCTCGACTAAACCCACAGCTTATTAAATTGCAGTGTAAGGAGTCTAGGGACAGAATGCATGGAAAGAACAAGTATTTGAAGAATTCCTGAAAATGAAGATATAATTTAACAGTGTCTAGCTAATGAATTCAATGACTTCCTTTTTTTCTTGTCTTACCAACATCTCCATCTTTTTAAAATTGTGCCTTGCATATGTATTGGCGTTGATATATTTACGTGGCTGTGTGTGTGTTTACGTGGCTGTGTGTGTGTGTGTGTGCGTGTGGGTGTATGTCCCTTGTGTGTGTGTGTGTGTGGTGTGTGCATGTGCATATGCGTGTGGGTGTATGTCCCATGTGTGTGTGTGTGTGTGTGTGTGTGTGTGTGTGTGTGTGCATGTGTGTGTGTGTGTGTGTGTGTTTGTGTGTGTGTGTGTGTGCATGTGTGTGTGTGTGTGTGTGTGTGTGTGTGTGTGTGTGTGTGTGTGCATGTGTGTGTGTGTGTGTGTGTGTGTGTGTGTGTGTGTGTGCGTGTGTGCGTGTGCGTGTGTGTGTGCGTGTGTGTGTGCGTGTGTGTGTGTGTGTGTGTGTGTGTCTGCAGGATCTTGAGGGAGCAGTGGATCAGAGCCAAGTATGAGAGGAGAGAGTTCATGGAGGCTGGGAAGAAGCTGACCTACGAGGAGGGTGAGTGGCCAGTGACTGTCCCCTGGTGTGTTCAGAGAATACCTAATCAACCAATGGTAACCACCGCTGCACTGATTGACATGTCTGACTGACAAACAGCAATCCGGGATGGCATGCTGATGAAGAGGGGGCGGGACAACGGCCAGTTCCTCAGCCGACGATTCGTTCTCTCTGAGAGGGAAGGAACAATAAAGTACTACACAAAATATGATGTGAGTCTCTTTGCAACTGACCTCTCTCCCTGTGACCTATTAGTTAACGCTTAACTAGAGCTTGTGGTGTTGCACCACTCCACAGGGTAGGGTAGGGTAAGGTAGGGTAATTAATCATTACATAACAGCCATTCACAACACACACACACACACACACACACGCACACACACACACCCCTGGCCTCTCTGTCCTGAGATTCCGGTGAGATTCCTGTCTTCCTGGTGTTCCCCCTGCCTGCAGGCCTGGCGTGTCCACACATGACTCCCCCGCTGGCGGACTGCCCAGCATGCCAGAGAGAGGCTGCTCTAAGCGCCATTTTTTTGTTGTCATTCTTGGTTGTGAGGCAGTAGCCACCATGAAATGCTCAGCTAAGCTGGTCTCACGGCAGTGAATACTTTCTCCAAATGAAGTTCTCAATCCAAGTCCCCGCGGCGAACGGCAAACACCAGCCTTAGCTTGCGGGAGCGGGAAGAAACCAATCGGCACGTGGTGCGGCAAATCCCGGATGATGCCATCAAAGCAATTTGGTGGGGGGGGGGGGGATAAGCTACCACGCCTCCTCCTCCTCTTTCTCCCCCTCCTCCTCCTCCTTATCCCCTCCTCCTCCTCCTCCACCCCCCTTCTCTTCATCCCTCCTCTCTCAGACCTCCAGTTCAGTTTGCAGCCGGTATCCTGATAAATGACCTTTTAAGGCGCTAGTGGATAGTGGATATGGAGGAATAAACGCCACTACACGCTTACTCAGCCACCTTTTGGTAACAGTTTCCCAGCCCTTTTTTGCTAGTTGGCTGCCGCTGGATATTGGAACAGAGTAGGAAGTTGCAGCAACTCTGAGTTGTTGAGGTGTAGAATGAAAGCATAGTCAACAGGACAACAGTGTCATTTACTGTGCTGTGTTGTGACACAGCAATTCTTTTCAATGCCACTTTTTGCCAACTGGCAATGGCAGAACTCAGAATTGGTGTTATGTACGCCTTTAAATATACTGTACATACTCCCGGGTACACTTACATACACATATGGTTTGTTTATTTTTCTTTGTTTATTTAATTACTGGCACCTGTTGCAGCAACATGTGAGCAGCTGATGGTCCCTCGGTGGGGATGAGGCTACAGAACATAACTGTGACATAACTGTGCTTAAGACCAAAACTCAAACAGCTTGTCTTCAGACATCTACTGAACACTTAGAAAGTACCAAAGGCATTCACACACACACACACACACACACACACCACATAATGGCACGAGTCTAGGTGAGGGTTGTTCCTCTGGCATCCCCTAAGCTCCAAATAAGACGCAGCACAACATAGCCATAAGATATATTTTCCTTTAAATCTCTCCACACCTTCAGGCTAAAGAACCCAAGGCGGTGCTCAAGGTAGACAACATGAACGCATCTTTCCAGCCAGAGAAGATCGGCAACCCCAACGGCCTGCAGATCACATACCTGAAGGACTACAGCACTCGCAATATCTTTGTCTACCATGAGAATGGCAAGGTGTGTGTGTTTGTTTGTGTGTGTGTGTGTGTGTGCAAATGGTAGCATGGAATGAAATGGCTAAGTGCATTATTATTGCCTCCTACATGTGAGTTACACTCTGTTTTAACTCTTTAAACTCTTTCTGTCTGTAGGAGATAGTTGACTGGTTTAATTCTATTCGAGCTGTGCAGCTTCACTACTTAAGTGTGGCCTTCCCTGGAGCCACAGATGCTGAGGTATAACAACACACACAGACACACACACACACACACACACAGACTAAAACTTTTACATATAATCAATCTCTCTGTCTGTCTCTCATATAGTCTCTCTCTCGCTATCTCTCTCTCACTCACTCTCTCTCTCTCACTCTCTCTCTCTCTCTCTCAGGCACACACACACACACATACACACACACCTAAACTGTTTTAATTCTCTCCCTTCCTATTTCTCAGCTCAAGTCCCCCAATTATCCAAACCTATAAAGTTATAATTAATGTACGCAATAAAACAATGGACCTTAAAACTAGACTCCCCGTCAGGAAATTACTATTTAACTGACATATATTCAATTATATAGATTAGCACAGAGTCAAATTCCATTCCTCGCATGGCGAGACTAACAATGGGCCTTCTGTGTCTACTCAGCTGAGACCCAAGCTGACCCGGAACTTTCTGAAGGAGGGTTACATGGAGAAGACAGGCCCCAGGGTAAGACGGCGCAACACAACACGTCTCATCTTAGTCTCATTTCAGTCTCAGCTTATCTCAGTCTACTCTCATATCATCTCTTCCCCGTCATACCCCATGTTAAGTTATATAATGTTTGTGATATTAGACATCCAATTTTATAGTTAACATCATTTTTGTACTGATGGCAGTGACAGCCTTTTTACAGTTTATTATAAGTTATTGAAATACTGAATTAGTGTTTTGTATTATCTAACAGAAAAACAGCCAGCGGATGTGTTGTTTGACCCAGTTTAGGATGTTCTACTATCAGAAGTTTGAATTGGAATGTAATGCAGACAGTGGTGTGACAGAGATCTCACTGGAAGATCCCTCCCTGTGAAATGATATCTCAGAGATGCACCTTTGAGAGTTCCTAACATTGATTGATGGGAGTGCTCGTAGCAAAGAGCTTGACAGGAGAAAAGCAATGGAGCATCACACATATTCCTGGAGAATGTCAGCCTCTCTTTTGGGAGTGAAAGTATGCTGCGTCACTGAGGCCTGGCCAGGCACAGGCAAACTTTACCTCTTGTGTCTTTTAAAACATTTTCTCCTCTCCTCTCCTCTCCTTCTTTATCTTCTCATCTCCTCCTCTCTCCTCTCATTCTCTCTTCTCATCTCCTCCTCTCTCCTCTCCTCTCCTTCTCTCTCTTCTCCTCTCCTCTCCTCCTCTCCTCTCTTCCTATGTGTGTGTTTCTCAGCAAACAGAAGGCTTTAAAAAGCGCTGGTTTACCCTGGACCATAGACGCCTCATGTACTTCAAAGATCCACTGGTGAGTTTGATGCACTGGATTAGCCTACCACTGACCACTGGATTAGCCTACCTGTTTTCTGCAAAACACAAACGAAGGGCCATGAAGATGCTTGCTAGATTCGGATACAGGCAGTTGCATAATCTATGTTTTTCTAGCCACTTTCTAGCTACTTTCGGGTAACGTGGAACGACGAGCTGTGTAGTTTTTAATGTCTTTACGCATGGTGGAGTGCTAGTCCTACAGCATGACGGTCATTCTTGTAACGAATTTTAGGACAAAGAGGCCTAATTGGAGAAGTTTGCGTGATGCGTTGTTACCACTGGTAATAACACTTGTTATATTAATAAATGCTTATTAAAATGCTCAAAACAATGCTCCAAGAAGTGGGGGGACGGCGTTCCCCCGCGTCCAACGCCCACTACACCCCTGATGCACACACACACACACACACACACACACACACACACACACACACACACACACACACACACACACACACAGGGTTGGTGTTCTTGTTCTTGTGCCGATGATGAATTGGAACAACACTACCATAAGTATTGAGTGTCCAGTGTGTGCACACACAATAACAAAATAATAATTTTACTCCAGGGCTTTTAATGGCTGAGTTCCAGAAAAACTTTCACACAGCCCAGTTGTAACGGTGGCATTCTCTGGCCATTGATGATGGTATTAGATGTATTGCTGTAATGTAATGCCCCATTCTGACGCTTCGCAGTATTTTATTCAGCCCTCTTATTGGCTCTCTATCATTTTCAGAAGTCCCCAAACAGCATGGCCTCCTTATTATCACCTCAACCAAGGTGCTTGTTTTTTCAGTCACGTCTTCTGTGTGTTTGTCAGCAGGAATACTCAAATAAATACCAGCCCCATTTTTTATTTCTTAGTGGAGGTTTGTAGAATGGGGCCAAATAAGAACCCATTAAAAGTCATGGGGTGGATCATAGCGAGATAAGGGTATATTGGCCCTGAGGTCTGGACTCTCTCAAGTGCCCTTCTAGTTTCCCTGTAAAATTGGGAGGCTCCACCAATGCTAGTTATACATTTGGCTAAACTGCTGAGTTAGCTTATCAGAATTGAACTGGGCCCAACTCACCACAGTGTTATGATTCATTTATGAGCACTGCACCATGACACCTGCTCCCGCTCCGTCTTCACTGCTGACACCCTGAGGAGACGTGTCACAGAGAATAAGATACGCATCATGGAGCTCGAGGGGTGGAAACAGCACATGTGGGATGAAAGCTCTCTCTGGTTTATGGCCTTCATTAAGTTCCTGTCAGTGATGTGTGTGGAAGTTTCAGTCAAGTCACTTTATTTGTGTATATAATATAAAAACAACAGCAGCTGGTTGGTGGAGAGAATACAGACATTACAGTATATCAACAGGTAATGGTATCGCTGTGCTCCTGTGAATGTGGTGTGTGGGGAATATGGGAAGACATATCACATTATATTCTGGACGTAGTCTTCCACTTCCGCTGTTCAGCATTGACTCTGACACTGTGTGTGTGCATGTGTTTGCATGTGTGTGTTTGCATGTGTGTGTGTGTATGTGTGTGTGTATGTGTGTGTGTGTGTGTGTGTGTGTGTGTGTGTGTGTGTGTGTGTGTGTGTGTTTGTGTGTGTGTCTGTGGCCACAGTTGTGCAGTGCATAAACCTCACCGGACCCTGGCACTAAAAGGTGCTATGGACAGACCATAGCACCCATGAGTCTTCGCTCCTCCTTGCGAGCACGTTTGCCTCCTCGGTCTGCGGGTTGACCATGACTGGTACATGTGCTCTGCCTGTCTTACAATCTAAAACACACCAGCCTGCCTAACCTACTTGTTGTCCTGCCCCCCCCCCCCAGGATGCCTTTGCCAAAGGTGAGGTGTTCCTTGGCAACAATGAGCTGGGCTACAGCGCCGGCGCCGGCCTGCCCGCTGGGACGCACTGCAACGGCTCCTGGTACTACGGCATCACCATAGTGACGCCCGAGCGCAGCTTTCTGTTCACCTGCGAGACGGAGAGCGAGCAGCAGGACTGGCTGACGCACTTCAACAACGTGCTGAGCTCACAGATGTCCCCGCAGGAGTACAGCAGTAAGGCTCGGACACGCAGTGGCCACTGCAGTGTCCCACGATCACATTTATTACAATCGGGCATTTAGCCGATGCGCTGGCCAATCGGACAGTTAGCCGATGCGCTGGCCTAAAGTGTCTTACAGTAGATGAATAGCTCAGATGGAAAACCCTTTAAATCCGTCAGACCACTTTTCTTTTATATAGCAGCCTATAGGAGCCTGTTTTTATTAGGCTCCTACAGGTGTTTGCCTACAATTGGATATTTCAGACCAGGAAGAGAGTGCTATTTAGCTGGTTTTGAAGTTAAATTATTTGGTGGTCGTTAAAAGGGTTTTGCATCTGAACTCTTCACGTATACATAAAAAGTAGATTTTTTTTCAGTGTTTGTGTGTCCTGGTAATCAAACCCATGCTGTTGGTGTTCTGAGCAGCTTGTTCTATCAAGCCACAGCATCACCAGTATATTACACTAAACACTTAGCTTACACATAGCTTACAGTATATAGCTGAATTTTCATTTACTGACTGTGTTTGAGTAAAATATAACTTAAAAGATAAAGTAGAAAGCTAATATTTTGACACTAAACTGCTGTTTTAGTTTCACTTTCTGCCAAGTAATAAAGTTAGTATCACAATAGGTTTAGTACCCTGGTTGTGGGTTATTGTGATTTTAGATGGCAGCAAAAAGGGATCATTGTAACTCTGGACAACAGGTTAATAGTCTTAATGGTAGGTAGGCACCCAGGGAAAGCTGTGGTCATCCAGGCCCTCTCTTGGGAAGAGCATGGTCCACTCTTGTGCTGCTGCTGCTGCTACAGATCCATTACATTGTGTTTTTAATGTACGCCATGTCTTTGTGTGTGTGTGTGTGTGTGTGTGTGTGTGTGTGTGTGTGTGTGCTCTCACCAGTGGAGGCTCTTTACAAGTACAAGAACTGATGGAGCTGGACCCCCCTTCCTCCTTTCATCAGCTGTGTGCAAGACTTGACCCCAGCTCATCGTACTTGACCTTTAACACTCAGGGGTCCTGGCAAAGGGTGAACTGTGTATGAGCCAATCTGGTGTAACACTACTGAAAGCTTTATTTCATATTCAACAGTCCAGGGCTCACTATACACTAAAGTATTTTAAGAGTTCTTTGTAGTCCATTGTAGTCCATTGTCATTCTAAAAGGTGTTTTATACATTGTACTGTGGTAGATTTGTATGTTTTGTCTTATAAAATCATGGTTTGGAACGTATAGACTCATGTCTGAATAACATTATGTGTTTCCTTTTTATTTCTACATCACAATTCTTTGTCCTTGGTTGCCACCTAGTGGTGTTTTTTATGTCCACAACTTCCTGTTTGGTGTCATTCTGTTGTTGAATAAAGTATCCCTTTTTGTTGGATTATCCCACACAATTTATGAATTATGCCTTAAATGTGGTTTTGTATGTATCTTGTATGCCAGAACACACCATCAGTATATGTAGAGGAGAGCATGTCGGTGGGACTCACACATTCAGTTTCTGTTTATAATAAAAGACTAGTTTCTTTTCCATTTCACCTTTTTACTTTATTTTTATCTTTTGAGTGTGGATGTTTTTGCTTAAGAACAAACTAGAACGTTTTATGGAAACCATGAACGTAAAAGCGGACTTTTTGTGTCGATCAGTATTTTGTGTCGATCAGTATTTTGGGTTCTTATTTGTAAGTTGTCAGGTCATCTTAATGAGGAATGGGGATCCAGGCAGGAAGTGGTGTTGATGGGTGGGGTGGAGTTGGCTAGTGCATGGGGTGGTGTTAAGGGGTGGGGTGGGGTGGACAAGAGGTGGTGTTGATGGGTGGGGTGGGCTAGTGCATGGGGTGGTGTTAAGGGGTGGGGTGGACAAGAGGTGGTGTTGATGGGTGGGGTGGGGTGGGCTAGTGCAGGGTTGAGAGATGTGCCGTTCTCCAGGTCCGAGCTGTGGTGTGCAAAACTACACCCTGGTGCTCAAACGGTCGACAGGACGAGCCAACAGGAATCTCGTAAATCCTGCGCAAGCCGCTCAGCGTGGCACCTACATGAGAGATACAGCGAGAGAGAGGGAGGGAGGGAGGGAGTGAAGAAGAGGAGAGTTGATAGTGAGAGAGGGACACAAGAGAAGAGTACGCCGCTCATGTCACACACTCAACCAGAACCAAAGACGGAGGGATACTCTGGAGGTGCAGACGCCTCTGGACAGGTCACCCCAGAAGCGAGCGGACCTGCATGGAAGCACTGATAAGGCGCACCGGTCAGGGATATCTAGGGGCTATCCAGAGCCTTACAGCAGCGGAGGGGTGGTAACGCAGTCACCCTGCCACCCAGAGGGGCAGTCACGCTGGAGCTCGCAGCGAGGGAGAGCCTCGACACACGCCCTCCCGTCTCTTCTGTTCCACTGGACCGCATGAGGGAGAACAGGACCATGGCCGAGTGGTGGTATTTGTGTGTGTGGACTGAACCAAGAACTCCAAAGTTATGTCCGCTAATATCTACCCTGAATTGTGTGGCTTAAAGGATTTGAAGGGGGGGAGACAGCTGGCTTTCCTCATCACTGCTCTCCGACTTGGGTCAGTC
Source organism: Alosa pseudoharengus (assembly GCF_046254945.1). Taxonomy (NCBI): domain Eukaryota; kingdom Metazoa; phylum Chordata; class Actinopteri; order Clupeiformes; family Clupeidae; genus Alosa; species Alosa pseudoharengus. The sequence goes on from NW_027468564.1 coordinate 50,615,503, forward strand.
AGTCAGTCAGTCAGCCTCAAGCCAGCGCTGATTCATTCATTCGTTCATTCAAAAAAAATAAAAAAAGTTTGTTCATCCGGAGTTGTGTGCGCTGAATGCCGTCAGCTGCACAGCTGTCTAGGCTCTGCTGCACCGGATTTTTCACCTTTCCGTGGAGGAGCGCTCCCAGCATGAACCAGACGCCCAACATCAGCGCCGTCAGCGCGGGTGGTGGCGCCGGTAGCGGCAGTGGTGGTGGCGGTGGTGGTGGTGGTGCCAGCGGTGGCGGTGGCGCGTGGGTGACCTCTCTCCTGGGCGCCACGCTGCTGAGCATGTGCGTGCTGGGCATGGCGGGCAACATCTACACGCTCCTGGTGATGCGCTCGGCGGCACTGCGGCGCGCCGGCTCCATGTACGTGTTCATCCTGAACCTGGCGCTGGCCGACCTGCTCTACCTGGGCACCATCCCCTTCGTGGTGTGCACCTACTTCGCCCACAACTGGTTCTTCGGCGAGACGGGCTGCCGCGTGCTCCTCAGCCTGGACCTGCTGACCATGCACGCCAGCGTCTTCGTCCTGGTGGCCATGAGCCTGGAGCGCTACCGGGCGGTGGCGGCACCCTTCCGAGCCCGGCGTGCCGCCGCCGCCCCGCGCGCCCACTGGCTGGCGTCGCTGGGCATCTGGCTGCTGGCCTTCGCGCTCACGCTGCCCATGATGGTGATGATCCGGCTGCGCGAGGGCCGCCCGAGCTCCGCCGGCCTGGTCAAGCGCATCTGCTTCCCGACGTGGACGCCCGAGGCCTTCCGCGCCTACCTCACCGTGCTCTTCTTCACCAGCATGCTGGTGCCCGGCCTGGTCATGGTGGGGCTGTACGCCGGCCTCGCCAAGCGCTACTGGGCGGCGCAGGCCAACCTGGCCAAGCGCAGCGGCGGCGGCGGCGGCGGCCGAGAGCGCTCCGTGGCGTCGTCCTCCTCCCGGAGGCGCCGGCGCAGCCTCAAGCACAAGGTGGTGGCCATGATCTTCAGCATCGTGGTGGCCTACTGGGCCTGCTTCCTGCCCTTCTGGGGCTGGCAGCTGGCCAAGCTCTTCTCGCCCGAGTCGCTGCGCGTGCTCTCGCCCGCCGCCCACACCTACGTCAACTTCTTCGTCACGTGCCTCACGTACGGCAACAGCTGCGTCAACCCGCTGCTCTACACGCTCCTCACCCGCAACTACAAGGACTACCTGGCCCAGCGCAGCCAGGCCACCGTGTCCAGTCGGACAGAGCCGGCCTCGGCCCCCGCCGTCGGGCCCCCGGTGGACACCCAGGATTTGTAATCGCCAATCGCGTCGTGGTTCTCGCCGCGGGATGAGAGTAACAGGACTTTGACCACCTCGGTTTTCTGCTGAGAACCTCAAAGCATGTGCTCTGATGGGATTTTGCTTGTTCCCTCTTATAGACAAGTGGTTGGGGGCACCCTCATTGACTTGTTAAGAGTAAATGTAATACACAACCCCAATTTAGTGGATAGCAGTCTTGTCTCTCCAGAATGGACAGGTGTGTTGGAGTGTTTGAAGGTCACCCGAGACACCTGACAACTTCTTTACCGAATCAGCAGCATGGGTTTCGTGGAAGATAATGTTACACACTTGACTGGGTAGGATGATGTTTGGCGAGGTGATTTGAATGTAAACTGAAAGTGAACTGAAAGGGGCTCCACTGAGGGAAAAGTGTAGAGACTAGCAGAAGCTAAGTTGTGATCCATGTTGACATTTAATGCTACAAAACAAAGTGCTTACTTTTGAAATATAGGTTGATTTGCTTTTTCATTTACTGGAATTGTTTAGTGATGCATAGTGCCTCGTCATTGTTTTGCACATTGAGATATATGGCAGTTACGTTTTATTAAAGTTTAATGATTTCTCCTATTTTGTCATAGTAAACGTGTAAATCACAATGAATGAAGTGTGTAATGTCTATGTTTGTTTGAGTTGTCAAAGTTGAGGCGGAGTAATTATTTAGAGATCTGATGCTGTGTCTGTGATTATGTTTTCATTCAAGAGTGGTGTGAACTGAAGCTACTCTGTATATTCTCATTGTTTTGTATCTTGTTGTATTCTTTTGTGCATATTTTAGGTAACACGACCTTTAGATTTTGTGAGACGCTATCTATATTATTATGTGTGGGTGTAAGAACTCTTGAGCCTGATGCCTGTGGGTGTTCGTTTCCTGTATGTGTGTGTGTGCATGTGTGTATGTGTGTGTGTGTGCATGTGTGTGTGTTTGTGTGCATGTGTGTGTGTGTGTGCAGGCTAGGTGTCTGCGCTGGACCCTGTGCCGTGTGTGGAATGTGCCCCCAGCCTGACACATTCCACAGCCAGCAGGCACAGGCCCTTTCGCGCTGCTCTACAAATTGTTCGCAAGAATGTGGTTCCTCCCCGGGTTATCCATTATCCACCAGCATGAGAAAAATACATGAACAAGATTGGCCTGGACAGCAGTCATTGGACCGTGTCGCCGCCATGCTGAGCCATCTACTACACGGTGGCCGTCTTCAAACAATGCCATGCTAAATTAGTCACAGAATAATACATTTTGAATCATTTGACCAAACAAAGAGGTCAAATGGCAACAGTTGGTTCCTGCTTGTGTTGACCTACAAAGAATGGAAGAGTAGTAGGATAGTTTGGCTGATCAGTAGGCTAATACGAATGATCTAATTGACTCGTTCTTTTGAAAAACACTATTCATTCTAGAATAACACTATCAGGAGCAAAGTAGGATGAACTTTTTTGGTCCATAAAAGAAACCAATCACATGACTTTCTCACGTTTCTCTCTGAAGGCTGACATAAGGTTTACTTGCATACTATTTGCTATATACCATCTGTTAAACAGTATTTATAACATTATTCATGTAAAGGCTATATGAAAGTGTGTGCGCATAGAATAGGTTGTGTGCAGCTTTAAAAAGTGACTTTGTAACCTTCCCTTTACCTATCTGTGTACACACAGTAGTTCCTCCTGGGATTTATGCGCATGTCACTGGCAGTTGGACAGCGCTGGGTTCACAGACTCTCAGCAGGTGATTCATCTTGGGCGCTGCAGAAGCAGGTGAGGTCAGCACAGCGTCAGGGCCACACACAGCACCGTGACGAATCTGCTGAGAGGCGCACAGGGGGGACGGAACTTGGCCACAGCGAGACGTTTGGCACGGCCTGGTCAGCCCAATAAACAGCAGGGCTCCAACGGGGGTGATGTCAGCGGAGGTAATCAGGGTGTGTGTGTGTAGAGAGAGAGAGAGAGAGAGAGAGAGAGAGAGAGGGAGAGAGAGAGAAAGACCGGCTTATGCTGCTGTGTATTGTGGCGCTTCCGGAGGAGTGCGGTGTGCTATTGTTCCTGTTCATGTTTTGACATTAGCTCCTAGGGTCAGAGATAAAGTAGCGTTATGATCAATTACCATCATGTTGACCTCAGCCCACACTCAGCCAGTTATTTTCTACGGAGACCCCAAAGGGACATGGTGGGATTTTTTTTTTTGAGCTCTTATTGAGTTCCCTCACAATGTTTTGCATTTCCTCGTAATAGGTTTGTGTTCCCTCTCAAAGGCAAACGTATTGTAAAGGAATGCAAAAGTATTGAAAGGGAATGCAAAAGGAACATATAAATCTAATAAAGAAAAATAAATCTACATCTCTACAAAATCATTCCCACCATGGCCCTTCAGGGGCTCCATAATTATCAGTTCAGTGCAGCCTAATATATGCTACAAATTTGTGGTGTTCTGATTAGTTTCACCTTAGCATTTTAACTTCGCATTATACTATGGGTAGTGGATGAGCTGATGTGGTCAGTCAGAAGAGATATGGATATTTTTAACATCAAAAAAAAGAGTTAAATTTTTTTCCATCATCTTTTATAACATTTGACAAATAATACATGAGTATGATGTAGCAACAGAGCCAGTCTGTGTGGGACATCCTGGTTGCAATACAAACAAGAGCAGTCAGACAAATGCCGACTTTCGTCTCACCCTGCAATGTGTGAGCCAGAGTCAAACCAAGTTACAGCGCCTGTAGGCCTGTTCTAGTCTGATCAGGATTACGAGGAACAAGCTACAGTGCCCCTCTGCTTGGTATAAAAATTAAGTCAGACTAGTACTTTTTAAGCACACACGCACACTCACAAACACAGAGATGGATAGACCCACCCGCTCACGATATCCTCTTCCCCCCTACCAGGAAGCGAGGTTTAATATCAGGATTTGTTTTATAATGCCACCTAGACAAAAACGTCACCTTTTTTTGCATCAATGGCAAAGAGTTCACTCAACATAAAAAAAAAACAGTTTCCCCTCTGTAAAGGTAGGCAGGCAGGCTGGGTGAAGTTGTGAGATCTTGAGAACCTCACCTTTTCACAGATGACAGTAGAGTGTTTTTGCACGTGAAGACTATTGTAAGTGACCACAGACAAAGCGTTGTGAAAAAAAGAATGTTTTATTAGTGGTTATGAACAGTGGGATGAGACTAGGACTTAGGTTGCTAAGGCCCAAGCACAGGTCATTGTTTTTCACTGCACACATGCAATTTTTCACAGTCAGTGATTCACAGATATAATTAAGTCAGACCGCAGTCACAACATATTTCAGTGATGATGTTACAGTGAGACAGAAACAGGACAACGTTCACACAGTGGCAAAGTCACTGCGGAGATGGTGTTTGGCCGAGCCAAGATGGTTGCCTCATTTGATTTTGACGCTGTAGATCTTAACGTCTCCCCTGAAACTCAGGTAATTGAATTTGTCGTCACCGAAGCGGTTAGGGAAATGTATCATGTTGCCACCCGGGAGACTGATGTAAAAGGTTTCATTGTTGAAAGTTATAACAATCTACAAAAGAAGGAAACGTTAGCGTTAACCGTTTTTGTTTTTGTAATTCCATTCCAAAAAGACACAAAAAAATCCTGAATTGATGCTGAGATATGTACAGATATTTTTACAATTGATGTTTGTAAACAGATAGGATAACTGTGAAACAAAAAAAAAACAATAAACTGTAGATGCTCTTCAGAGCACTGAAAGGTCCAGTTGATCACCCTAAGCTGAATGCACTATAAGATTGCACCACTAGAGGGAACACAGACCCTGCAAAGTAAAGTTGTCAAGACAATGGCAACATTTCTTAACAACTCCGTTATGTCGCCCTGTTGATGCAGCCACACACATACAACTAATATTTTCAGGGAAAGTTGGACAGCTGAACACACACACAGACAGACACACACACACACCTTGAAATCCTCTTCAGGCTGGAATGGGAACAGGGTCTCCCTGTGCTCCTCGTGCCAGCAATCTCCCTGTTTGGAGTTGAAGACGATGGTGTTGACATCGCCATGCTCATCAAAACGTGGGTTGAAGTGCAGGGCTATGCTATCTGCATTGTGGCCAACTTCCACACAGAACCTGGAGACATACACACACACATACGCACACGCACACACACACAGGGTGACAAATAACATTAATGCTACTGTTTACGATTCACTGTAGCTAACAGATACACTCCAGTTTAATTAGCCATCTCCACCTTTCTTCTAGTGCTAGATTGTAAAATTGTCGAAGAGCTCCTTCAGTTGTACACTACTAAAGCTTTTCATGAACTTACGAAGTGGCTTTTTTGGCTTTGCCAGAGATCTTCAGCTCCTGGCCAGCTTTGAAAGACATGTCCTTAATGACAACCATCTGTCAAAAAAATGAAAAAGCATTGTGATTCAATATTCAACAGAATCATTTTGCTCTTGGGTTGGTAGAGTCTCCTCAGACAGGGCAATCAATCCTGTGATCCTGTACCTCCACTGGATATAACAAGTCCAAAGATCAACCAGCACCATAATATACAGATATACCATATATGTGGCCATTAACACATCATTCAGTGACTGAGAGTAGTGAAGAGAATAGGTGAAGTTAACTTAACTTAAAGTTTAAGGCACAAAAGGTGCTATTGTATGTAGTCAAAAACCATAACCACCCAAAGTAAAAGACAAAGTGAAAAAATATAATAAGTAGCTTAAGTCATACCATTTGTTTCAATACGGATAGGCTAATAGAATGAAATACAGATTTACTGGCCTGATAAGAAAAGAAAAAGCTATAACCTGTAACAGCACATCTAAAATATAGGTAAATTAGACAGTAATTAACCCATAAGGTTATACATTAACTTCTTACATTAAATGGTCTCACAGAAGGAAGTGGGTTTACGACAATAAGGATCTATGACATAAACCCCCTGTTATCTTGTTGGCCCAGCCCTTTCTGTTAATAATAAACCCAATTATCAATCAGCTTTGGTTATCGCAAAGATAAACGGCAGGAAGAGATGGTAACTGAATATTTAACTTCTGCTGCGTGAAGGCCTTCTCAAACACCGTGATGCACACGGGTTGGCATGGTGCAGTCACAAGGGAGGCTGTAAAACCATAAAAATGGGTGGTGGTGGTTCAGACTGTTTGTTCGACAGCCTGTGTGGCGCAACCCTGAAACTTCAACCGATACCCATTGGTGACCCAACACCAGATAACGCCAAATATTGCTGTCAAAGAATGTCCTCTCTGTTTGTGAAGTGGGAGAGTGACAAGTTCACACTTGAGATGCAGATTTACAAAACCAGTAAATGCTATGACCATAAAGATGGCGAGGTGATCCTTTAGCAAGGCCGTAATTACAATATACTTTGTACTTTATACTCTCCTCCCCTGCAATATTACTATTGCAAATTTATTTTATTTTTATTTATTTTATTTAATAATTTGGTGTCATGATAATATAGTCGTATGCGTTATTGTTTATGGTCATGAATTGCTGTTATGGACATCATAACGTTGTCTTATGTATTTGTAAGACCTGTGATAGTTGGTGAAGTAGCAGCCACTGCCTGTGGAGATGGTATTACAGGAAGAAGTCATGGTATTCCAACTCAGGACTCCAATCTAAATGTATTCTAAAAGCGCACCTGTAAGCTCAAATGGAAATGAGTATTCTGTCTGTGGGAAAGAAGGGGTGGGGTGGGGGGGGTTTCATCCCTGACCAGTGGTGTAGTCAACGTGATACCAAATTAAAAAGCATCACCGTCTCAGTATACCCACTTAAAATAGGCAAGGATAGGTATTAACATTTTTGGGGTTAATCAAAACCTACTACAGCTAACTAGACTACATCACAGTACACCCACTACAGCTAACTAGACTACACCACTGTCCCTAATCAATGTCATTAGATAGAATAACACATGAACAAAGCTACACTACTATTTGCCATTAATAGTAAAAAAGAAAAGAGTAAATATAACGCCATGTCTTTAAGATTTTGTATAATAGAATGTCAGGAACACGTTTTGACCCTCCCATGCATATTTGGTATCCCCCAATATTAGGCTATCAAATGTTTACTGGAAAAGTTTTTACTTGACACGTTTGATTGTGACAAAATATATTTCTCTCAAATTAAATCCCTTTCCCATAAACTTTGCACATAGATATGTCACCTTAAATTACAGCGGCATGCATAACATTATTACATTAACGGAAATCAAAGGAACTGTTTCCGCTGTCTACCCACCAGTTGGGCTTTAATATTAATGCAGATCACGGATACAGAAATGATACGACATAATTGTCATTGTCATTTTTCACTGTTTAACTGTTTTAAAAGTATATATAGCTGAGTTATTAAAAGTCCAAAAGTCTAACCACGTCGGCTGGTTATTTTTTGCCATGAACTCATAACTGATATTTCACACTAGAAATGTTGATCCACTCGCGCATGTCTCACGGCAGTTATTCAGAAAGTGATTGGATGTAGGCTATGTAGCTGTAATCTCTCACGCCAGCGCCTGATTCTCATTTTAAAACATAGCCTACGAACTTACCTTGGCTCTGTGCAGTGAGGTATCCCAACCAAAGTCCTTCCCTACACGCTAACAGCTTTATTCCTGCGTAAGCGCGTGTCAGAGGGCGGAATACTGGTGAGGGGATTCGTGGATTTGCTGATCGTTTGTGGTTTAGCCAATCAGGATTTGGCCACATGTATTGCCCTGCACCTGATTGTTCACGTGTCCAGAAGAACCCACATCACTGTTTTTACTGTATTTATTAATTTAGCAGAATGTCTCTATAGTGACAATGTAGCCTATTAATATGCCTTGTTTTAGGCTACTGTAAATACATCCCATTAAACTGAAATTTGCATCACTGTCAATACATTATATCAAACTGTAATTTACAATACTGTAAAGGCAAGGCAAGGCAAGGCAAGCAGCTTTACAGTATATGTAGCCTATAGCGCATTTCATACTCAATGTGCTTTACAACATCCGAGACCAGAGAAAGCATATGTGTAGGAGCATTAAGAACACATAGACATTTTAATAAAGGAAAATACAAATATACTAAAAGGGAAGATAGAGATGTAAGAAATTTAAATATGTAAAATAAATAAAAATAGATAGTGTTTCCATGGTTTACTATTTGGTCTTGGAAGTGTATTACAGGCCTAATAACTATGTGACTTATTTATTATTTTATGACCATAATGTTCTCATGATTAATGTTCCCTTCTTGGTCATAACATGGTCTGTGTGCTCCCAGTAGAATACATATTCTTTCTTTTTTGTGTAGTTTGTGGGATGGTCCTCGTCTATAATGGCAACCTTGCCTCATGTTGTGTCTTAATAGTGAGGCACTAGTGAGTTATCCAGCAACCTGCCTAATAGCCGCCAAATAAATGATGTTGGATGTCTGGGATCAGCCTTTACCCTAATCAAGGGTTACTTTACATTTAAATATTTGTCGACATGTCTCAGAGTAGCTAATCAAAAGTCTCGGGAATTAGGACCCCAGTCTATGGACCCCACACAAGTGATATCAACATGATAGGAGTTTCTTTGTTGCTATTGGTGACAGTGCCTCTACGATAACATCCTTGATCTTTGGTGTCCCCCAGAGATTGATCCTGGGGCCTCTGTCAACCTACATGCTGCCACTTGGACAAATAATCGAGAATAATTAGATTTCCTACCACAGTTATGCTGGCTACACCCAAATTCAACTAGCCCTATCACCAAACGACTATGGGCCAATTCCACGCAAAACTGTCACGTCCAATGCCAACTAAATGCCATTGTATTTGTATGATGTGAATGATTATGTGAAAAGTTTTTCATGTAAGTTCTACAATCAAGAAGAGTAAATGCTCACATTTCAAGTAATCATCATTCACATCATACCATACCATGGCATTGTGTTGGCGTAGTGGACGTGACAGTTTTGCGTGGAATTGCCCTATGGTCCCCTTGACTGTATGTGAATGCATCTATAAAATCAACACCTGGATGTCCCACAACTTTCTCCAGCTGAATAAGGACAATATGGAATTAATTAATTGGCAAGCACCCAAAGCAAAAGCTATATGGGGGTCATAATTGACAGTGATCTTACGTTCAACAGGCACATAAAAGTCATTACTAAATCAGCTTTTTAACACCTCTAAAACAAGAACAATACATTCGCCCCAGACCTCTCAGATCTCAAGCGAAAATGTTTCTTATAAAACCAGTGGCGTAACTATAGTAGGTGCAGCAAGTGCAGTCGCACCAGGGCCCGTGACCTCCCGGGGCCCGTCGCTACTCCCGCCCTGCCTCCTTTTTTTTTTTTTTTTTAGAACTTTAGAGCACGGAGAGTGAAGCGTCACTTTGACGATCTATCGGAAGATGAGCGCTTAACCGATGCAGAGAGTCAAAGTGCAGGTATTTTATGCAACTCTGGACATCATAATCAGTCAGCTCTCCCAAAGATTTGCAAGTATGCGGGAAACTTGTCATGTGTTTGAGTCTTTACGTACGACCCTTCAACTGGCAGGTGATGATGAACTGCTTGAAAAGGCAAGACGTTTGTCAGACCATTATAGCAGGGGCATTGCACCAACATTCCCAACACAACTCCTCTCATTCAGGTCTTGCTTTAAAGCAGAGATTTCACAGATGTCATCTATTTTTCAACTTGCCAAAATGCTGGTGGTAGATTATGACAGTGTAACATCCACATTCGGGGAAGTGTGTAGCCTACTCATGTTGTTTCTGACATTGCCTGTGACTGTGGCAACAGCTAAGCGATCTTTTTCCAAACTCAAATTTATTAAGACCTATACCTAAGGAGCAGCATGGGGCAGGAGAGGCTCGGTGGGTTAGCTATCCTGTCCATTGAAAATACGAGAGCCAGAGCATTAAATATTGGGAACATCGTTGACGATTTTGCACAACGAAAGGCTCGTAAGATGGCCTTCTTCTAATGGCCTAATTCACGCATATTGGGGATTGTATGCATATGAATAATTTTATTTGGTTTCTGGACGGTTAAATAAGTTAGGCTACATTAAGTTTTGTTTCTGCGCAGTGCGAGTTTATAAGCAAGCAATCTACGCTTGCAGTTTCAGCAGAGGGTTGAAGAGGCGCATTGAGTGTTCCCATAATTCCATGCGAGTTGATGTTAATGCAGTAATATTAGATTACCCTGGCCTGCAGGCTGTTAATAAAATATTTTTTTAATGTTTTGACATGTAATGGATATGTAGTCGTGTGTTTTTTATTTGAAATTGTAATCTGTAACTACTAAACTACTTCGGTGCCTCAGGCCCTTTGCATAAACAATTGAAGTCACCCTTAATGTGTATTGCATGTATCAGAGCTAATTCATCTTGGGCCGAAATTCGTTGATATGGGGCCCATGTAGCGCTCTCGCACCTGGGCCCACCATTGGCTTGTTACGCCACTGTATAAAACCCACTGTCAGAACAAAACATGGTGAAGCATTGGCCAACCAACTTCCGGAGGATATAAGAAAATACTCCAACTGCTAATCAAGTCTCAAGACAAAACTGTTCTCAGTGGCTTACCCTTAGTCTGATTACACATAGCCATTTTTAATTGCACTCTGTGTTTTATTACTTTTATTTATGCCTAATATTTCCTTACCTCTTTTTGTCTTACCACTTTCATTCTATTACATTTTTGTTTTCTTTATTTATATTATTTATTCCACTGTTGCCACTTGCGTTGTGTTCATTTCCTGTTACAATTTAAAAGTTTTAATCGCTAAAACTTGTCTTGTTTGTAGAACTACTTTCTTCCAACACATATCAACAAATTTCTCAATTTGCAGGACAAACTGCCGTTACTAGTTCTAAATGGATGGTTGCTACGGCCAAAGGCCAGTCGTTAGTTCTATCTCTCCCGTTGTCAAGCGGGCTAATCCCAAGATTCTGACGAACTTTAGCTTTGAAACATCACTACTTTACTTAGCCTGCTGTCATCAATCTAGCTAAAAGCCACCTCCGTCATATGTTACAATGTTGCTATGTTCTGAACGTCTGCATTTTAAAGCTCGGATGCAACGTGACAGTTCATTTAAACTTCACAACGAGTTCGGCGAATTAATATACAAGTGTGATAAAGGGGTCGTTTTAACCCATTCCATATGCACACATGTGCATAAACAGATACACACGCACACACATACATTCACAGTAATCATACTCACACAGTAGACATATGTACGCATGCATGCACATGCACAGACACAGGCACATATGCAGGCACACACACAAGCACATGCACGCACACACACACACACACACACACACATACACACCCACCCACCCACACACACATAAACATAAACATTTACACGCACACATGCACACAATTCAAGAATTTCTCAGAATTATGAACAGGCAAAATGGGGGTGGGGTTGTATAAAATGTATTTTACATGTGAAATCTATGAACTAATCATGTTTTGATACTTGTTGTCTAGCAGATACCAGTTAGAATTGAGTGTGCAGAATGCAATTCAGTGAGACAGTTAGAATCATATATATGCCTTTCAGCGTGACTTATTTTTGTGGAAAAAATGTGCTGGACTGGGCGGCGGTCATATTTTGTACCGCTCTGCATTGTACCGGTACATCTAGTTTTGAACTAAACTGATTGGAATCACACCAATACAAGGCAGCTAAAGACCCAGATTAAAAACATTTATTTAATTTATTAATTTTGACCAGGACCATAGCGTGACTTACCTTCAGAAGAACGGAGTCAGAATGTTGGCCACTACTGACATGATATCAGACCAGATCAGATGCCAAACTAAGTCTGTGAAAGTTAACACCTCATGAGAAACAAACAGGTTCAGATGCACTTTGTCTCTGCTAAGTATTGTGGTTGAGATGAAGGTGAAGAGCAACCAGTCTTTCATTTCTAGACCTCAGCCAACAAACAGGGCTGCTGAGTTCTACATTTAGGGCCTTTTTAAAAACGAACTGCAAACTGCTACATTACTCTTGTCTCCTATATCAGCAATGGTCATTCTAGTTAATTTCATAGCAGGATATTACTTGATTGATGGAGATTTAATATATTAACCTAATTGAAATATGAATATGTTGTAATATTGAAAAAAAATATAGGCACAATGACAGTTCAGGTTCATGGTTCATGTTCGTTTTCTGCTGCTGTTAGAGGTGAGCGGTGATGACCTCGGAAAGGTGAGGTCTGGACATGTGAAACTAGTTCATTTCTTTGAGACATACACTGTTTTTATATTTATAAGTGGTCACCACCTCGTCAGAGAGAACCGGAGGTGCTTGTGCACTTTGTCCTTGCTCAGATGTTGTGGTTTAGGTGTAGAGAGAACGGATAAAAACTCAAGGCATCTCAGGTCACCAGACAATTAAAAGCTATAAAGCTAAAATCCTTTAGAATCCTTTAAGTATTGTAACGATTGATGCGACACCCAGTTGTCCAATCAAAGGTTTATTAGCGGAAGTGGGAAACACACGCATACCAAGACCCCATTACATAGGAAACACAAGGGAAGTCAATAAAACAAGCACGATGCACGAACAGGGTAGTCACTTACAATACACTGGGTAAAACACATGAGGTAAAACCTAAAGAAAGACTACACAAGCTAACACATACATGACATGGTAAACGCAATTACACTCACTAAAACCGACATTACACAATCCAACATTCACACACATTGCATTCTGGGAGGCTAGCACTCAGTCCGGAAGACACCGACATTACAGTATTAACACTGTGCTATGTCTCTGTGACATACAGCTTGTTTGCTTTGATGTTGTCACCTCTCTGTTACTCTGCTCAGGTTATGCATTAGTCAGCAGTATGAGGTCAGCAGTGTTTTAGAGTAACTGGACAAACCATAGCACACTGGATTTATGTGCAGTGCCACTAGCCTGGGTCAATCCAGATAAACCAGATTAATTTGGACCTGCAGAGCAAATTCAGAGGTTCATTTGTGTTCACCCAGGCTATGAGGGTGCAAGTGCACATATGTAAAAATGAAAAGGCCCAGTAGGTGGCAGGAATGGGTCAAGAACATATAACACAGGTGCCACTGTGCAGAAAAGCTATCCATTAAGTATTTTTGCCATATTCCAGGCTGACTAATGACTGGATTAAGATGACATCTATTGACCCCTACTTCTCTCTCTACTACATGTGCATCAGTTGATTTGCTGCTTTGATATTATGTAATGATTTGTGATGCCGGTTTACTATATCGATGATGAGCCTGTGATGGTGACTATTCACTCATACTCACTCTGGACAGGAAATGATGTCAGTGAATAAACTCGGTCAAACTGCTTTATTACTCAGATTGGCTAATTTTATTGCAAAACACAAATAATACAACTTACAGATAAGCTTATTCAGAATGTTTTAGTAAACTTATATAAAATAGATAATTAAAACAGGTTAACCTTATTCTAAACACATAATTGCCGCTAAAATATGACTAGTGTAGAAAGAGAGTTAACTAGTTTGAAAGGAAACATGAAAACAGCTACAATAAATAATGCAGCAGCTGTAACAGCAGTAAGTAAAGTGTCTAGGCATCATGGTTTGTGATGCCATTTCATCCTGAGATCCTTGAGCTCCATCTCTGCAGGGGGCGGGTCTCTTCTCTGTAGCTTCTCATACACTGAGGACTGAGGTCTTCTCTGGAGAGGCATGTACGTGTCACTCACACTCCTCACATTCTGGAAGACACATACACACACACACACACACACATTTTAGGTGATTAAAGGATTTGAGTCTTGAATGTAGTCATACAACACAGAACATAGTCAGAATATACTGTAGGTGTGTTTTTAACATTAAATGCCAAAATGGTTGTATCTTCACATTCCTATGGCATTTCAAGGTAATTTTTTTATGTTTTAAACAAAACAACCAAAAAATACAAAGCATCTTTAATGCTGATAACTGATCACTCACCTGCAGAGTGTCAGGGGGTCTGCTCCTGGGGTATGAGTCATCGTGAGCATCAGAATCAACCCCCTGTGACATGATAAGGAGAAAGAGATTTTCCCATTTACATGTATTACAGCATGGTATGCAAAAAACACATTTCACATATGATTTTTGAGATGTAACTGATTCCCAATACCTGTCTCATTGTTCTTGTAGTCCTATTTGTTCGTGTGACTTTGTAAATGCTGGTTAAAGATAAAGACAAAGTAAAAATTTAAAGATCATGATCATCATAGAGCCATTTTGCTTGTCCTTAAACTTACAAAGAGTCAGATCAAATAAATGTTCCTTAAAGCTGCAGTTGGAAAAAAAAATCATCACATTCACTGAACCTGCACTTGAACAGCTTTAATTACCTGAATGACACAGTTGCAACCACCAGGATGCTGATTAAAATCACTTTAGTTATCATCATTCCTGATTTTGTTGCCATGGAAGTTGCACATTCCTCTAAAAAATATTTAAGAAAAGCAGAAAATGATTAAAGCTATGACAATCTTCTTCATTATGTTCCCAGTCATGATATATGAAGGATCAAACTCAATTGGTTCAGTGTGTGAGAGTCCACACCCCATTGACCTGTAGGAACTGCAGCATCAGTAGAGATCTGAGAGCCAAATTCATTCTGTGCTTCACAGTAGTAAAGTCCACAGGTATCAGAGGTCACATTGAAGCTGATGCTCTCCCCTGTGCCCCTAACAAGAGATTCAGCTCCACTCTTCATATACCAGGTGTAGGTGTGCACTGGTGGGTTGGCATCACTGCTGCAGGTCAGAATCACTAGACTGCCTGCCTCTATTCCACCGGGACTGATAGACACCGAGACATTCCTCGGTGAGTCTGTTAAAACGTACACAGTTATCAGTTAAAAACAGTGTTCTTTATTTTATATGCTTGCCAATCCTGTCCTGGCTTAGCCAATCATAGCCACCAAAAATCCTTCAAACAAACAAAATAATTTTCTGGCTTACATCTGATGTTGAGAAACACAGCAGTTGAGGATAGACTCTCATCTTCTTTTACAGCACAGGAGTAATTGCCTGCATCTTCACTGCTGACTGGGTCTAGATGCAGCTTGTTGTCTCTGGTTGTGTGTTTATAGGTCACAGGCTGCCCATTCTTGTACCAGATGAAGGTGGGGTTGGTCAGAATGCAGGTAGTATCACAGGTGAGAGACACTCTGTCTCCCTCTTTCACTGATTCTGGAGTTATTAACACTTGCAGATCTACAAGATATATATACAGAGAGAGGTTCTATATAGTAAGTATAAGCAGAGACTTTCTAATGAGGAGACACAGCACTCAAAAAATACTCCATAGAAATGCATGGGGCTAGTTTGTCACGCCAATATGGCCGTTGTCTACACATATCCCACCCCTTCCTCGGCAAAACGTCGACATGTGAATACATTGAGCCAATCATGTGGTGTGATGTGAATACATTGAGCCAATCATATGGTGTGTTGTGAAGACATTGTGCCAATCATGTGTTGTGATCTCGCCGCTGGATCAAGATTAGTGTCGTGAAGCCTTGCGCACGCGCAGTTCGACCCAAAGACTGTGCCCGATGAGTGCCCATAAAACGTTGGTATATGGCCGCCGAGTGGAGGGACTTGCCTAAAAGGACTTTGGTATAAGTATATATACTCTTTTGATCCTGTGAGGGAAATTTGGTCTCTGCATTTATCCCAATCCGTGAATTAGTGAAACACACACAGCACACAGTGAGGTGAAGCACACACTAATCCGGAACAGTGAGCTGCCTGCTACAGCGGCGCTCGGGGAGCAGTGAGGGGTTAGATGCCTTGTTCAAGGGCACTTCAGCCGTGTATATGGGCATGGGAGAGCAGTTCTCAACCACTTCCCCTGCCCACATTTTTCCTACTGGATCGGGGATCGAACCAGCAACCCTTCGGTTACAAGCCTGAAGCCCTAATCAGTAGGCCACGGCAGCCCCGTAGTTGTAGACTGATGGATATATTATAGACCAACAGAGAACACGTTCTTGAACCGGTTCTGTTCAGAATTCTTTGATGCTGTAGTAGTAATAGTCTGTTTACTCATGGCAACAGTTGATATGGCAACAGTTTATATGGATGGAAAACTCATGCTTTTAGCCTTCTCCCTTCTGAATGGCAGAATGACACGCCCACCCTGGTTCGCAGGAAAAAAACAACTATTTTTTGGTTCCAGTTTCTAACCAAAGTGCCACGTTCTGAATCGTTTTTTGTTTGGATAAAAAATAATCTGAAAGGTTCAAATGTTGGTTTCGCAAATGAGAAAAGAACCGTTTCTCTGTCGGTTGAAAAGGGCTTTCTGATGTCTTTCAGTGCCAGGGTACAATTTTTGGCTTCGAGAAAATACTCCAAGTGAATTTGATAGTCCTTATCCATAGTTATGTCTTCAGGGTGACTGTGGAAAAGGAGCCCTCTCCTTTTCACCTGTCTACCGTTTTGTGTTAAGCTGTTCATCATTGGGTTAGTAGTACAGACCCCCCCCCCCCCCCACACACTCCCTATAATGGTTTAGCCCTAGATTTAATTGGGTAATTGCCTAGCCTATTAAAAGGCAATTTAAATGTGAAGTTAACCTTGCTTGCTGTGAGGCAAGGATTAAGTGAGGTCCAAAGTTACATGGTCGCCTTGTTTGGACAGGGAGCCTAAAAGAGTTTTATGGCACAGTACATGTTTGTTTGTAGACTGAAGAACCCTGCATTTCATGTTTAGACTCCAATTGTGCTCCTGGATCTGCCTGTTAATTCTGGACAATAAATTATATTTTTGCATAAAACTTTCGTCTCCTGACACCTCCTTCCCTCAACACCACCTTATCCAGTGGAGCACCTCCCTAAACGTGGGGTGGCCGTCTCGGTCCCTCACAGTGAGGGGTATTTTGTAAGTGCAGGGAATGTCCACTGATGAGCCCAATAATGCACAGATGCTGGAAGATGAGTAGGTCACACTGCACAGAGCATATGAAACTTGTCGCCCTATGGCTGTTAAAAAATATAAAGGATTTCTTCCATTCTGGCTTGACAACCATTGCAACAAATAAAAAACAATGCAGATCATTCTCTCCAGAACTTTGACAGTATGTTAAGTTATGTAGAAGTGCAGCTCTGCATGTGTACTTACATTTCACATTGAGAAACACGGCCTTTGAAGGGAGACTCTCATGTTCTCTAACAGCACAGGAGTAACTGCCTGCATCCTCACTGCTGACTGGGTTTAGATGCAGCTTGTTATCTCTGGTTGTGTGTTTAGAGGTCACAGGCTGTCCATTCTTGTACCAGATGAAGGTGGGGTCATTACTCAGTCTACAGGTAGTATTACAGGTGAGTGTGACTCGGTCTCTCTCTTTCACTGAAGTAGGAGTGATCAGAAGCTGCAGAGCTAGAGTATATAGAGTGGTTAAAGGGGTTATATAGCCTACTGTATAGACTGAAGGGTTAAAGGGGTTATATAGTCTACTGTATAGACTGAAGGGTTAAAGGGGCTATATAGTCTACTGTATAGACTGAAGGGTTAAAGGGGCTATATACTGTATAGACTGAAGGGTTAAAGGGGCTATATAGTCTACTGTATAGACTGAAGGGTTAAAGGGGCTATATAGTCTACTGTATAGACTGAAGGGTTAAAGGGGCTATATACTGTATAGACTGAAGGGTTAAAGGGGCTATATAGTCTACTGTATAGACTGAAGGGTTAAAGGGGCTATATACTGTATAGACTGAAGGGTTAAAGGGGTTATATAGCCTACTGTATAGACTGAAGGGTTAAAGGGGTTATATACTGTATAGACTGAAGGGACAAAATTAGTTACTTGTAACAGTGATGGTGACTCCAGGTAATGCTGAGTAACCCTCTCCCTGTTCTGTTGTAAACCTGAAGGCATATTCTCCAGAGTGACTCTCTCTGATGTCTTTCAGTCTTAAGATACAATTATTCTCTTTGTTTACAAAATACTCCACATGATTCTTGTACTCTTCGTCCAGGCGTACGTCTTCAGGTTGTAAGTGGGATTGTTTGTTGAACCATAATGCTGTCTTAATTACGTGATCTTGGGGATATTTGTAAGTGCAGGGAATGTCCACTGATGAATTCAATAACACACATATACCAGTTGATGAGTAGGTCACACCCCAACATTGTTTTTTGGGGACACCTAAAGAGGCACAGGGATAGCAATATAGTAATATGGTATTATATAATTGTCATACTTAATATATTTTGCTCCCCTCCCCCGCTAATTTAAAGGTTAAAGGCTTTCACACTGACACATTTTTTTCACCTCCAAAGTAAAGTGTTAAAAACATGTGAGGTGGAAATTGATTAAAGATCTTTGAGTGTAGTGCGCATAGCACTCTAAAATCTTTGGTGTGTACATATTGTTCGTATTATATGTTATATTTCGCTAAGTAGCTAGCCCCCTAACCATGCTAAGCCTTGCTTTTCTGCTTTCGTATTGCGAATGTAACAGGACAAGGTCCACGCCCCTTGTCTAGGTCAGGAGTGCCATTGCAAGTGGCTCTTGGCATTCGTAGGTGAGCCAATCAGCATATAGTAATGGCTATATTAACTTCAGCTTTTAATTTGAAAGCTGACGTCATAGCTGCATACTGTTTGTCCACCTGACTCCTGCCTTCACCGCGGGATCCCTTGTGCTCTTTTGGCCTCCTGCCTGCTGTGCATGCTACCAGTGACATTCCTGGTAAGTTATCGTGGCATTGCATTCGTTGTAGCTTTCCCTGTATGATGTAGGCTAGTAAAGTTAATACAAACTTTGGGGTTTTAGGACTGCTGTCGGTCGCAGAACATGGGCCACATAACCAACCTGATCGGTACGTAAGTTTAACTGTCTTTAAAATAATATGTAGCTTGCGTGGGTTTTAATTGTATCTTTTCATGTAGCAGAGCTTGGTGGTAACACAAGGAGCGGCAACATCAAGGCTACTTTGTTCCGGGTTTCCGAACGCTGCTGTTTTGTTTTTACCTAAGTTGTGATGGTCGATTTTACATGTTTTGTTCATTGTATGTTTGTATACGTTTTAACTTACACACGGGAGAATAACTGTATACCGGACGCTCTCGTCCAGCATTAGGCCATAGCTCTATTGTATAAAATACGATGTTCACGACACCCTTTGTGAGTGCATATACTGTGCAGTGTTTGTATTGGGAGTATTGGCTCGTCCTTTGATTTTCCTCTTTTGCCGGACCGGAGCTGCAGGCCAACTGGGGTGGCTGGTTATCTCGAGGGGGTGGCGTCCCTTCACCTTTCTTGCTGTGGTGCATTCGAGAACTTTACTATTGACATGTTCACGTGTGGTGTGTCTGCAGACCCTCCCTCTGATATACTCTCCAGCCCTGGGTAAGCTCCAGCCCTGTTCCTGGCTCCTCCCATCCCTCCTCAGCCAGTACTCTAATGATCTCACTCTGGTGTATGTATGTGCGTGTCATGTGTGTGTCCAGGCCTTGTAGGCCGTTTGTGTCAGTGCCTTAGTGGCAAAAGGTCTGACTGTCTGGAGAGAACTCACTCCCTATATGTTTTTAATATTTGTAATAAAGACAGTTTATTTTTGGAACCACGCCTCTGGTTTTCTGTGACCACGAACCTGTGTTGCCTGGTTGGGCTTCATATACCAAGTTATAGTCCAACTGATTTGATTTGACTATTCTGAGGGGCAGGGCCTCAGATGGCGTAGTCGACATTACTATTAGAGAGCTAACCTACCACTTGCCACACTTAGGCTATCTAAACGTGAGTAGCGTTGCAACGGTCAGTGGCATCATAGGGAAACAATAAATGTGACTGTCTGGAAGTGAAAAACAATGTCAGTGTGAATGACCCCTAAACAATTCTGAGTGAGGGAATTGGTGAATTCGCTCTCTGGTGTTGGTGTTTGGTGCAAATATCAAGTGCTGTGACGTGATCCAGAATCGTTTATGGTTTAGAATTTTATCTGTAGCCTACTCACACACTGCAGGGGAGCGCTGAGCCTCATGATCTCTTACAGCACAGGAGTAACTGCCAACTTCAGACGGTCTAGATGAGTCCAGTAGTATGGAGGATGTGGTTTTGTCTTGTAGGAGCTGTCCGTTCTTGTACCAGACAAACTGAGGGTGGGATGATGACCTGCATGTGGTGCTACAGGTCACTTTAATCTGATTCTGTTTCCCTGTAACAATAGCCCCCTTCACCTGCAGGCCTGAGAGGACAACTTAGAAGTCATTACATCGTATTTTTTTTATGTAATTCACTTACAACTTACACTTTTCCATCATAAGGCCTACCTGTGACAGAGAGAGTGACCCCTGATGTGCCTGTTATCCAGCTCTTGTGTAGGCTTGTGTAAAACCGGAAGTGATAAACACCAGAGTGTGCGTGTGAAAGTATATCTATGTTCAGGCTGCAGTCAGGATAATTATTTGTATATTTTCTTACACTCCCACTGCGTTCTTCATACCACTCTCCTCTGAGATAGAAACCAATCCCATAATATTCAAATCTGCAGGGCAGGACCACTAATGCCCCGTTAAAACCACAGACACTTGAGCGTGAATATGTCACATAGTATCCACATTGTACACCTGAAACGTAATCAAGATTAGCGTTACTGAAAAACCATAACAAAACCATAATTAACTTCAAGTAGAAATATCTATATTTATTAATAATGGTAATTAAACGGTGTGATCAGTTTTTTAAAAAAGAACCAATAAAAACATTTTCAAAGAATGAACATATGTGTTAAATCAAAGACTGAACAAGTATGATAATATGTGTTTATGTAGAATCTGAAAATAAATCTGATTTGTTGTAGAAAAAAACGGTTATCAAAATCTTACCAGTCAGACACAGGAAAAATATTCCTACAAGCAACATTGAGGCTTGAAGTGGCATGACCATCAGTCCCCTAGCATCCATACCTCTTTAAAAATGAGATGTGATTAAAAACAAAATAGTACATGTTAATGTACAGTAGTTTAAAGATGCAGGTTCAATTTTTATTTTCTTTATGACAATAAAGAGACTTACCGTTTAAGTTGATTGTATAATATTGCCTCTGATTACATCCAATGATTGGTTTACCTTCAAAAAAAAAAACGTTGTTAGGATGGTGGCTGCTACTAACCTGCTGTGACAGACTCCTGTGGAAAGGGATTCAGTTGTTGAGACCTGGCCAAAATGGCTCCGGTTATAACTGAGTGTGTCAAAGTTGTTAACACTTAGATCAAAGAGAACAGGATGTGTTGATGGGCAGCTCAGTGTTGTGGTTAAGATGAATGCAAACAGGCTCTTATTTTTAGACTAGCTCAGCTCAGTACCTGTACGGCCTCAAGTCATTTCCTGATGAAGAGAAACTAAGCCAGCATAGACTTGGTCAGACCATCAGAGAGTGTTTGAATGTGGGCGATGTGTGATCAGAGAGCACACATGGTGCTGCCGAGACACTGTCCATCTCACTTCATGCCTAAGGTGCTGTGCTTAAAAACAAACAGTAACACACTTTACTTGAAGGTATCTACACAAGAGTGACAAAAACCGAATGACACTTGACGGAAGGGTTATTGTCATAAATGTTTATGACTTGTTTATAATGTTTATGACACGTTCATGACAGTGTCATGACACTCTTACTGTGTGTAGATACCTTCAAGTAAAGTGTTACCGTTGTTTTTAAGCACAGCACCAAACAAGTGTATCAAGTGTAACCAAACAAACTTTAGAAATAAAACTGTCCTGTTACAGGCAGTCGGACACCACCCTTAACATAAAGGAGAGACGCACACAGTTTGGCTTGTTATAACATAATAGGGGTAGCCTATGTTTATTTAACATAATGGGTATAAATTAAAGCACAGGGTCCTAGGGATGTGACGCTCGAAATTGATGCCTCGAATTGAATCAGTGTCGAGATTTCGAAGCACAAGTGTTTTGAGACACTGCTTTGAAATGTGGTTCAAAACACCCATGTCATTTGACCACTGCTTCGAAACATGGCAATGTCATGTGACTACTGTTTCGAAACATGGTTCAAAACACCAATGTCATCTGACCATGGCTAAGTGAATCTTCGATGTATTTCACTAGTGTTGGCAGCAAGTTGTTATATACTCGTGCATTTAATTAACAATGTAGACTTGTTAGCGTGGCTGTTTTTGCATGGGAGCCTAGGCTGCTTAAATGTGATTTGCTCCCTGTTTGGTTTTGGTTTGTAAGGTATAGTTTCAGATAATATCTGTTTATACAGTATGGTCAGCTACTTACTTTATCATTAACCACACAGTTTCAACCAGAAACTCTTAGAATGCTCAAAAATGAAGCAAACACATTGCAACATCGAGAGTTTTTTATGAGAAGAAAATGAGAACACACTAGCGTGGTCGAGTATGTCGGTCCTCCTTCTTGGTCCTTATGGGTCTTCAGGTGGGCGAAGAGGCCAATCCTGGACCCGCATATTTTGGGGCAATGTGGGCATGGGTGGGCACTGGGCAATAGCGCTTGTGGGTTTGGGTGGAGCCTTTTTGGTGGAGGCGATTTCCTTTCTGCGTCTGCGTTTGTCTTCTGCAGCAGTGCGGAGGTCGTTGTTGTACTGTGCAGCTCCATCTCGGACAAGTTGTCTCCAGGTCGCCCTGTTAGTTGCTGTGGCCTCCCAGGTATTAAGGCCTATATGAGGAACTTCTTAAGGTTTGTTTTGATGTTGTCTTTGTTGCCTTTCCTTTTGGCTACCTGGGGCCAGGTTTCTGACCCATACAGGAGAGTGGGGAGCAGTACTGCTTTGATTTTGGTCTTTGACTGGAGGTCCCGGTTCTCAAAGACCCTTTTCTTTAGTTTAAAGTATGCCCCGCTGGTTCTTCTCCGCTACAAAGTATTTGACAGCTTTGTTCCACCATTTACAGCTCTGAGGTGTCGGAATTGTTTCGAGGCTTCGAACGCACGGCTATGCTTCCTCTCGCGAATCTCAGTCTGTGTGCACCCATTCAGGAGCGGTCCCAGAATCCTTTTATAGAGCAGGTAGGCCTTGCTCAGGTGTGGCTCACCTGTAATTAGGCAAAAGGGGAAAGACACAGCAACCAGCAGGCGCCGCCAAACATGTGAGCACAACATTTCCTTTATTTCTAAAGCTTATGTTGACGCTCAGGAGGATTTAGCACCCAGTTGAGAATAAGGTGCTGAGCGCTTTAGTCCGCTTATTTGAATTGCTGTGCTGCCACAGAGGGAAGTGATGACACATGGAGAAAAGGAGGGGAAACTGAGAGCTAACGCCCATTCTGATGCCATTTATGGTAACAAGTTGATGTGAGTAATTTGCTGACTGCTTGCCTTTCATTGATGTTTGAGTCTTTTTAAGATAAACAGCAGCATGCATATAGTGGATCACCAGACGTTTCAGGAACACACTTCTAGAGCAACTGCCCACACAACACACTGGAAGAGTGCAGTGGCTGAGGGGGCATGTGCACATGTAAACATGAAAATGGCCAGTAGGTGGCAGAAATGGCTCAAGAGAGCTTAACGTGGGTGGACCTAATTATGCTGATTATGCACTGTGCTGGCATAAAAGATACACCATTATTTTGCTATCATTATAAACAAAATATAGATTTACATGGACCTTTAACAAGTGACCAATTTCATCATTGACTGACCCTATGGTCAGTTCTGCGTGCATATGTGAAGAGAGAATGCTAATAAAACACTTCCGGAGAGATCTGTTCTTAGGCACTAAATTAAAAGCAGAGCTTGGATTTATCTAATCCCTCTTCTGCCAGAAACATCAGTGTTTTCTCAGTTATTGCCCTTCCTGAGTAGCTGTGGTTTGGCGTTGCTGTGCCTGTGGCGTATGTCCTCTGTCACCTTGTACAGTATGTGTCAGGACTGAGGCTGGTGCACTTGATGGGTGTTCTTAGTGAACATGCTCAAAGTTCAGTTACAGGAGAAATACCAAAATAAAGCATAAACTCAAGTGAACCATAATGCAGTTCAGTGTAACTTGATGCTCTCATGGAATCAACCAAAGCATTTTGTAGCACATTTTATTTAGTTTCATAAAAAGTTTATAAATGATGTACCAGATAACTCTTATGAGCATAACCTTAAACTAAGACAGAGATAAATTGACAATACAACTGTATAACAATAAATTAAAATTAAATCCTAATAGGAGGTTATCAGAGCATTCGGAATAATGAACAGAATGTCAATAACAATAAATGGGCAATAAAAACAGCATGATGGCCATTATCCATTTTAAATGGTTGTTGTCATTTTAGAACAATGTAATTGGGTATATACATGCATTTTTCATGAAGTTTGATTGATATCCAACATTATAATCAGCATGGCTTAATAGTCCAGTCATTTTAAGCCAAATATAGGGGTCAAGGTTGAACAAATTGCAACACAAGCAAACTTAACTGATTTTGAATCCTCAATATGTCCTGAGTAAGGGAAAAAAAGCCCAGAAGAATCCCGATAGGGGAAAGTTTAGAAAAAGACCCAAATATACCCTATTCATGCGCCTATTCAGTATTTTTCTCACGTGAATAGGGGAAAAAA
The DNA here is from genome assembly GCF_046254945.1 of Alosa pseudoharengus. Lineage (NCBI taxonomy): Eukaryota > Metazoa > Chordata > Actinopteri > Clupeiformes > Clupeidae > Alosa > Alosa pseudoharengus. Next base: position 50,640,421 of record NW_027468564.1, read on the forward strand.
ATTAACCTTCACATATCACCATGAAAATTACTGAGTTGATTACTTACATCAAGACAAACAAAAAATGTATTATAATTTTTTTGAAATTGTTTGTTAACATGGGCAAACAGGGCATAATGTAATTATGTATAGTTAATTTGTATAAATACCACAATGCATAATGGCACAGGGCATAATGTAATTACGTATAGTTAATTCGTATAAATACCACAATGCAAGATTCTAAAATTCCATGTAAAGTTAGATGGGGTCTGACCCCATCTAACTTTACATGGAATTTTAGAATCTTGCATTGTTGAGGAACATTCTTTTATTTTCAAAGAGTGAATTTCTTTGGCTTATTTCAGACTGGTTTGTCGCAAAATTGGTGTCTATTTTTACATTGTGGCCCTTTGAATCAATGGAAATGGTTGTTGAATCTTTAAATAGAGCCAAGTGTGTTTTTGCATGTAAGTGTTCCACAATGTGTAATCTGTACAAACACATAGTTAAGCATTATTCAGCCTAGGAAAGTGGTTTTGGTGTTTACGTAATCTGATTTAGAGGTCACTAAAACATACAGTATATGTTTTCTAAAGTATCAGTCCATCATTTTGCAAGTCTTATAGTAATTGACCTCTTGCCCAGGGGTTGACTGATACTGTCTGTCCAATCAGAGGGGCCTGTATGATGCCCCTTTACTTTGCACAATTTTTGTCTAAAACAATAATCGGACAGCACAGTATGTTTATGTTAGTGAATGCAGGAAAATTGTGAAGGCAAAGTTGAAGATAGTCATGATCATGTCCTAATTCGACAGAAGGGTGCAGATGGGATAACTGCAGTTAGCCTCCAAGTGACTCTATTGTTGTGACATCTGGCAAAAATGCTATACTAATAAATATAGTTTAAGATTAATAATTAACAATGCATGCCTATGCATGGGTCATGGTTTTACGAAAGTCATAGAACAGTCAAAACTATACATATTCTAAAAGTATATGCACTGTATATGAAATATAGCATCAATAAACTTATGTCCCATCTTCCTCCATACCATGCATAACACATACTCCTCTATTCTGTATAGGCGAATCAAGTGAACAGCTGATACATTTTGGCCTGCACTATTAAGGGAAACAAATTAAACACCCTAAACTATATATTTTCTGAAAGCATATACCCTCCAGAGGAGATATAACACCATTTAAGACATTTCCCATCTTCCTCCATGCCATGCACAATACATTGCCCTCTATTCTGTAAAGGCGAATCTAGTGTAAAGTGGATACATTTTGGCCTATACTGTCCAGGGAAAACAAATTAAACACCATAAACTATATATTTTCTATAAGAATATACCCTCTAGATGAGATATAATACCAGTTAAGACATGTATTATCTTCCTCCATGCCTTGGACAATTTGTTTGTCAAATGTTGCAATTAGTTTTGGGGCACTATTAGCTATACATAATTACATTATGCCCTGTTTGCCCATGTTAACAAACAATTTCAAAAATCTTATAATACATTTTTTGTTTGTCTTGATGTAAGTAATCAACTCAGTAATTTTCATGGTGATATGTGAAGGTTAATTTTTTTCCCCTATTTCCGTGAGAAAAATTCTGTATAGGTGCATGAATAGGGTATATTTAGGTCTTTTTCTAAACTTTCCCCTATCGGGATTCTTCGGGGCTTTTTTCCCCTTACTCAGAACATATTGAGGATACAAAATCAGTTAGGTTTGCTTGTGTTGCAATTTGTTCAACCCTTTCTCCTAAAATGACTGGACTATAACAGTAAAGCACTAACAAAGCATCTCTACATATACTTGTCACTTACAGAATAGCTGTAATAAATTCATTGTAGGAAATAGCAAAGTGAAACAACAACAAATGTGGTGCTTTAGTGTGTCTTGACATTAATAAATGCATAGACACACACTGTGTTGTGACTGTGCTTAGTCACCAACAACTTTGTTGACTTTGTCTTTGTTGACAGAGCTGTAGACTGGAAAACCACCATCAGTCCTGCAGAGTGTGTACATCATACTTGTGTTACATTGTGTGGGTCAATGATGCATGTGTGTGGTAATTACATTGATGTGAGGTCTATTACTGTAAAGAAATGAGAAACGTTGTAACATCAGATGGAGGAAATAGGGCAAATGTCTTGTAGTAGCAGAATAAACTCACCAGGTGGCAGTATTTGATTGGCTTGGTTGAACAGAGGCATAGTGAACATCCTCATCTTGTTTGAGCTGCTGAGCTCTTTTACCATTGCTGTAGAGAGACTTTTGTTTTTTAGTGCGTGGTTGGAACTGGATGCTGGCGTAATGGACATCGTCTTCATCCCCCTGAGAGTCCAATCTCTGCCCTGGGTCAAAGGTCAGGGTCGTTGGCATGATGTTGGCATAGACATCACTGGCTTCATTCTGAAGAGTCAGAAGACAGTTAATTAACTTACAGATACATATCTGTTTCTTACAATTAACTTACAGATAGCACCTGTTTCTGAACTTCAGGTTACTCACCTCTAAGGTATATGGACTTGAAGACATGTTTTTCTTATTTTTCCTATTTTGAAAATAAATTAATGCACAGATAATTTAAATGTGCCCAGTTTGTTTTAAGTTTAAATTGCTTTAAATGACTATGTTCACACTCGCAGGGACATATAGCTGCAGGAAAGCAAAGATGTTTAGACATTTCTTGTATTAACAATACATTCCAAAGTATAGATTTGAGATACCTCAACCACAGAATTGCGAGCACCAGTGTGATTGTTAGAATAACAAAAAGTATGATTCCACCTTGCACCATCATGACAGCAACGGGTTCATCTGAATAAAAGGAATACAAATAGGGAGGAAAAAGAATGGTGCACAACATTTTTAAACCTTGTCATTCACTTGAAATGATTCTTTTACTTCATAGTGTCCATATCATAAACATAAAAATTGTGTCATTATTGCTATATTACTGTACAAATACGGCATATGTGCTTAACTTAACAAATTATACTGTATGGGTTTTGACATATTTGGCTCAAAACAGGGAGTTTAATTGTATTATTTTTAAAATAATGTATTTACATGAAAATAAATAAATAAATAAATAAATAATAATAATACATAAATAAATTAAATATTTTCTCCCCAAGAAATCTCTGTGCCATGGTTTCTCTATTCACTCCATAATAACAATAACAGGCCTGGAAGACTGGTGAACTTGAGTAATAGAACAGAAAAGCAATACTCGCCTTCTGTCACAATTTGGACTGTAGAGTTTGATGAGCCCACTTCATTCTGTGCCACACAGTAGTAGAGCCCACTGGTTTTGAAGCGGATGCTCTCTCCTGTGCCAACAGGGGAGACAACAGATTCAGCTCCACTCTTCTTATACCAGGTGTAGTTGTGCACTGGTGGGTTGGCATCACTGCTGCAGGTCAGAGTCATTGAAGTTCCTTTCTGTATTTCACCAGAGGCTTTGATGGACACTGAAACATTCTTTGGCACATCTGTTGAAATATGTAAATGGCGACATGTGAAGCATTTAAATCTTCTCATACATAAATGTAGCCACTACAGTACACTGTGTACTGCCATTATCACCGTATGTGGAAATTTAAGTAAAAATTTGATAACTTACATCTGACATTGAGAAAGGCAGCGGTTGAGGATAGACTCTCATCTCCTTTTACAGCACAGGAGTAATTGCCTGCATCCTCACTGCTGACTGGGTTTAGATGCAGCTTGTTGTCTCTGGTTGTTGTGTTGTTAGACACAGGCTGGTTGTTCTTGTACCAGATGACGGTGAGGTTGTTAATCTGAGTGCAGGTGCTGCAGGTCAGTGTCACTTCTTCTCCCTCTGTTACTGTTTCAGGTGTCATGGTTACCTGCAGGACGACTGAAGAAATAGAAATGGTTATAGTTCCTATTTACCATTCTATACGTAATAAAGTCTGACTCGACTTACCTAGCTCACCCCCACTGCTAGATGAGCACTTCACAGCCCAGCACTGTTTTTCTGGAACGCCTAGTGATCAAGTAACGATAAACCAACCAAACACTAAAATAATATGTGATAACAGATAACACAAATAACCAATGGATATTGTAGATGTCTATTGCTGATCCACTGTACTGTATTGGATCTACATTTACTCACACACAGCAGGGGAGTGGTGAGCATGGCCTCTGACACCACATGAGTAATTGGCTGCTTCAGAGGGTCTGGTTGAGTCCAGTAGTATGGAGGATGTGGTCTTGTCTTGTAGAAGTTCTCTATTCTTGTACCAGACATACAGAAGGTCAGAGCCCAGGCTGCAGGAGGTGCTGCAGGTCACTTTAATCTGATTCTTCCCTACAACAGCCTCCTCCTTCACCTGCAGGTCTGAGAGGAGAGGATAGTAGCAATTACATCTTCATTCTTGATTGTGATTTGAAACATTGGGGTCAACGTATTGATTTCTTCATCATTACCTGTGACTGAGAGAGTGACACCTTTGCCTGTTATCCAGCTCGTGTGTAGGAATGTGTAGAACTGAAAGTGATAAACACCTGAGTGACTATCTGTCAGTTTGTCTATGCTCAGACTGCAGTCATAATTAGGAGGGTTACATTCTTTGAATCTCCCGCTCTTCTCTTTGTACCACTCTCCTGTGATATAGTGACCAATCAAAGAATAGCCATATTTGCAGGGCAGGACCACTGATGCTCCTTTAATACCACAGACTATTGGGTAAGAGTGGGTCACAGAATGCCAACTTTGCACACCTGAAAAATGGTCAATATGAAACATTAATCAACTTCAAGCAGATTATGTAAACAAAATGGTACGTTCAGTAGTCATGACATTGAATGATCAATCCAATACAGTTGACAAAAAGCACCAATAAAATCTCAAAGACTGTACATTTCTATCACACATTTCTACTGTACGTATCTATCTATCTATCTATCTATCTATCTATCTATCTATTTCTATTAAATCAAAGGCTGAACGAATATGTTAAATATGTGCATGAAAACCAGAAACTTTATACAGTAAAAGCATCATTTGTTATTCCTATGGGTTGTATCAAAGATAAAGTCCTACCTGGCAGACACAGGAGGAACAAAATTCCCATGAATGTGTTTGAGGATTGAAATGACATCGCTGCAACTGTGGTTGTTGTTTTCATTGAATTTGTGCCCCTTTAAAAATAATATGCTGTTTTTAAATGCAGATGGTTTTTTTTAGATACAAATGTTGGTTTACAGTTTTTATACTTCACTTTTATACTTTCCACTTAGTAGAATAAAGATACATAGAATTGAATCCTATTTTGATCTGTTAATTTTTTTTAAAGTATTTTAATAACACCTCAAGGATTAATGGCATTACCAATTTCAGTGGATAAAATAGATGATTTCAAGATTCAAGTCCTATTATAGCAAGTGTTTCTCAATTAATTTAGCATTGCTACATTGTTGTGACTGGTAAAAATGTCTAGTATTGAATAAGGATTGGGTAATCATTAGTATGTGCTTTAGTCAACCTAGTCCTGTTTGACTGAGACAAAGTTATTGACTGAGTGTTGGAATATTTTGCAATGTCAGAATATGTAGCCTATATTGTTACATTGTTAACATTGTTAAATAAACATAATACAAAAAATAATCATGTGTACCTTTATTTCAAAATATTTTGTGGGTAAATATGTGATACATAGGAAACGGGGTTAATAAAAATGCATATAAAAACTGTCATGAAGATAATTACTAGCATGTTTAGAAAAGTTGAATAAAAATAGAGAGAAAATCAAATGTTACCATGAGAAAAGTAAATGTAAACTATACCATATCCTTATTACCTCCTAATCTTCCCTCTGACAACAATGAGATTGAAAGTGCGATTAAAATCTCTCCAACTGATTTTCCTTGATTTTTGGGTAAGATATGCTATTAAATTGATGCATAAATAAAACAATAACAGCTATCAAAGATATATCCTTCAGAACTAATTTTCCATATGGCACTTCTCAGATTTAAAAATGGAACAAGTTGCCCATGAGGTATTAAAGGATATCTCAACAGTCCCTAAGAGTACAGTTTTTACTAATTGTTTAGACATCTTCATATATTCCTCTCTAAAGACAATAACTTTATAAAAAAAGCCTGTCACAAGAAGACAGTTCAAAGATATGGTGGAGTGATAGATTTATCTTGTTCTTAATTGCTGAAGATGTTTATAATAAAGTGTCTATCTTTCTGTTACCATACTGTTCATTCTAATTAATTTTATTGCAATATACAGTATAGTCACAATTGATACAATAAAGGGTATTCATTAAACTAGCATGTGAAGGCTGTTCAAAGCTGTTGTAGAAAAGGGTAACAGGGGAGATGTTTTTAGTTGCTTTACTTTTTAGTTGCTTGTACAATAAATTGTCTTACCTTCAGTCTGTTTCCTCTGAGGATATAAGAAGAAATACATGTGGTTAAATTGATATCAAACACCCATCTTTGCATCCTTTGGTTCAAAAGACTTATACATTTGTGTTCAGCCGGTCAGTTCTGACCAATTCAAAACAAAAGTTGTGAACGTACTGTAATACCATGTTGTGAGGGTTAAATTGATTGTATTTTATCACTTACTGAGGTCCAACAGTTGGCTTATCCTTCAAAAGGACGTATAGTCAGAAAGATGGCCACCTCTAACATTATTTGGTGACATACCCAGAGTAAAGAGAATTACATTTGCTGCCAGGGCTAGTCTAGCAACTCTCCGTTGACTTGTGAGCTCCAGAAATCAAAACTTAATCAGGCATTGAAATTGTGTATAGAGTTGTTTGTTGGGCTTAACATAATGATTAATGGCAGAGTTGCAACGGTTTGGCTTGAATTCCCTGCTACTTGAAAACAAATATCCTATTTGCGTCCTATTGCGTGCAGAGGGAATTTGAAAGTCAACTGATTATCCCGCCCCTCGGACTGAGCACTGCGAACGGTGAGTGCCCAGACCCTACATTTTAATGTGGGTCTGGCTCGCCAGGCTATGGATATACTGTACTGAAATGGAGAGAGTTTCATTAGCGTTACATCCCAAAGTCCCTTTCTCCTCTTCCATTACTGTACCTTAACAGGTCAAACAGGCTTTTAGTTTTAAACCTGCCCAGTCACTGATAAAACTGATAAAAACACAACCTGAGAATGACTTGTAGGGTTTAACTTTATTCAAATGGACACCTCTCCTTCAAAAATAAATAAATAAATTAATAAATAAAAAGACTAAAAAATAAAAATAACTACGTTTGGTAATAAAAATGCATTGTTTTTTCACTGTTTATGTCTTAGCCTAATATTGCTTTTATTCACTGAGAGTCTACACACTGTAAAACCGAACAGTACAAGTAAAACAATGTTTTTGATTTGTAAACACTCAAAAATGAAAAAAAGTTAATAGTACTCTAATCGTCTGTGTTACTTGAACAAATTTGAACTTTTAAGTTGACAGCACTCATCCGCTTTAAGTAATTTGAAAAAATAGAAAGCGTGGGAAACTTCGCAAATTGTAGCAAATTTGTAGGCGGATCTTCTGCCATACGTGGACCTTGTGTACAGCACCAACGCCGAGTGACAAGCGACGCCGGCAACGGTCGACCACCAGATGACAAGAGACGAGAACAAGAGCAGTGAAAATAGACAACGAGAGAGGAGACGATGAGAAGAGAGAAAAACCGCAATTAAACGTAAGTGGAAAAGTGAGGTGCATGTTGACCCTAAAGCACGTCCTTTATCATATTGTTTAAAAACCCGAATGTTTGAAAATATTGTCTTAGGCTAAGTGACGTAACTTTATCCGGTTAGAACTAGCTAGCACTAGCAGCTAAGAATTTGGCTGCTGTATGCCAGCACTTGCTGGATCAGCCAGCGATCTAACTCAATTTGCCAATGTGAGTACTAAAAATATGAACTAATTAACCCCCGTTAGCACTATTTAACACAATAGCTTGGAAGTGCAAGCTTTGTGGTGCACTGCTTGATAACAGGGCACAGGTCCTGCAACATTATCGTTTACAGCATGTTAGCAATGTTTCCTCCATTAACGTTAGTCCACTGTCATGTTACTGACTGTCTGCACATTTAAGTCAGTAGCCTAAATTCATTTGACACGGTCACACACAGTTCATGCTCAGTCAGAATGTGTATTATTCGCATGTCAGCTGTGTAGTTAAAAACAACCATTTAATGTGCAAACTGTTCTCGGCCATTTAAGGATGCATTTAAAGTGGCATTTAAAGCGACATCATGAGATGGTGGATTGTCCTAATAGAGATTGTCAGTATGTTCAAATGTGTATTCGTCCTTCAATTCACAGATTCAGAAGTTGATGCAAACAACATTGGCATTGAGAAGGAAGGAGATCATATCAGACGTCCTTCCCCGCAGACATAGCCTATTGGTTCGGTGGTGGCCTGCAATCATGTTGGAATCCCAGGTAAGCATTTCTTTTGTACAAATACTTGGAATAGATTCATTTCATGTGTGGTTCTGACCAAATGTGTTTTAAATCTTTACACTTACCCCCCTATTTTGAGTTTTTGCTCGAAATTGCACACCGCCTACTAACAATGGCCCTGTTTCCACATACTAAGAGTGCTTGACCCCCTTTGAAAGCAGAGGTCTTGTAGATTACAACTCCTCCATGGACTTAAGATAAAAAGAATGCTTTGGTTTCAGAAGCTGTACTATCAAAGAAAGGTAATCCTATTGAATTGCATTTTGTAGTTATTAACTGGCTTGACTCCATGTTTTCTCATGCAGGGATCCTCAGATGTAAATATCCGACGTGCTGTGGCGCTCCGTGGCCTTCCTTTCTACCTCCATGAGGATGATGCCACTTTTCTAAAGACATGGGATGTAAGTAAGTATGTTTTCTATTGACATGACAGTTAAAGCGTAACTGTGGCATTAAGCGACCCATGGCCTGTTGTTTCGAGGTCAACGCATGCTATTAGAATGAAAAACAATGAGAAAATTGAGTATACAACATAAAGCAAATACTGGTCCAGCAGCTTAAATGGGTGGTTCAGGATTTTGGACATAGGACCTAATTTCCAAGTTAGCAAGTGTGTTATTTATCAGTGGAGACTGTTTTTAACACGTTTCACCCAGTCCTCGTCTATTCAGGCGTTATATTTATTTGCCTCGGTGTACTATGGAGTGGGTAAGACTGTTTTTAGTGGCAGGCTTACACATACTGTTGACTCGCGCCAGCCTAGCACCTGCGAACTCTGCAACTAGAAGGACTGGATGAAACGTGTTGAAAACGGTCTCCAACTTGTGTTTTTATCTTGGATCTTGGCACAAGGGATTATAACACCTAATCCTGTGTATTAATGTAATATCACACTTGGTAACTTGGAAATGAGGTCCTATGTCCAAAATCCTGAACCACCCCTTTAAACTAACCTAACAAGGCATTTGAACTGAACTGAAACTAAAGCCAAATTCCCTGGTAGGTTATCAATAGCTGCTGGGCCACTACTCAGTCTATGTTGCACCAATTATTTTAATTCTTTTAATTTTATTCTTACGAACAGCCGTGACCTCGAACAACAGGGCTATGTGTCGAATAACGCTGGAGTTACATTTCAAGCTTTTGTTTTTCTACATTTCAAGCTTTTGTTTGTTTTTTCACCAAGAAACTCCAGGGAAGTTACTTAGTATTATTTCAAGTAATTATTTCAATAATGCAACTGCCCTGGAAAAGTTTGAAGATAAAATGTTAAACTTAATATGACATGGTATCACTTGACATGTAATGCCTATTAGATATTCAATTAACACACAATTGTTCTTTGTTCATTTCTTCAGGTCTCTCAATCGGAGTTCCCAGATATTGAGGACCTTACTGTTGAACTCATTCTGATCAGCACGAACAGTGCAAATGCATCCCTCTGCCCAAAGAAGACTCCTGTTGTTTTGGATTGAAATGATTGTTGAATTTCTTAGCATTGGTCAGGCATTTGTCATAAAGTATCTATCTATCGATCTATCTAGATAGATAGTATCTATCTATCTATCTATCTATCTATCTATCTATCTGTCTATCGATCTATCTATCTATCTAGTCTTTATGCCCTTGATCTAAACTGTGTTTATTTGAATTTAGCCTCCACTACAGCCCTGTTCTGAACTCCAACCTGTATTTGTTTCCATGGTTTACATGAAAATAAAAGATTAAGAAGAATTTCACTGGCCTTTGTCAACCTTTTTAATAATTTTCTTTCAAGTCCTTAGTTGAAACTAATCAAAATTGACAAGTTTGTTTAACTTTCTGAAAATTAAAACTTTTAAGTTTTAAATTTAATTTAAAGAATTGGTTGAAGCAAAATGAAATATTTCAGGCTGACATCAATAAATCCAATTAAGCTATCTAAGCTTAATTTTATTAATTACCGTGAACTCATGTAGTTGATGTTTCTTTAACTTAAAAAAACCTTGTTGAACACACTCAAAATTTGCTAGTGAAGACTAATTAAAAAAGGTAAGTTTCTTTGACTTAGCAAAACCGAGTTACTATTACTTAAATTTTTTTGTGTAATCGGTTTCACCAATTTTTTTGAGTTCAATTAACTTGTCGGGTTTTACAGTGCATGTGAATCTATTTGAAATATCACACACAGGCTATTCAGGCTGTTGGTACTCAAAGTTTCATCTGCTGTTTGAGTGGAGTGGTGAAGTTTCCCTCCTCAGAAATGGGAGATAAGATGTCAAATTACTTCATTTATTTGAGTAATACACCTTTAAAAACGTAACTAATTTGTCCAATGTTTTTTTGAAAATGTGGGTTTTTAAACATTTTTTCAATGTACCAGTCGGTCGGAATAAACACCTCTAGGTCATTCCGTTACCAAGATAGGCTACTGCAACAGAAGAGGCTCTTGACATATAGTCCTTTTTACTTAAAAACTAACTATGTGTTGTAGAGAATTGTTTTCATTAAATCTCACAGGCACAGGGAGAATATTCCTTGATCCAGACTAAAAAACATAATTTTCTCTTTTGCTCCATTCATATGTCATTCTCTTGTATGATCCTCTGAAATGAAGTCAATACATCTAACGCCTTATAGATGTGTTAATTACTTTACTTCACACTCAACGAGAGTCTATAGAAAACAAAAACAGCCATTAGAGAGATGTTTCAGATAAGATGCAACAGTTGACCTACCTTCAGAAGGACGTAGTCCGATTGGCTGCTAATAACATGACTTGACAGAAGAAAAGAAGTTATGGAAACTTGGCCAAAATAGCCCTGCTCATACTGACTGTGTGAAAGTTGTCAACACCTCATTAGAGCGAGCCAGAGGTGATGATACAGTTTAACTCTGCTCAGTGTTGTGGTCAAGGTGCTGGTGCTGCAAGACTTTCAGTTTACCAGGTCAAATCAAACTATATGAGAGTCTAGATTTAGAAAATAAAAGCCACCATTATGGCAATTTTTCCAGAGGAAAGAGATTTAGAAGGTCATAGTCTGATTGGTGGCCACTACTAATAGATTTACATACAGAGGGAAGAGATCCAGACATTGGGACTTGTCCAAAATGACCCTGGTCATGAGTTGGCCAGAGTTGTAAATACTTTCAGTTTAATTACATGCTCAGTGAAGTTTGAAAATAATAATCAAATCAAACTATGAGAGTCTAGATTTAGCAAATAAAAAGTAACTATTATGGCAAGGTTTCAAGTAAGATCTGGTGATTGACCTGGCCATTACTAAAATATCAGATTCAGATATGGAGACTTGTCTAAAATGGCCCTGGTCTTAAACACCTCATCAGAGAGGACAGGAGGGGCTGGTGCACTCTGGCCGTGTTCAGTTCTGTGGTGAAGGTGTAGACACACCTGCTACTCATCTCATGAAAACAGCCTTTTATTTTTACACCTGCTGTGTTGTGAAGTTTCATTGCAAATTAAGTTGGAGGGCCACACTTCATCAAAATGGATGCCTCACATCTCACTAGTTACCCATTTGTAAAAACAACCATAGACCTTAATCTGAAATCCTACCCTAAAATGTTACATTGCTCTTCTCAGAATGATCAGTGATCGGTTCTGTACAAGCATTACATTAAAAGGAGATAGGTCAGGAGGTACTTTACAGTACAGTACAGTCCTTTTACACAATATTTCCATGAATCATGGATGCGTTGATGACATAAATGAGGAAATATTAGAGGACTTAAAGGAATTATCCGGAGTAAAATGCACTTTAGATCAATTTACGGATGATTGGGAGTACATACAATGAGTTGACATCCAAATCATGTCATTCGGATGTGTTTTGGAAAAGTTTGATGTTACCGTTTTTAGTCAAAACTCGTTAGCCTGGAAGTGACCCGGGCATGTCATTTCGCCGCTACAAAACGCTATTTTTATACCTCTTCTACAGTTCCAAACAACATTACACTTACGTGGTAGTGAGTAGAGGGTCCCTAAAGCCAAACCGAAGTATCCCGAGGTCTTTATGTGGTCGGATAGAGAGTCCAGAATGAATTTCATCAAGCCAGTACCTTTCCGGAAATGTTGCCATATTTGCTGCCATCTTCAGGGGAAAGTCTGTAGGAGTCGATTGCTGAGTGTGGAGTAACACGCTCTGGAAATTCACAATTTCGTCGCGTTTTTTTTTTTTTTTTTTTTTTTTTTAAACATAGTCCAGTCCATACAACTTCATTTCAATTTCGAAAGAAATACTGGACTATGTTTAAAAAAAAAAAAAAAAAAACTGCGACGAAATTGTGAATTTCCATTCAGACACAGGAAAATATTTCTAAAAACAAGACTGAAGTAGTGGCATGACTATCACTCTCCGCATCCGTAATGCATGGTTTTATTACATTTGTATCCCTTTAAAAATAAGATGTAATGAAAATAGTACATCTTTACGTAGTGTAAATATGCTGGATCAACCCCAGTGGAAAGGGGTTCAGTTGTTGAGACCTGGCTAAAATGGCTCCGGTAATAACTGAGTGTGTTAACACATAGTATTGTAATGGGTTTCACTCATAGACAGTAAAAGATATGGACAGAGTCATTACTTAGATGTCAGTTGAGACAGGAGAAGCAAATTTCAACCGTTTCCTATTGGTCGATGAGGCTTTCTGCACAGGCTCAGGGGATGTAGATGTAACGTAGGCACATAGTCTGACTCGTGTAAGTCTTGTGATGGCTGCACCGAAAGATTGGGTTAATGTAGGCCCTTACTTCGTTACCACCACGTCTACATTTACTCTTTAGGTAGGACTTAACGTCAGCATTGCTGGCATCAGCGCCAGCAGCAACATTCAAGGTGTTTCATTCATTTGGATTTAGTCTCCACCATTTCTCTTCTTTCTTTTCTCTTCTGTGTGCCACTTTTATGCTGACTAATTGCTGATTGCATTGCTGATTATTATGACTAAGCTACAACACATCCAGAAGTAGCTTCACAACATAATGTAATCACGAATGACAGGAAATAAGATCATTGGATACATGTTCACATTCCCAGCAGGCCTTGTTCCGTTCTTAACAATGACAATAAAAAAAATAATTGAATAAGTTGCAGGTAATTGTTTTACTTCTAAGTCTGTATGTTGTAACATCTGAACGTAGCCACAATACAAAAACAAAAATAAACATACAAATATGGTCACCATGACTAATAGTAATAAGGCAAGAGAGTGGTATAGCTGTCAACCTTCTCATTAAAACTGTTTGGGAAAAAAAAGGTAGCTGGTAACTTCCTCAAAGATTCAATTTAACTAACTATGTTCAATGGTGGGTCCGAGCAATGGCAGAAGGGAGTTCATGTCGGGAACATGATCGTGGCTCGTTGGTAGTTGCCACTGCCTACTGTAGTTGAGGGAGCCCTGTCAGCGCTGGGCCCTTAGAATTGCCCTTAACCCCCCCCCCCCCCCCCCTCCATCGGCGCCCCTGGTTGTAGGTATAATGCAAGCAGGCTTTTATTTTTAGATCAGGTCAGTACTTTTATGGTCAAGCCATTTCCTGAGGAAGACACTGAGCAAGCCTAGATTTGGTCAAACCAGCAGACAGCGAGTGTTTGAATGTGGGCAATGTGTGATCAGAAAGCACACAGGGTGCTGAGAAACTTTCCATCTCACTTCATGCTTAAGGTGCTGTGCTTTAAAATAAACTTTAGAAATGTCCTTTATTTCTAAAGTTTATGTTGATGCTCAGGAGGATTTAGCACCCAGTTGAGAATATACTAAGGCGTTGAGCACGTTATTTAAGGTAGGGAAGCGATAAAACAAGGAGACAAATCAACAAGTTGTTGATGCTGACTGCTTGCCTTGATTCATTGATGTTTGAGTCTTTTTAAGGTAAACAGCAGCATGCATATAGTGGATCACCAGACGTTTCAGGAGCACACTTCTACAGCAACTGCACACACAACAACACACTGGAAGAGTGCAGTGGCTGAGGGGGCATGTGCAGTATGTAAACATGAAAATGGCCAGTAGGTGGCAGAAATGGCTCAAGAGAGCATAACGTGGGTGAACTTGATAATGCCACTGTGCTGGCAGAAAAGATGCACCATTATTTTGCTATCATTATAAACTGTGTAAAGTGTAAATTTACATGGACTGGAAGAGGTTTGTTGGATTTATTTATACAACACATTTTACAAACATACCTGATACGTAAAGCATGTAAACTTTACAAATGACACACAGGATATTCACAGTAGTTTGTCTAATTTATATAACAGCATTAAAGTAATTCTGTTGCTAGTCATTCGGCTCCAAAAACATGTCCAGGGCGAAGGGAACAGGAGGCCTCAAGCCCTGAGAGTTACAACAGCAAAGTACAAATATAAATATTCCATGACTCTAGGGTGAGCCAATTAAAAAAAACTGTATTGGATCCCTTTATAGCTATGCAAATGTAAATAACTAGCATAGTCCCAACGCATCTGCAGTAATACTAAGAAGCTGCAGCATAGGAAAACAATGACTGTGTTATTAAGAAGAACACACAGACAAGGGACTCCCTCTGTAGCCTACTTGTATTTCGTATTTCCTATATGGAAAAGATAGCCAAGATGAAAATTATCTATTCTAAGTTACTACAGGTATGGAAACTTTTACCAACAGTTAAAACATACAGGTCAAGGTGACAACCATATGTTAATTGATAATAAGTGGCTGTAACAGTCAGTGTTTGGTTAGGTGCTTGGGTCAGAGAATCTAGATGTCATGGTGTTTTATTTGAATGATTCTGTAGCTCCATCTTTGTGTGTGGGGTCTCTCTTCTCGGCATATTCAGATAAACGGGGGACTGATCCGTTCTCTGGAGAGGAAGGTACATGTTATTCATACTCTTTACATCAGGGGTAGGCAAACTTTTTGGCTCAAGGGCCACATTGGGTTTTGAAAATTGGCCGGCGGGCCGCACAACAACCCCCCCACACACACACACACGACACACACATAAAAAAATACATTTTTTATAGCCTATAATTTAGTATGAAAAGTATTTCTTTTAAAATATTAATTGCTTAAAAATACTGCTAATTTTATGCTGTTTAACAAATGTATAAATTGTGCACTGTCGCTTTAAGACAGTCGCTTTAATTCACGTTTATTTCTCAATGATCTTCTGCCTGATCCGCTGTGCTGTACCTACGGCTGGGCCCTCTCACAGTTTTTAAATGGTCAGTAGTGGGAACTACTGTTGCCTTCATGATTTCCTTTTAAAAGTTTCTTATAAGAAGGAGATATCAATTATCAACAATGACAAGCCAGCTGGAACCTGCGGCTCTCTCTCCCTCTCGTGAGTGCAGATGCGTTCCCAATTAAATGGATCGCATAATGTTCACGTTAGATCTGCTGCAAAGGAGATAACTAAGAGTTAACTTAATTTAACATGATGTTATCTCTATTTAACACGATGTTTTGATATTGACATTGTAAACGTTCTCTAAGGAGAGTGAAAAGCAGTTTGCAGTAAAGCTAACCAACGTCCTCTCTATCGCAGCAAAAAAATAGCGAGCATCCTGATAACCAAATGAAATGCTTGGCGGGCCGGATGAAAGTGCTTGGCGGGCCGGATCCGACCCGCGGGCCGCAGTTTGCCCACCCCTGCTTTACATTCTGAAAGAATTTACAGACATTTATATAGTGCTTTATCTAGATACCCAATGCCCTTTACAATGAAGGAGTGAAGTGAGGCTTCAACCACCACCACTGTATAGCACCCAACTGGGTAATGCACAACAGCCATCGAGGTGGGGAGTGGGAGAGTCAATCAGCCAATTACAGTGGGGGTTGATTAGGCCAAACGGAATTTGCCTTATTCAGACAGTGGCCATTGTAAACCAAAACGAGGCTACAGGGTACACAAACCATAGGATTGTTGTATTTTATGCATTTGCCAGTAGGTGGCGAAAAAACGCATTACATGTAATGATATAGCCAGTGAGTGTACCCCGTAGCCTCCTTTTGGTTTACACAATGGCCTTCGCATGAATAAAGTGAATTAACAGGTTGGGAGTTTTGCATCCATATAAGATCAGGTACATGCAGAGTTTCATACTCAGAGGATGTGCTCCTGAGACTGAGAGCAGCGTATGTGTCATCATGGACATCAGAATGGACGTCCTGTGACTGATTAGGATAATTTTATCATTGATGTTTAGCATTATGTGTAAATCAGTTCATCATAAATTCCACACATACATGACTTGTCTCGGTACCTGTCTCGCTGTTCTGATAGTTCTCCTTGTGACTTTGCAAATGCTGTATAAAGATAAAGAAGAGTGATAAGATCTCCAAAGCTCTACTTTAAAAGCTGAACTGTATGACATGTGATTCAGTGTTGAATGTGAGAACATATGTAAATATATATTATATATTAAGTATATAGTATAATGCAGAATTTGCATTAGAATACATGAAGCTACTGTATTCCTTCAGAGTCAGATCAAATATGTCCCTTTATCACCTGAGAACTACAAATACCAGGATGATGGGAAGAAACACAGCTATGATGATTCCTGATTTTGTCATGTAAGGAAAAACTGTTCAAGAAAAGGAAAAAAGTGATTACAAAATGACTATTTACTTCCCTTTGTTTATCATGTTTGCAATGAGCTCAATAAGTTGTGTTGTTGCTAAACAGTGCTGTCGCTGCCAACATAATCATATATCTACCAGAGTCTAATGGACCAAACTCAATCGTAATTGATGTCCCTATGTCTGAGATAAGTCCATGTCACACTTACCTCCTGAAGGAACAGCAACATCACTAGAGTTCTGAGAGCCAAGTTCATTATGTGCCTCACAGTAGTAAAGTCCACTGGTATCAGAGGTCACATTGAAGCTGATGCTCTCCCCTGTGCCCCTAACAAGAGATTCAGCTCCACTCTTCATGTACCAGGTGTAGGTGTGCACTGGTGGGTTGGCATCACTGCTGCAGGTCAGGGTCATTGGACCTGTTTCACTAGGACTGACAGACACCAAGACCTTCTTGGGCTTGACTGTGAAACATGAACACAGTTTGAGATCATTTTCTTCAGAACACTAGCTCCATATGAAAGTTATACAGAAGTGTGTGCACGTTCACTTACATCTCACATTCAGAAACACAACCATTGAGGACCGGCTCTCATGTCCTTTTACAGCACAGGACTAGTTGCCTGCATCCTCACTGCTGACTGGGTTTAGATGCAGCTTGTTGTCTCTGGTTGTGTGTTTATAGGTCACAGGCTGCCCATTCTTGTACCAGATGAAGGTGGGGTTGGTCAGAATACAGGTAGTATTGCAGGTGAGGGTCACTCTCTTTCCCTCTTTTACTGTCTCTGGAGTCATGATCACCTGCAGTGCTAGAGTATATAACAGTATGAGATTATAGGGATTAAATATAGAATGAGCCAGGATGTGTTCATGACTAAAAATAAGGTTAAAAGAGTTACTTGTGACACTAATGGTGACTCCAGGTAATCCTGAGTAGTTCTCTCCATGTTCTGTTGTAAACCCAAAGCTGTATTCTCCAGAGTGGCTCTCTCTGATGTCTTTCAGTCGCAAGGTACAATTATTCCCTTTATACTCCACATGATTCTTGTATTTTTCAACAACATTGGATTTGTAATTGTTAAACCAGAATGCTGTTTTGATTCTGTAATCTTGCGGATATTTGTAAGTACAGGGAATGTCCACTGATGACCCCAATAATGCACAAATGCTGGTAGATGAGTAGGTCACACCCCAACACTGTTTTTTTGGAACACCTAAAGGTTAACAAAAACAAGAACAAACAAGAGACAAGAGTCCATTATAGGTATTATTGTAACATGCAGTGAAGCTTCAGTTGAGGTGACTTGCAGCTAGAGGGATTTGAAAATATTTGTTTAACATTATACATTTCAGATATAGTACATTTTATTTTATGTGCTCTTCTGATTTAAAAAAGGGTTTATTTGAATCTGTACTCACACACTGCTGGGGAGCGGTGAGCCTCATACAATCCTCTTACAGCACAGGAGTAACTTCCCTCCTCAGAGGGTCTGCTTGAATCTAGTAATATGAAATTTGTGGTTTTGTTTTGTAGAGTCCGTTCATTCTTGTACCAGACATACTGAGACCCCAAGCTGCAGGAGGTGTTGCAGATCACTTTGGTCTGATTCTGAAGGGCATCCTCCTTTACCTGCAGGTCTGAGAGGAAACATGAGAAGTCCTTACATCTTCATTCTTTAATGTAATTCAGTTGGGTCAATGAATTATGTTAAACATTACCTGTGACTGAAAGAGTAACACCAGAACTGCTTGTAATCCAGCTCCGGTAGAGGGTTCCATAAAACCGAAAGTAATAAACACCAGTGTGGTCATCTGAAAGTTTGGTTATCTTCAGGCTGCAGTCAGGATACTTGTAGTTTAATTTTGTGATGTTTCCACTTCTCTCATTGTACCACTCTCCTTCAATATAGGAACCAATTCCAGAAAATTCATATCTACAGGACAGGACAAGTGATAGCCCTTTAAGACCGCATACTTGTGTAGAGTTGTAGATTATTTTGTGATAACACTGCACACCTGAAACCAAAATCCCACACATCAACAACATTATTCATGTATTTTCTTCCATAAATATTGATTTACAATACCAATTCCAGTTATCAGATCTTACCTGGAGGGCATAGATGGAATATTCCTAAAATTATAATCCAGGCTTGAAAAGGCATGACCCTCATCATGTGATCCTTTAAAAATAAAGTTTATACCTTTTACAATTCTGGTTTACATTTTCGTTTACTTCATAATGGATGAGAGTTTAGCTTTAAAGGAGTCATGCCATACACTTTTTAATCATAACATTTCCTGAGATGCTTTTGTAAAGGCTGAAAGATTTTTGTTGCGAAAATACCTAATATTACGGATAATATATACATATAACATACCTAATTTTTACCATTCTCATGATGTTCAAGCAAGCTGTGAAAAAAACGGGGAAAAAACATTCTGAATTTGCAGCTGTGTTTTTATTTCATATCAAATAGACATAAATATACAAAGTCCACTTTGAATCTCTCGGTACATCTACATATCATATCTATCTTATTTCAAAACCAACAAGGAAAAAAATCCTGTAGAATGACCCCTTTAAAAGGAAAGCGGAGATAAGGCTGCCTACACCAGGGCCAAATACGCACTCAGCAAAGCCACCCAGCATGCTAAGGGGCTGTATAAGGCCAGGATTGAACAACAGGTTGGGGATAAGAACATCAGAGTTGTCTGGAAGGGCCTACAATCTGCCACGGGCTATAACCCCCCCCCCCCCCACTCCATGCCCCCTACCACCTCACCTGCTCCACTGGTCATCTCGGAGCATGAGGTTCGGAGGCTCTTCAAAGGTCAGAACATCAGGAAAGCGTGGGGACCAGACATGGTGTCCCCTGCTACCATCAAGCACTGTGCCAGCGAGCTGACCCCAGTGTTTATGGACATTTTTAATCAGTCATTAGAACTATGCCGAGTACCTTCCTGCTTCAAATCTGCTGTCATCATTCCGGTGCCGAAAAAGCCCAAGATCACCTGCTTGAAGGACTACTATCTATCGCCCTCACCTCTGTAGTCATAAAAGCATTTGAACGCTTGGTCCTCTCTTATCTCAAAGCATCCACCGACCACCTCATGGACCCCCTTCAATTTGCATACAGACCCAACCGCTCAGTTAACGATGCAATCAACATTGCACTTTACTTCATTCTACAACACCTGGACAGTCGGAATACCTACGCAAGTATCCTGTTTGTGGATTACAGCTCTGCCTTTAACACCATCATCCCTGACCTCCTCCACAGCAAACTGACCCATCTGAACATTCACCCCCTCCTCTGCTCATGGATTACAGACTTCCTCACCAACAGGACTCAGTATGTCAGGCTGGGCCCACATCTCTTACAACCCCGCACAGTTAACACCGGTGCAGGGCTGTGTGCTGTCCTCCCTGCTCTTCTCCCTGTACACCAATGACTGCACCTCTGGAGACCCTGTCAAAACCATCAAATATGCGGACGACACCACCATAATAGGCCTCATCTCCAACAACGACGAGTCAGCCTACCGCAGAGAGGTCACCAGAGAGTCCTGGTGCGCAGTCAGTAACCTGGAGCTTAACATCAACAAAACAGTGGAGATGATAGTGGACTTCCGCATAAAGGCCCCTACTCATCCTCCTCTGGTCATTAACAACTCATCTGTTACTGTGGTACAGGACTTTAAGTTCTTGGGCACAACCATCACCAACACACTCAAATGGGACAATAACATCTCCCAACTAGTGAAGAAAGGCCAGCAGCGCCTGTTTTTCCTCCGCCACCTGAAAGGACTACAGGTCAGTCCCCCCATCTTGGTACAGTTCTACAGAGCGGTCATTGAGAGTGTGCTAACATCCTCCCTCACGGTCTGGTTTGCCTCTGCGTCAGCCCGTGCAAAGGCCAGGCTACAAAGAGTCGTCCGGGCAGCAGAACGCATCACCGGCTGCCCCCTGCCCCCGATCATGGACCTGTCCAGCTCCAGGTCCATTAACAGATCTGCGAAGATTGTGGCCGACCCCTCTCATCCTGCCAATAGTCTGTTTAATCTTCTCCCCTCTGGAAAGCGGTACAAGGCTTTTCTGCCCAAAACATCACTCCACCGCCACAGTTTTTTCCCCCAGGCAATAGCCCTCCTAAATAACTCTTAAACTTGGACTTCATTGCACTTTTATTTAACACAGCACTATTTACATTCCTATTAATTTATTGCTCATAATGGTCCTGTCTGTCCTTGTATTGTCTTTATTTTTGTCTTTAATTTTGTCTTTCTGTTGCACTTTGTGTTGCCTGCATGGAGAAGACCAAATCAAATTCCTAGTATCTCTGTATACAGTACATGGCGAAATAAAGTTGAATTGAATTGAATTGAATAAAGTCACTACTATTTAGTCATGGTGCCAGTATATAACAGCCTGGGTGAACCGCAACGTACCTGTTAGTGAATTTGAATTTGCACTGCAGGTTCGTCTGGAAAGGATCCCATTGACACCCGGTTCTGAATCACCAAAAACCATGGATCCAATCACAATCACTTATCCAGTATGGGACAGGCTTAATGATGACAGAAAAAGCAGTGTATTTAACACAACTAATGGCTATGCTGATGGTGACCGGGTTGAACAGATATGGACTTGTATTTTCTTTATAATTAAGTAAACAAATTGTTTAAAACCTTCATTTAAACAAGAAAGATGTGTTTGCTACACTGCTGAAACACTTTAATGAGAATAAGCAAAATAGGGCAGCCCAGCTCCTCCTCCCAGTCTTTTCTTATCTGGTCAAGCGAGGTCTCTGTGAGTTGGGATATTGAAGTATATATTATGGAGATGAGGCCTTTTTGACTGGTAGGATTATCCAAAATTGAGTCGACTGCTGAATCAGGTGGGGTGTTTGGAAAAACTGAATTATTCAGCTTGGAAAAGTTACGGATCTGGAAATAACGAAAAAGATGTGACTGTGGGATGTTAAACCTTTCACAGAGTTTGGTAAAGCTATTAAAGGAGTTATCAGTGTAGAGGTCTCTTAAATTTGTAGGGCCCGACTTTGCCAAAAGGAAAAGGCTGCATCAATACTGGGGGTTAGGAAAAGATGGTTGTTGCAAATGGGCTATGGTTAGATACCCCTTTGAATCCAAAAGTAAGTTTAAATTGAGACCAGGGGCCATATTCACAAAGCCTTTTATCTTACCACTAGGAGTACTCCTAAATCACACTAAAAGATTTTAGCTAGGAGTTTTCTCTTAAAAGTTATTCACAAAGCCTTTCAGACCTACTCTTAGTAAGGAAAAATGACAACTCCTAAACTAAGAGTGAGTCTTCATTGCTATGGATGACGTCATTATTCATGCATGACTCGAGCTTGACTCAAGTGACCACCTTGATTGGCTGATGATTGTAACACGGGAATGATTCCGAACACCTCCCTTACGATGATGAGTGACAGGTGACAGGTCTGAGAATGCGTGCGCTACACAAGGACGGAATATGATGAATAACTGAATAAAAAGGCCTAGCCTAAATGAATCAAGAGTAAGGCAAAACAAATTGCCTAGCCTAATGAAACATACGGATTGATGCAGTATCTTTGTAACATTATTAAATTAATCTGTCACCATAGCCTATGCCTATGCCTATGATTGCAAAGAGGAGAACATTTTAATTTGATTCACAATGAAACGTTACATTTCATTTACATTTTGACAATGAGTAGCCTAGTTTTGGTTGTTGTTGGTGGCGTTATTGCATCAGTTAGTTATGCCTACAATGCAAAAGTGTTTTCTCGCGATTGGAAGCTCCTGTAGCCGCACAAAAAGCGGTTTGTGAACAGGTCTTAGTGATTCCTTGATTATAGCTGGTTGATTTAAGTGCTATACTGTAGATAATGGTTTGATTGCCACAGCAAATAATAGGGGACTCAGAGGACACCCCTGATGCGTAAACCTGGAGAGTGTGAAGTATTGAGATCTCATTCCATTTGTATTTACTGAAGCTTTGCGTGAGGTATATAATAACGTTATCCATGAGATGTATTTAGAGCCCATACAGAATCTGTTAAGGACATCAAACAGATCCCCCCCACTCCACCCTGTCAAATGCCTTTTCAGCGTCTAGTGAGACCACCACTTCTGATGTCTCAACTGGAGCTGGGGATAAAAGGATATATTAAGAAGTCTGCGAATATTTGAGAAGGAATGACAATATTTCATAAATCCCGTCTGGTCCGACGATATAATGTCCAGTAAAACAGGTTCCAATCTCAGAGCAAGTATTTTACAGTAGTTAGAATTTTATGGTCATTATTCAGGAGTGATATCGGTTTGTAGAAACCACACTCGGTACTATCCTGGTTTCAACAATAAGGTTATGGAGGCAGGAGGCCTCTGTGACAGTTTGAGGTAGGGTTCCCTGATCCAAAGAGCCATTAAACATTTTAAGAAGAAGAGGGCTTAGCTTATCAATGATTTTTTTATAAAAGTCTATAGGATACCCATCTGGCCCAGGGGCTTTGCTGCTTTGCATTAGTTTAATTGCATCAGTAATTTCATTAATTTTCAAAGGTTGATCCATATCATTTACTTTATCAGGAGTGATGGATGGGAATTCCAAATTATCAAGAAATGTTGTTCTGTATGAGTCAGTGTTAAAGGCTTCAGAAGTGTATAGTTTAGAGTAATACTTTTTAAAGGTGACAGACAGGAGTATTGTAAGTTCTCCTGATAAAGTTTTTATTTGTCTATTTTGTTGAGATGCTGTTCGACTGTTGAGCTGGTGAGCCAACGGTTGTCCTGCCTTTTCATACAAAAAACCTTGTGAGTGCAATAGCAGCTCTGTCTCATGTGTAAATAGATTATAATCCATTTGCAGATTTTGTCTCTCTTTTATTTACTGTACATGGTGATATTTATAGTTTGTTATCCAAATTTGCAATATTTTCCAGTAGCTGCTCTTGTTTTTGCTTTTTTCATTTATTTAAACTTGTAGAGTATGATATAATCTCTCCCCGAATAACCGCTTTTAATGTTTCCCAAAGCAAAGAGGGAGATATGGAATCTGAGTTGTTTATAAGGAAATTATCAATTGCTGCAGAAATCATGCAATTAAATACATTGAGCGGTGTACAGTTCAACCTCCAGCGAGGGGGGGCATGTTTTTTGTAAGAGTGCGAAGGAAAGGTCAAGAAGCCGTGGTGCATGATCCGATATGACTGTGGCTGAGTATTCTGTGTGACTGACAGCTGGAAGGGGATCATTGCCAATGAAAAAGTAATTTTTGAGAACGTTTTATGAACCTGGGAAACGCCATTGGTCCACACTTCCTATATGGCTCATGAAAGATGAGAAGGCTTTGGCCATTTTAGATAGTGGGTGTTGTCTGGAGGAGGAACTGTCCAGTAGCAGGTCTATTGCACAGTTAAGGTCGCCCCCCAAAATTAGTTGACCGCTTAAATCTGGGAGAGATGACACCACCAACAAATGCTTCATCATCCCAGTGGGGTGCATACAAGTTTACAAGAGTAACTGCTACATTGTTATTGCAAAATCAAACATTCCTATTCCTAAGCATGTTCTCGTGTTCTAAACTAGAACTAGCAGCATGAACCACTTCTCTTCTACTTGAGTCAGGGGGCTCCTATTTTAAGTAATGAATCCTGTGTATACTGAGATAATAAACACTAAAATAAGATCAGTAGGGAGGTATAATATAGGCATTTATTACACGGCTCTTCATAATGCTGCAGAATGCTCCATTTACTTGAATGGGCCTTCCCAACGTTCGGTGGTCTGCTAATTCTCGATAACAGACCGTTGCTAAGTATAACAGACCGCTGTCAAAAAAAATGGGCTTTGTGCTTCTAATTCACGTCTTTCATATCACTACGCAAGGACTGGAACTTCATTCAAAAGTGAAAGCAGACGGTTGATCAGCTATGTTCTAAACATTTTTTGATTTAAGTTCAGCGTGTGTTGTTGTAAACTATTTGTTTCTCAGCAAAAGCCACGATGAAACGGTAACAAATAGGCTATAGCCTAGGCTATGTAGGCTAAAGAGTCATAGCGTGGGGAGTCTATTGTGTCGTTTTGGCAAGTAGCCGTGTAATAAGCGGGATAATGTATAGAACGCCGGTCATTATCAGGAAATAGGTCCCTTCAGGGCGGACCCCTTCGCTGCACGTCGAGGTCCGGTTCGCCCTGTCGGGACCTATTTCCCGATAATGACCGGCGTTCTTTAAATTATCTCTTACATAATCAAGGTTCATCTACCCCTTCATATTATTAATGGTTATTATGTATTATTTATACAGAATAAGGAAATAAAATGATAAAATGATAAAAACAAAATTCAGGTAATCACATCTCTTCTTATCAGTCCAAATTCTAGCTTGCTGGCTGTAGAATTATGCAGTCCTGTCCATACTAGAATATTAAAAAAGTACAAAAAAGTACATTCTCTATAGCCCGGTTGAAACCAGACCCATATATTATATTAATCTTTCGAAATAATACATTCATTTATAGACCAGCACCTTACAGATGCAGTTTTGTTTACTTCATACGAGTTCAAAGAGTCTAGATATAAAATAAAAAGTAACCATTATGAGAGTAAACCATATTTCGAATAGTTGGCTTACCTTCAGAAGGACGAAGCTAGAATGCAGGTCTGGTCACTACTAACATGACTTTCACACTGCAGTAGAAAGTGAATATTGAGACCAGTATGGCCTTGGCCATAAATGAGTACGTTATGCGGAAGTGGTTAACACCTTAGCAGCATGAACTGAGCTACAATAGGCTTCTGATGCACTGCTCAGTGCTGTGGTTAACACATAGATTCAGTGGAACATAAAATAGGTCATGTTTTTGGCAGTTTGTGTGCAGGATTAGGCTACACAAAATCAGCCAGATTCATATGAAGCTTGAAAGTAGTAGCCTAGCATGGGCCAAGGCCAGTCACATTCAATTTAGAAACAGATCTGACTCACCGGCCACCTCAATCAATTTAGTTTACCTTTGGCTACTGTTGAAGGATACAGTATAACATTTACCTCTCATGGTGTCTGTAACTATGTCCCCTACTGTTCAAGTGAACAGACAATGCTGGATCATGCTCTCCCCTGATTCGGTGACATGGCGAGATTCTGATTCAGAGATTCAGACCTTATTACACTGTCGCCACCTCTGCTACATTCCACTGCTAGCAACCTGGCGATTCAGGCTGAAGATCAGCAACCTCATCATATGAGGACATTTTTTTTAATCTGTGCACTTTTCTGTATTCTGCAGCACTAGGTTTTGAACGTCTCATTCATGACTGTTTACCAATATCACTGAAAATGAATTACTTACTGCTCCTGCATAAACCATCTATTTTGACAATCAATGTGTTTTCAATGTTGTAGCATATAGCTTGCCACGCTGTGGCGCCCCTGGTAGTTTGGCGCCCTGGGCAATTCTCCAGATTGCCCATGTCTTTTGCCGGCCCTGTTCAGAAGGAAGTAGCTAGAATGCAGGTCACCACTAACATGACTTGGCTACAGTAGAAAGAGAATATTGAGTCCAGTATGGCCTTGCTCATAACTGAGTGTGCGGAAGAGGTAAACACCTCAGCAGCATGAACCAAGCCTCTGATGCGCTGCTCATTCCTGTGATTAAACAACACATGGACCTAATACTGAGCACTGGTTCATAATCTGCCAATCTCAGTATAGACTACTCATTTGTTGTCATACGAGTCGGGGATATAAATTGTTCCATGAACATATAAATATGAAGGTAAAGTCAGTCAGCTAGCTAGATGGTTAATACCAAATAGATAGATGGCTAATACTAGATAAAATGCAACAGCTTGTAAATGCACTTCAAGAAAGCAGTGTAACAAAATGATCCTGTACTTCTACTAAACGATCAGTTGGATTGTGGATATAGATTGTTCCATGAACAGTTTATGTTTTGTGGAGGTAATATTGATGTCAGCTAGTTAGGTGGCTACGGTCAGATCAAAACACAACATCTTGTAAATGCACTTCAATAACGCTATGTAACAAAATGATCCAGTATTTTATTTTTTAATTATTACTAGTCCGGCAGCCCCGAGCCTTTTGATCAAACGAAAAGAGTACCAACATTTGAGCACAGGGGCATCCAGGGGATGACCTCTCATATGGATGTCTGCCGGAGCCCCACTGCTGCATTTGGCCCCTGGGGGCCTCAAAGAGGGCTGAGAATATGTATTCAAGCAAACATTCAAAAGTACAATTTGAACCAATCTGATATGAACAGGCAGGTCACACAGAGTACTGAATGGCCCCTGCCAGACAAATTATCCGCTGCGAAGGGCCCCTCAGATATGGCCTAGATCAAACAAAGAAGGTACCACATGAAACCACCTTGAAACGAAAAAGCACATCCCACCGAACCCGAAAATCACCATGACAGACAAATTACTTGCTGCAAAGGGCCTGCCAGACACCCCTGGAATGCGGCCCCAATATACAATCTCATACAATTGATATTGTATAATTGAGTACCACTTCAAACAGTTTCTGAACCAACTGTGCACATCCACAAGTTTAGTGGTAAAAAAGAGGTGGGTAAACTATAAATTCTGTAATCAGACGGACCATGACATGGTCACCGGTAAGGCAGACCACAGCATACCAGTGTGTATCCTGACCACATTGCTATAGACTACCATTTGATGGTACCAAGGGTATCACTGGGTGTTCCTACATTAATTTAAGTTCATTGTTAACTCCAGAGGGAATAAATATGGTTAAAGTCTGTAAAGTTTATTAAGTCACAATAAAGAGAACAAAAATGTCAGGATGTATGTCAGAATGACGCTTCAGAAATCAGTGTATATCCATTTAAAAAATCCATTCATTATCCAAACTCGTTTACATGACATGCGGGGTGACTAATCTTTGATGCTTCCTACTGACTGTCGCAAGCTGATTGGTCACTGACACAATAATGCAGCACAATATGGATAAACTGTGTTGCGCAGGCCAGGTTCAACAATATGAAACTAACAATATGAAACTAAAGACAATTGTAAAACGACATAAGCTTAATTTAGAATTGTTTAGGAATGGTATGCTACTTAAAGGTAGATAAAAAGATCAAACAATTGGACACCTCTTCTCATTTATGTGTCTTTCTTTTGGCAGAACAAAATTGCAAACTGATTTTTATAACTCTGAAGTGTGTCAGTTGAGATCACAAGGCCCCAAGGGTCATAGCTTTTACCAACAAGAAATGGGCTTGCTTGTCAGTTTTTGGTTGACTACAGTGAACTTCAATGAAACCACTAAATAACAGCATAACTGATGCCATTTGTTTTATGCCTCAGGGAATGACATCTTTAGTGGTTTTCGCTTCAGATTACTGAAACAGGGGGAGAGTACCTATGGCATGCCAGAATAGTGACACAAGCTTCTCTAACTTTGTTGTCAGGTGCCTTCTGCAAGTCATCTCAAGTTTAAGTTTATTGTAACATAGCCTACTTGATAAAGATGTCACATCAATACTAGTGATGACATTCTTCGACTCATTGCCAGCTCAACTTCACAGAGTAAGATAAATCAAACTAATGCATAGAAAAATGCAAAAATAGTAATTCAAGTCTGAAACGCTGAAGGAAAGATGTAAGAAGGTACAAACCAATAAAAGTAAGGATGTTGTGTAAAATCTTTACATAAAAACTGAATCTGAGGCTGTATTGACGTAGCATTTTATCTTACTGCTTGGAGTACTCCTAAAAAACACTAATAGTTTATAAAACGGTGCCATGTTTCTTTAAGTAGAAGCACTTCACACTCTTCACAGTGCCACGTTTCTTTAAGTAGAGGCACTTCACACTCTTCACAGTGCCATGTTTCTTTAAGTAGAAGCACTTCACACTTCTCAACCACACTAATAGTTTATAAAACGGTGCCACGTTTCTTTAAGTAGAAGCACTTCACACTCTTCACAGTGCCACGTTTCTTTAGGTGCACTTCACACTTCTCAACCACAGACTTAAAAGCCCCCTTTGTTTCTTGGTAAGGACATTAGAGTAACCTGTTTGTACACACACACACACCAACACACACCCCAACCTCAACCAAAGTGTGATTCTTTGTGCGTTTGACGGGTGTGTGTGAGGGACTGCAGTATGTTGGTCTGGCCAACCACAAGCAAACCATAAACACTACACTCTTAAAACTAATGTGTTATCCATATCTGGACATAGAGATGTGTTAAGAAACAACGCACGTTGTGTTGTTTTCAACACATTGGTTAAGTATAAGAGTGTACATGCTTATTCTTATGGTTCTCAGCAGACACTTTTGTCCAAAGCGACTTACAATGACATCAATAAATATTACACTATAACATGAAGCCTTATTAAAAATACAATAATAATAGACTAAATTAAAAAAATCTGAACACAGAATAATGGCAATAACCTTAAACATACAAACCACAACACAGTGGCAAAACTGCTAGTAACTGATTTGCTTACCATGGTGTTCGCCTTATTCACCCGGCGGCCAGAAGGAGGATACAGGGTACACTTGCCATTACACCTCAGTCCAACAGATGGTGGTAATGCATTCAGTTTGCAAACGGAGTGCATTACCACCATCTGTTGGACTGAGGTGTAATGGCAAGTGTACCCTGTAGCACGGACAGTTAGCTTGTTTACAGTTGATTCCATTGTTGCAAAGCCTGCCTCCAGGCTCAACCGCAGGGTTGCCAACTCTCACGCATCTGGCGTGACACTCACGCTTTCAGCACCAATCTCACGCTCTCACGCACACGCAAGAAATGTCACGCCAAATCCATTCTTTTTTTTTGTTGCAATTTGTTGATGACTATACTAGACCACAGAATTGTTTCTAAATGACAGGAGATGAGTTTAAGGCATTTCTTTAGACCAACAGCAGGTAGGTCTAATATCTGCCTACAACGTTCTCAGCGCAGTTTTCTCTGATTGTTGATTCGCTGACTAGGCTATTTTAATCCGGTTCGCGACACCGTCGGAACACGCTGCTATTTAGACATGAGGCAGACCGACACAAAGTGTGGCCGCCCATTCTTCTCTGTTGAACTACTCACGAATTAGGCTAGCCCAGACATCACATGAAATAACTTTTTCTCATCTTTTATACGGTGCTATAGACGCTATTTGATGTGATAAACGGTTCGCGAGAAAATGTACTTTCAAGAAATAATCATATTACTCTATTACGGAAGCTTATTGCTGCCACACTAAAATAATTAAAAAGGCTCAGTATTATGTAATTACGTGAAAAGTTTCTTGTTATAACAATATCTTTTTCATGTTTTAACAAGATATTTATCACGTTATTACATGAAATTATCACGTTATTTCATGATACTGATATTTTCACGTTATAACGTGAAAATATCATGTTATTTCAAGATATGATATTTCTACGTTTTAACAAGATATTTATCACGTTATTACATGAAATTATCACGTTATTTCATGATACTGATTAGATACTGATATTTTGACCCTTCCCCACAGCCTTAGAAATGACAGCGATGACCTGACATGCAGGCTACCGAGCCAGAGCGGTCTAGGCTATACATTCACCCACATTGCGTGAAGATTTGCATATTTATCAAAGCCCTTTCTCCCTCTTGCGTCAAGTTAGCGAAAGTTTTGTTTATTGTGTTGATAAGAATATAAAGCAGAACTATCAGGCTGTGTGAGCCATATATATACAGTCTATGGTGTGAGCAGGCTATCCTGCATAGAACCTCTCTATCGGCCTCCTTTTCAGCAGCTCTCTGCCAATACACACACATCCCTCTTCGCTGCTCCTCAGTCAGCTGGGAATTGACCACACACACAGACTACACACTCATACACACATGCACAAAAACAAACACTCATCAAGCAGCACTGTAATAGCAGTCAGGGTGCAAGTTCATAGACACTAGTTATCATTTATGCCAGCCATGAGCTCTCGTGGCCTTGTTTCGTTTAGTTTCGTTATTTTGAAATAACGTGATAATTTCATGTAAAAACGTGAAAAAATCATATCTTGAAATAACATGATATTTTCATGTTATAACGTGAAAATATCATTATCATGAAATAACGTGATAATTTCATGTAATAACGTGATACATATCTTGTTAAAACGTGAAAAAGATATTGTTATAACAAGAAACTTTTCACGTAATTACATAATACTGAGCCTTTTTATTTCTTTTAGTGTGGCAGCAATAAGCTTCCGTACTCTATAGCTCTGCGCTCATCTCAATTCATATAGGTGGAATTATGAACACATGACAAACCGTAAACCACAATAAACAGCAGACCTTACTGAACACAAAGGTGTAATGCAATCCCCTGTACAATATATAGACTTGAAGACAATTCAGTTTTCTCCTTTTTCCTTTAAAAAAAAAAAAAAATGAATGCACAGATTACCGGTACTTAAATGTGCCCAGTTTTAGGTTTAAAATGCAACATTACTTTATGTTCACTCTGGCAGCGACATACTGCAGGAAAGCACAGGTGTTTACACATTTCTGTAGTTTTCCAATAATAATTGTCTATGTGCACTTGTATTAACAATAAATTCCAAAGTTTAGATTTGAGCTACCTCAACCACAGAGTTGCAAACACCAGCATGATTTCACCTTCTGTCACAATTTGCACTGTAGTTTGACTGGAGTTTGTTGAGCTCACTTCATTCTGTGCCTCACAGTGGTAAAGTCCACTGGTTTCAGAGCTGATACTCTCCCCTGTGCCCCTAACAAGAGGATGTACCAGGTATAGTTGTCCACTGGTGGGTTGGCATCACTGCTGCAGGTCAGAGTCACTTAAGTTCCATTCTGTATTTTGCCAGAGGCTCTGATGGACACTGAAACATTCCTTGGTACATCTGTTGAAATATGTAAATGGTGACATGTTAAATGTTCTCATACTTAAAAGCTGTTCATTGTGGCAATATCACTACACTGTAAGTGTACTGCCATTACCAAAGTATGTGGATATTTAAGTAAAAATTTGATAACTTACATCTGACATTGAGAAAGACAGCGGTTGAAGAGAGACTCTCATCTCCTTTTACAGCACAGGAGTAATTGCCTGCATCCTCACTGCTGACTGGGTTTAGATGCAGCTTGTTGCCTCTGGTTGTTGTGTCGTTAGACACAGGCTGCCTGTTCTTGTACCAGATGATGCTGAGGTTGTTGCTCAGACTGCAAGTGCTGCAGGTCAGTGTCACTTCTTCTCCCTCTGTTACTGTTTCAGGTGTCTCACGGTTACCTGCAGAGCTACAGAAGAAAAATGAATAGGCTCACACTATGGCAAGCAATTTTAACATTTACCCGCTAGACTGGATATGTATTGCAGATATCTGTAATTCAGTTTTGCCTAGTCAAAACGAACATTTTAGATATCCGCAATTGAATTCTTCCTATCCATAATTGTCATTTCAGATATCCACAAAGACATTCTTCCTAGGACAAATGACGCCACATTTGCCATTCATTTCTATGGGGTTTATCATTACGGATATCTACAATTCAGTTGCAGATATCCACTATGTGAATTACGGATATCTGCAATTGAATTGTAGATATCTGTAATTCCAGTTAGAGATATCTAGAATTTGATTCTGACTAGTCATAACTCCAGTTGAAGATATCTTTAATTCACTTCAATTCAAGATATCTACATGTTCCTTTTCAAATATCTTGAATTAAGTTTTGACTAGGCGAAATGACATTGTAGATATCTGTAAATGGAATTTTGACTAGTCAAAATGACATTGTAGATATCTCAAACTGGAGTTAGGGATAGTCATAATTTGATTGTAGATATCTATTATCAAGTTATAGATATCTTGAATGAGGAATTTCCTGTAGATGGTGCTGGTGCATTTAGTAGCCTAGGCCTACTAATTTATGTAGGCTACGAAACAGAGATCAAGCCAGTTGATAATGTGAGAGTCTAATAAACCTGCACGGTGTTCCTGAGTTTTAGTTATTTTAGATGTCAACAAGACATTACAGCCTGCTTATTCTTCTTCCATTCATAGAAATAAGGAAATAAGCCCACTTTTTCTTCGATTATGTTGGGGAGGGGAAATTAGCTGACAGAGAATGTCTAATAAGTAGATGGGCTCTGCTACGGAACTAAAGAGCAACGTCTTGCACAATACTAGTCATAATGACGTTTGAGATATCTTCACCTTTCATTCTGCCTAGTCAAAACTGAATTAAAGATATCTGCAATTGCCATTTAAGATGTGTGACGAGTTGAATGTTGTTTTCAATGACGTGATGACAGATATCTGTAATTCAGTTTTGCCTAGTCAAAACTAAATTACAGATATCTCTATCTGACGTTTCGACTAGTCACAATTACGTTACAGATATCTTGAATGACAATTCCAACTATCCAAAATGTAATTGCGACCAGTCAGAAAGACGTTGTTGATATCTACAATGTTAATTCCAGATAGTCAAACTTAGCGGGTAAATGATAAAATCGCTTGCCATACTCACACACAATGCTGATCTGTCACAAAGACGTCAGGAGACCTAGGATACACCTTTTCCTGTTATGTTTTAATGTTAATTTAAAGGTTTATTGATCCCATTGTAAGTCGCTTTGGACAAAAAAGTCTGCGATACTATGAACATAAACATATTGTACCAGATCTTAGGGTTGAAAAAAGACATTGTTGTCTTATCCCCCTTTGTAGTATTATGACTTTAACTATCTGAGCTGTTCTTGAACTAAACTATAAAGTTGTCTGGATGGTGTGTCTGCATTATACAGTCAGAGGAGAGTGGTGTACGTTGAGGCAGTGGGTACGATTAGCCATTATCTTTATTTTAGAAACCATGCAGTTTTTCTGAGGTGACATTAAATTTAGTTTGCATTCTCAATTCTCATCTTGCTATGGCTGTAAGCACCATGTGGAAATAATTTTTCCATTTTAAAGTATTTATTATGGGGGGCGCTGTGGCGCAGCAGGCTACAGCGCCCGTACCATATGGTCCGAGTGCCACGGGGACCCAAGCTTGAATTTGACCTGTGTTCATTTCCCGATCCCACCCCATCTCTCTCTCCCACTTGCCTCCTGTCTCATTTTCCACTGTCCTGTCCAAACAAAGGCAAAAAAGCACAAAAAATATACTTAAAAAAAAAGTATTTATTATGGCCTATCAGTGTCACAAAATATTGTATCTCAGTTTAACAAGACATTGAGACTGAGATTAATGGCAGATTAAAAATGGCCCTTAAAAATGTAAGTTGAGCCACAAAACCACTTTCTGACACCTGATATCTTGTTCTCCATTTTAGCAGACACACTGCTAAGGATTACATTAATGCCACACATGTTGAACTTATGCATTTGTTTTATTCCTGGTTCCTATTCCCTTGGCTATAAGTAAAAAAATGGTTCAACTTACCCCACTCTCCTTCACTGTTAGATGAGCACTTCACAGCCCAGCAATGTTTTTCTGGAACACCTAGAGATCAAACAGTGATAACATACGTGATAACCAAAACACAATAATCAATGGACATTTCTGAGGTCCATTACTGGTGTACTGTATTGGAGTTACATCTACTCACAGATTGCAGGGGAGCGGTGAGCCTCATGGCCTCTGACAGCACAGGAGTAATAAGATGCTTCAGAGGGTCTGGTTGAGCTTAGTTGTATAGATGCTGTGGTTTTGCTTTGTAGAATCTGTCCATTCCTGTACCAGACATACTGATGGTGAGAGTCCAAGCTGCAGGAGGTGCTGCAGGTCACTTTAGTCTGATTCTGATTCCCTACAACAGCGTTCACCTGCAGGTTTGAGAGAACAGGATCTTCATTCCTGAATATAATTTGAAACATTGGGGTCATCGTATTGATGTGTTCATCATTACCTGTGACTGAGAGAGTGATACCAGAACCGACTCTCATCCAGCTCCTGTGTAGGGTTGTGTAAAACCAAAACTGATAAACACCTGTGTGATCACCTGACAGTTTGTCTATGACCAGACTGCAGTCAGGATAATTAGGGTAATTGCATTCTTTGAATCTCCATTTATGCTCTTTGTACCACTCTCCTCCGATATAGTGACCAATCCAAGAATAGCCACCTGCAAGGACCACTGATGCTCCTTTAATACCACAGACTCTTGGGTCAGAGTAGGTCACAGAATACCAACTTTGCACACCTGAAAAAACATCAAACTCTGTATAATCAACTTCAAGTGTTTTTAAAATGTAAATTTCATTGGTCATGTGTGATCAAGTCCAAAGTTGATTAATAGCACTAAGACTGAACATGTGAATCAAAGACTGAACATGTATGTTAAATATGTATAAAATCTAGAAGGTGTAAACATTTCATCTCATTTGTTTTTATCAAAGATCATTTATCAAGTCTTACCTGGCAGACACAGGAGGAATATTTCCACGAATGTGATTGAGGCTTGAAATGACATCCTTCTCACTACATGTGTAGTTTTTGGTTTCATTAAATTTGTGCTCCTTCAACAATAATTACAATTTACAGTTTACAAATACTAGTTACCTTTTTGTCTTCATACTTAGTAGAATGAAGACCCATACATTTTAATCCTCATTAAGTACTGTGTGAAACTAAGTCTTTCTAAAAGCTTCATGGCATTAGCTGTTTTCTTCAATGGATGAAATTAATTATTTAAAGATTCAAGTATATCATAGTACTTTTTCATTAATGTTGCATTGTTGCATTTGTTGGTTAATAAATGTGTTAAACATGTTGCTATATTTTTACAGTTATAGCTATATTGCTGAATAAACAAAATACTGTTAAATAAACAAAATAAAATTCATTATGTTTTTTAAAATATTCTGTGAACAAATAAGCAATACAAATAAAAAAAAGACTTATAAAAATGCAGATAATAACTATTATGAAGATAATTACTTTTAAGGTTTATCACAAAATATACAGAACATCAAATTTTAACATGGGAAAAGAAATTTGACACAATTCCATATCTCTGTGTTACCTTACAGTATTTTCCCTCTGAGATTAAAATGTCCCCAATTGTTTCTCATAGAATATTGAGGAAAAAGTCTGAAATGTGAAACTGTTTCTCCTGAGGAATTAAGAAGAAACACCTATGATTAAAGTGATATCAAACACCCATCTTTTGATATGCATCACTCACCATGCATATCAAAGTGTTCATTTGGTCCAAAAGACATTAACATTAAACCGGTCAGTTCTGACAGGGACTGATCAAGAGAAAATGATGTGAACACAACATGAGGGTTAAATTGACTGGATATTATTACTTACTTCAGGTCCAATAGTTGGCTGACCTTAAAATGGATGTATTGTCCGAAAGGCAGCCACCACTAACCTGACTTGGTTACATACCCAGAGTACCCAGATTATGTTAGACTTGACCGAAATAGCCCAGAGGCACCACATAGGCTACCACTGAGGTATAAAAAGGTAATGAATGGAACCTATATGTGCATAATAAGTGCATTTTTTCTTTTAATGATACAGTCCCATCTGCATTTGTAGATATATTCCTAAAAATATCATTCAGATTTAAAACAATCAGGACCTTCTCTTTTCTTCCTCTCAGTAGATGTTGGTCAGATTATGACCCTTTATAATAATTTGAAATTACAAAATAATATGCACCTTACAGATACAGTTTTGTTTGAGTTCGATGAGAGGCTAGATAGAAAATAAAAAATAACCATTAGGGTAAATGTTTCAAATAAGATCGGACTTACCTTCAGAGGGACATAGCCAGAATGGTGATCAACAGGATTTGGCTACATACGTCAGTGGAAAGGTATCTGGTTAATGAGACCAGTATGGCCTTGGTCATAACTGAGGAAGTGGTTAAGTCTCTATTTAGAGAGGTTTCTGGTTTGTGAATTAGATTCACGCCAGAGATGCACGTGGTGGCTCTGAAAAAAGATTTTACAGCACAGCTCTGCTTAGAGTCTTACAGCATGCATTAATCAGGACTTGAGTGAAAATAGTGACACATAAAAAGCCAACATCACAAAATTGATGATTTCAGTTACTGATGAATACAGTATTAATACAGCAATACAACATATGGGATGTGTTTTTTAATTGATGATATTGTGTGAAATATTAGCCTAATATACTCTTAGGCATAGTGTATATAATTAACACAACCTTTAACATGGCCAGAGTAGCCTAGCCTACAGTATTTAACATGTTCCATACAACAATCTACTACTACATACTACAAATGCTACACCAGGTGGCAGTGTTGGAACATTTCTTACAGATGATTATCATCGGTCTGTCCTACTCAGTGTTGGTGTTGTTACTCAAAAAAAGTAATGTAAAGTAATGTAATGTACAACACATTACTCACTGCTGTAAAAAAAAGGAATCCCTAGGGCCGTGGCTATCAATTATTTTTGGAATCAAGTATTATATTGATTTTTTCATTAATCAAGTAACCGGATAAAAAAATATTTTGTGTTATTAGGCTAAGTGCAATTGATTAATATGCACAACAAATGTAATGCTGTAAACTAGCTTTATACACATCAAAGTAAATTAATGTTTTATGTAGATTTGTGCATCTGTACCATAACTGCCCAGCAACCATTACTATTATATTAATTGTATTAACTCCCTCTTGATCCATTTGTACATGCTGTTGGCTTGTCACAACTAACTGACGTAACTGACGTAAAATGACGTAACTTCCTTGTCGTAAGAACTCGCTGTGAACTGGGGGTCCTTTGACTTACAAGATCACTAGCTAACTGCTTCTCATCAGATGAGTTTAAGAGGGCGTGTCGTCCCGTAATTTTTGCGTATCTTCCTTTTTTCGGACAACTTACTACTCGTAAGACGAGCACATTAGACAAATGGATCACACCTTAAATACTTAGTGGTGGCGTATCAGTAATATCAGTCTGTTTGAAACAGTGATCCCTGAGCTGAGCAGGCCACATAGGGATTAAAACGAAGCCTCGAGGCAGAGAATTTGCCTCAATCATTTTTTGTAATCCAATTATTTGAGTTAATCAAATTAACTTGATTAACTCGGGCCCTATGTTCCCAGGGTCTATTGTTCCCAATGTTCTATATTCCCAGAGCCCTATGTTCTCAAAGCACTTTGTTTCCCAGATTTACTGTACATGGTAGATAATGGAAACATGAAAAAGGGCCCTAGTATGTTCCACAGTTAGAGGGCCCTATGTTCCCAGGGTCCTAAGCTCCCATTCCAATTCCCATTACTCTATACAACCACAGGTGGCACTGTGGTAACTCCATCATATAAAACATATTGATCTCAATGGTGCATTTTGCTCATGTTCAGGGTGGAAAATAAAAAAGAAAGATTTGCATAAGACAAGTAAAATTGGTGTCTTTTAAAAGAAGGGATCATGGAGAATAAAGAAACAAATATATAGAAAAAATCTTTGTATATTCCAACAAGGTGTTAGGGTGCTCTGAAAATGAGAACCAAAATGACTTTTCAGACTTGTGAGGTCTGCTGTTCAGACCCTGAAGGAATTTCGCTCACCCCACCCGTAAAACTTGCTGTATCTTGGAAAGTATTGATAATAGAACTTTTACAGTGTGTCTCCTGGGTAACATAGGTACACCTGGTATTTTTTTGCTGATTTTGAGACCTAAGTGTGTGGGCCATGGTTGAATTGACGTGGAATGACCCATTAACATGCACACACATTGTAACTTATTTTGGTCTTTTGGTGCAAGGCGTGGCATAACATGTTGGGTTAAATACCTGAAATATTTGCCATCTGAGGAGCAGAGAGAGAGTAAAATAACAAGGTCAGAGTTTCACAGCCGCTCCACCCTAACATGATTGACAGTATTTTTCACTGTTACCTCAACCTCAACTGTCATCAACTAGGAAACGGACAGGAATACAGATGCTGCAAATCAGAATGCCCTCTCTCTTAAAGCTGCAGTTGGCAAGATTTTTTTGATCATATTCACTGAAACCGACACTATGCTTCGACAGAACAACATAAATCAGCCGGTTTAAAAAAAAAACCTGCACTTCTACCTCCAACTAGAGCCTGTTATTTGTTTTGCAAAAATCCACAGCTCCCGGTTCTTCTGGTCCAATCAGAGCAGAGCAGGGTGCAGTCTGGTGCGCACTGACGAGCACAAACTCGATGAGAGGGTGCTCGGTGGTAGTGGGGGAGGGGCATGAGAGTTGTAAACATTCAAAATTTTGGCTAAGCCCCTCAATCTGTCAAACTTGCCAACTGCACCTTTAAAGCCTGGATATGACCTGCAAGTATAATATATATTTATACTTATATAATTTTTTTCATGGAAATCTAATACAGGCATTTCCCTAACCCGGGAGGAAACCAGGAATGACCAAAGTATGTTGGTATAGGTGTTGGTGGAGAACCCATCATGACATCATGAGTGTGTTTGTCTTTGTGTGTTTGTGTGTGTGTGTGTGTGTGTGTAATTCAATGAAAATGCTTTGGGGATCAATTAAGTATCTATCTATCTATCTATCTATCTATCTATCAAACAACAGATGAAGGTGTCTGCTTGTTCTCCGGTGCTATTCAGTTGGCGATGCTGCTTTTTTTGCCCAAACAGGTTGCTTTGTTTGTGGTTTTGTTATTGTCAGTAAATAGGCTTGCTTGTTGAGCGGTCCCCTACCTATAGCACTAGGAATTTAACATCTCTCCTGTGTATATTTGAAGAAAAAAGACATAAGAAACTGAAAGATGATCAAAGTTTACCAGCCGCTCCAATGACTGACACTCACACTCACACCCTCAATCATACATCTCTCGACAGGAAGATGAACATGTACTTTACTCAAACTGTACACTGACAGCAGCACAGATAGATCAGCAACCCTCTCTGTTGAGGACAGAATATGACCTGTAAGTATCCTATAATTAGCTGTGTCGCTAACATCTAATGCATGCTATGTGGATTTATTTACTTAATCAAACAAACAAAGTTGGAATGAAGACCATAATCACGGTGAGATGATGGTATGATCTTACTGTCCTGCAAGTAAGTGTAGTTACTGTTTCCATTGCATACATTTTTATATGTAGGGCATAACATTGTAAGAGCAATTTCTCAATTGAAATGGTTCATTTGTGAGTGTTTGATGTCTTGAAGGAGGAAAGGTTCTGTTATCTGTCAGAATGCAGAGGGTAATGATTCCAAGTTCTGTGAGATTTCAAATGGAGCCATAACAAAAGTCAGACATGGCAAAGGGCCCAGAGTGAATAGAAGTTGCCTTCACTTTCTTGATTTGTCTGTTTTTCATTCAGTGTATGTAGTATAATTGGTTAGACCGACAATTGGAACGATATCAATCCCAGCTAGTCACATAATAATGCGTGCTGTGCCCTTACGAGGCACTTCATCTGCATTGTCTCAGTCACTCATCTGTACATACTGGCTTTGGCTGGGGGTTAACCCAGGGGGTGTCTACTCTCATCGCAATTCAGAAACAAGGTAGAAATACTGACCCTATTATCCTCCTTGGTTAGGAAAGAAATAGCTAACTTTATTTATGCACAACTCTTGCAACCTCACCCAGACACAAACAAAACATTTGTGAGCTGGTGATTGGTTAGATTAAAGTAATCAGATCAACAGTTTTTCCTCAACTTGCATACTTTTTTCACAACAGCATCATATTAGGTACAGCACTGCAATTGCATTACTCTGCAAACTTCTGCAAGTACTGCAATATGTTCAGCTTACGTGGGTGAGAGTTTTAACTGCATCCTGCCAAACATGTGGCTCCCAAAAGTTTCATTGATGATCATACTTGTTTTCCAAACAGAATTTACCATGCTTTTTGGGACTACCGTAATTTCCCAACTATTAGCCGTGGCTTATACATTGATTTTGCAACATTTCTTCAGCTATGAGGTTAATACACGGGGGCAGTTAATATGGCATTAATACTGTATGGTTTTGTTTGTTTAAACTTAAACACTGTCCTGTGGCTTATACACAATGTGGCTAATACACAGGAAATTACTCATCTTAACACTGGCATAACAACATGGCTGACAGGTGAAATACAATGAAATGTGATGACTGGACTAAATACCAAAACTGTAGAGATGTAGAATTGTATAAAATGTAAATTTACCTTGCAGTTCACTGACTCCCTATTAGTGTAGCATTTTGCACTCACATTTTACATTACTGTGAAAAAGAGGACCTTTGGTTAATTTAATTAAGTTATGTCAGTGTGAAGTTTGAATGTTGTTCCTTATTTTTGGAATTTGCTTTGGCTATGTGTCTGCTAAAGTAATGTATGTGATCATTAGCAAAACACTACATATTGGCATTGCCCATAGCACTGCACTTTGCAAAACCAGAACCACCAACTTGAACTTTTGCTGTTTCTGTCTTTTTCTCTGTAGGTCATGGTGTACCTGCACTGTGCCTCATAACTATAAATAGCATTTCTCTGCATCAGTATGACATAAGCCTCAGAGACATTTAGTCAAGTTTCAATCACAAGCTGGGAACAAGTCACTGAGCTACAGAGGTACTGTTAAAAAAGGATCAAGGTACTCAAAATATTATAACAAATAAATGTTTAAATATATATTTAAACATTTATTTGTTATTTATTTGCAAATATTTAGCTGACAAGAATACCACAGCTTCCTCACCGGACTCCTACTTTGATATTAAATATAGTATGAAATGCTTTGATATAAAAAATTGAGAATAACATGATACATGATAACATCAAATGGCAGACTGGATTGTACTCTTTCTGATTGCAGGCAGAACAAGATTTGCTTTTAAAAGAGATGAAAGGGTTTTTGGTGCATTTTCTCCTGAGTCTAACAGGTATGATGCAGAGTTGCATACATTCAATTCACCACTAATGTATGTATGGACATGTGATAAGGAAATATATATTGATGAATGTATGTGCACTG
Organism: Alosa pseudoharengus; assembly: GCF_046254945.1. NCBI lineage: Eukaryota > Metazoa > Chordata > Actinopteri > Clupeiformes > Clupeidae > Alosa > Alosa pseudoharengus. The sequence goes on from NW_027468564.1 coordinate 50,682,462, forward strand.
CACATGTGTGTGTCAAGTGTGGAAATATATATTGTTTATTAGACGTTGCTTCCTGATGGTTGAATAAACAAAATACAGTCAAGTTCAGTTTAATTATTTGTGAATGTAGTGCATATTTATCTCATCTCCACAGCATTTGTTTTGGTTGTGTTTCAGCCGTGCAGTGTGAATGGAATGTGACCTACTCCTCTACACATGTCTGTGGTCTTAAAGGAGCATCAGTGGTCCTCCCCTGCACATACCAGTATTCTTATGGAGACACGTATTGGGGAGGAGAGTGGTATGAAGAGAAGAGTGGTAGAGTCATAAAACACAGTAACTCTAATTATCCTGACTGCAGTCTGAACATAGACACACTTTCAGATGGAGACTCTGGTGTTTATCAGTTTCGCTTTTATACAGTCTTACACTTGAAATGGATGACAAGCAAACCTGGGATTACAGTGTCTGTTACAGGTAATGTGTAGGGGTTCAAAATCATTGTCATTGTATTGGTATTCATGGTTAATTTCTTAATGTGATCAACTTTCTATAACTCACTCTTGTCTGACCATGAACAGATCTGAAAGTAAAGGAAGTTGCTGCACGGAAGCAGAATCAGACTGAGGTGACCTGCAGCACCTCCTGCAGTTTGGGCTCTGAACTTCAGTATGTCTGGTACAAGACTGGACAGCGTTTACCAGGCAAAACCACAGCCTCCATACTAGTCTATGAAGTGGCCAGTTACTCCTGTGCAGTGAAAGGTCATGAAGCTCTACACTCCCCAGCAGTGTGTGAGTACAGATCACCTCCAGTGATTTACTTCTTGAACTTCTTTGCAGTTCTACCAGATAGACGCAGAGAGCAGGAATGAATAAGTGTAATTGGTTTGACTGTAGAGATCAATATCTACACTTTTCCCATAATCACTGGACTTTTAACAAACAATAATATGTGCATTCAGCCTGTATCTTTGGGTTTTGGTGCTGTGTGTGATTATAGGTGTTCCAGATAAAGAGTGCTGGGGTGTGACCTACTCTGATGAGAATATCTGTGTATTAATGGGCTCATCAGTGGACATTCCATGCACTTACTTGCATCCAAGAGATGACCGCATCAAAGAAATGTTTTGGTTTCACAAACAAAAATATGAAAAGTATTTTGGTGAAAAAGAAAATAGTTGTACCCTGAGACTGGAACACATCAGAGAGAGTCACTCTGGAGAATATACCTTCAGGTTTACAACAGGACGAGGACAGAATTACTCTGGATTACCTGGAGTCAACATCTCTGTTACAGGTAACATTTTACTGAAGTTTTATGAAGTTTAATAATTTAAAGTCTACATTGTCTACAGACTGTACATAATTTTATTGCATAGTGTATTTTGTAGATCTGCAGGTGTGGGCACCTCTTGATACAGTGAAAGAGGGGGACAAAGTCACCCTCACCTGTAATACTACCTGTACTCTGAGTAACGACCCCACCTTCATCTGGTACAAGAATGGACAGCCTGTGACCTACAAACATACAACCAGAGACAACAAGCTGCATCTAGACCCAGTCAGCAGTGAGGATGCAGGCAGTTACTCCTGTGCTGTAAAAGGAGATGAGAGTCTCTCTTCCATAGCTGTCTCTCTTGATGTCCGATGTAAGTAAACATTCCTGAATTCAATCCCACTTAAAGTCGCGGTCTGTGATTCTGATGAAAGTTTGTTGATGTTGGAGCTTAACTACCAGTCAAATTATACCCCACCCGCCCCTGAAGGAGTCTGTATTGATTGGCTGGAGTTGTTTAGGGCTCGGTCCAATACGTTTTTTTTCCCTTCAGCCCTGTCCGTACAGTGATTCACTCGTCGCCTCAAAAGGTGAAAGTATTTTTGTTAGCTGTCTTTCGCTTGCAATCACTGAATTACATTAACATTGCTTATTATACGGCTCCTCCATTGACTTGAATGGGATTTCCCAAAGTTCTACGGATCCTTATTTTCGTCTAAGGACCTCTGAAATAATGACCGCTGTCATTGGCAACAGATTTTCATTTAAAAGTGAAGGCAGACGGTTTATCAGCTGTGTTCTAAAGAATGTTTGATTCAAGTTCAGTGTGTGTTGCAAACTATTTGTTTCTCAGCAAAAGCCACAACGAAATGGTAACAAATAAATGTAAAGAGATATATGTGGCTTTACAGAGCCAGGGCTGTATGTGAATAGACAACTAAACGATCATGAGGGATTAGCTGAATTAGAATCACAGACTTTTCCTTTAACACAGACATGATTCAGATTACAGACACTGGTGACTATGACAAGCATGTACTCTACGTCTTTTCTTATACTGTTTCCCATGCCTGCTTTATTCATTAAAAAAATATATACATAAATCCCATAACCTGGATATATTTCGTAACAGACAAGCCAAAGAATGTCCTTGCGTCCATCACTGCCTCTAGTACAATAGAGGAGGCCAGTGTAGTGACTCTGACCTGCAGCAGTGATGCCAACCCACCAGTGCACACCTACACCTGGTATATGAAGAGTGGAGCTGAATCTCTTATGAGGGGCACAGGGGAGAGTATCAGCTTCAATGTGACCTCTGATACCAGTGGACTTTACTACTGTGAGGCACAGAATGAAGAAGGCTCTCAGATTTCTACTGAAGTCACTGTCCAAACAGGTTAGTGTTTATGTGGTCTGTGGAATTAGTAAAATGTCTTCGGAGGTTGTTCCTACAATTCTGCAGACATGTCTATGCTAGAATGCTATTTTTAGCCATTGTGAAGTATCTCTCAACACAGTTGACTCATTTTGCTTCATTAAAATGTATTTCATTTCCCTCATGAAAATGTCTCTTTAGATGCTGATGTCCTCCTGCCAGCCATTGTCACCACATTCATCATTCTCTCCGTCCTGCTGATACTTGGAATTGTGCACTTGAGGTGATGCAACCAAGTTTACCAAACAAAAATATCTCAGAGATAATTCAATGCCAATCCAAGCATGACATGTACATTGCTTATTTCTATATGACATAATGTTACTACTGTATCATTAACTAAACATGCATATGACTGTCCTGCCTACAAATCAGTAAGAAGAATTCTGAACGTACTACAGACAGAAGACCCACAAACATACAGGTGAGGAAGTTGGAGCTTAACTGTTGTGATCGTACCTCTATCTCCACATAGAACACATCTGTCAGTTTAAATATCCCTGGGAGTCTAGATCCCCTGCATCACTGATAATAATGTAATTATGTAATCATTTATTTTCTGATCAGAATGACTTGAGTGTTGTGTACAGCGCCATCATAGCAAGAGCCACGACCTCTGACCCCACACAGAGAGTGACCTCATGTGATCCAGACGACGTTCAGTATGCCAGTGTTCAGATCAATCTCCCCAAAACACAGGAAGTGCCTCTATACTCCACTGTTAACATGCCACGAACATCCACACTGGACAACATTGTTGTCTACACTTCAGTTCAGCTCCTCACAGGGAGTGCTGCCACCAGGTGGGCATTTCTGCTCATTACAACAAATCTTGCTGCCTAATCGACAGGCTATGCAGGCCTTGTTTAGGTGCTCATGATTAGGACTGTCTGAACACCAGTTGTACAGACAAGTATAATGTTGGAAGTCATGTTGACATGCTTAGCTTAGCAGAGGTGGCCCTGTGTCTCTCGTTTCTATCATAATCCGGCCGTATTCCTCTGACTGTGTACTGCTGTGTGTTTCCAGAGCTGACGATGATGGTGTAATCTACAGTGCAGTCCACAAACCCTGACAGGCCTGGGAAACAGCAGAGTTGAAATACCCAGAGCATCAGAGCATAGCAAACATCTACAGGCTGTGCAAATTCTTTTTCAACATTGATTAGTCTTATTATCAGTGCTAAATGTCTTTAAAGTTTCCAAATGAAGGATTTTCTATCATAATTTGGCATTGTGCAGCTATGATCTGCTTTATGAAGGGGGTGAAGCCTTGCACACGCGCAGTGTGTCCAAAATAGCTGTCCGATAACTGCCCAAAGCAGGGACGTGCACAGGGCGGTTGCTCAGGTTGCCCGGGCAACTGCCCATATTCCCTTCTTGACTCATGTTGCCCTTCCAATAGGGAAAATAAATAAATAAATCGCACAATGGATGCAGAATTTCACGTAGGACTAGATAAAAAAAATCACAAAGCCTCATTCACTTCCATTCGGGCACCGAAAGTGAAAGTCAGTAGGGGAAGGGCAAACTCTGTTTACGTGGCTGCAGCGCTGCACGCGACCAGCACCTGAGCTGAGCTGAGCCTGCATAAGCGGCCCTAGAAGGAGATTTTCGCGGTTGTCGTACGACTCAACGTTGTCGGAAAAGGTGAGTTTGTGACAAACGAACGATCATCGTCATCAAGTTTTATGAAATTAATTAAAATCTTCATAAAGCCAGGCTGAGTTTGCCACGTTTAGCCTAAATAATCAGACAGATAGCTTGCAGATAAGCAGCCCGTTATCACATAGTATAGGCCAGCGGTCCCCAACCACCGGGCCGCGGCCCGGTACCAGGCCGCAGGACATTCCTAACCGGGCCGTAGCCTACGACATGAGTTTAAAAAAAATGCATGCAAACTAAACTAAATTTAATTTGCAATAATGTCACGTTTTTACATGGTATAGGCCTATATGCAGTTGTTTGATTGCACGCATGTTTGCATTTTGCAAGGTCTATTTTCTTACGTCTGTCTGTCCCGCCTTCAACACTTTTACATACAGTATTGCCTTCAGCGCTGCGCAGCCTCAGGTCAGCTCAGCTCACTTCACTTGATCAGTTCTTGGTGAACGGCAGTGTCACACAAAGTTAGCTAAACTGCTAGAATGAGCAACAAAAAAACAAGCATCTTTAGCAGGTCACTGGCCAGAGTGTTTGAGTTGCGAGAGCCGCTGCAGAGATTTCTTACAGAAAAAAAGTCACTGTTAGCTGCACATTTTAGTTATGAGGACTGGATGTCAAAACTCGCTTACCTGTGTGACATATTCGGGTTGCTTAATGACCTCAACCTGTCACTCCAGGGGAGAATGACGACTGTCTTTAAACTGGCAGATAAAGTCGCTGCATTTAAAGCCAAGCTTGATTTGTGGGGACGATGAGTGGACCGGGGTGTATTTCATATGTTCCAAACAGTAGTGGGGTTTTTGGGAGAGACTGAGGCAGGGCCCTTTCTCTCGCAGCTGGTGCGCGATCACCTTGTTGCGCTTTCAAATGAGTTTGAGCGTTACTTCCCATCTTCCAAAGATCCACGGCAAACCAATGAGTGGGTCCGCAACCCATTTGTCAATATCCCGAATAGTCCTAACTTGTCAGCGCAGGAGGAAGAGCAGTTGATCGAAATTGCAAATGACGGTGGTCTTAAGAGTGTGCACAGGGGCGTAGCACCAAATTCTGGGCCCTATGCACAAGTGGTGGCCATGGGCCCCCCCAACCAACCAACCACCGGCTGTAAGCATGAAGCATGAGGTTCACAACTAACTATCTAATCACACATTGAATTAATCTAACAACTCTTATATGTACTGTATAACAGAAAATAATCTTATTACCCAAGACTTCACTGAATTTCTGTTTTATTTGAAGAATGTTTAAAAGCTAGAACATGAAATGAATGAAAACACTTTTGGCTGAGAGGACAGCTATCTATACAAATTGAACACTTTTGGCTGAGAGAACAGCTATCTATAGCTAACTGAGTGTGATGCGTTTCACAAGTTAGCTTTGCTACTAATTTGACAGCCTTTCCTCATGAACCTATATAACATTGAGCCTACTAAGTTAAGCTATTAGCTCATAATAATTTTCGAATTAGTAGGCTATTGAAATGTTGTGGTAGGCTATAAATCAGGCATCATGTTATTTCTAATTTTGTGTTAATGCTGTTTTAGCACTGATAATGGCGGATTCGCGGTGGTATTGAAGTGTTTTGTAACCTTCAGGAGTTAATTTCATTAGACTATTGCTTTCACATTGGGCTCACCTTTCTTGGGAAAGAAGGCTGTTAACACTTGTTTTCCCTCATTTCTTTTTTCTCCCTTTCTTGTCTCTCTTTTCTTTTCTGGAAACCGGATTTAGCTTTCTTAAACTTAGACATCTTCACACCATGACCGTCTCCATTGCCGCTTCGGCAGAATGAACGTTACTTCAAAAATGCGCCTAGCAGGGGAAGGCGGACTGAACCATTTCGTGCAAGGGAGAGGGTGCCTGCCCTCAAACAATGTTGGCTTGGACACAATTTAATACATCAATCAACTGATGCATTTACCCGAAATATTTGCATCTATATTAGTTAATATTAATAACATTTATTAAGATCTTTAAATTAACGAAATTATTTATTATTAAGGAAAATAAAATTCAACTCCTTAGGGGCCCTCCCCCCACATGGGGCCCGGGTAATTTATTCCCACTTGTCCCCCCACTACAACGCCCTTGAGTGTGTATAAGGAAACCTCTCTGGCGGGTTTTTGGATCAAAACCAAAGCAGAATATCCCGAGATAGCCGTTAAAGCGCTGAAAACGTTTCCCACCACGTATATATGCGAGGCCGGGTTTTCGGCAATGACTGCAACTAAGACCAAATTGCGCAATCGACTGGACATTTCAAACACACTGAGGGTGTCACTATCTTCCATCACCCCCAGATGGAAGCTTCTTGTTGCAGGGCTCCCACTGATTATATTCGTAATGCACGTTTTTGTTCCCATATTTTGTTATGCATGTTCACACTTACAGATGTAGGCTAGCTTCAAGTTGTTCAATTTTCACTTCTTCAAGTTCACGTTTTTCACAAGAGATCGTTACCTTCCCTGTTAATACATAACTGGGGAACTTGCCTAAAAGGACTTTGCTAATACCACTCATCCGCACTTAATAACAATGGGCCTCATTCTCCAACCATTCTTATGAAGAAATGTGTTCTTAAAACCCACTTACGCAGTTTTTACGAAGATTATGGTATTCACTAGCCTGGCAATTTGCCATCCCCTTGGTAAGCTTCGCTTCTACAAGGGTCTGGGATCTCGGCTATTGACGAACGTTTGCAAGCTGGATGCGTGGACTCTGTAGAAGTTTAAAACGATTGGATCTGATTTCACCCAATCGCTAAAGTTTGGCCGTGACGTATGTTATGCGCCAGCTCGATCGTGAAGTAAGCTACACTACAACACTCAGAAATTGCCCACAACAATTATCATTCCCCACCAAAGCGAACAAGATGGATGTAAATGACCATGCCAGCTTTGCGATACAAATGTAAGAGTTAGTGGAAGAATAGCAAATAACTATTCAACAGTAAGGTTGAAGATAACATATTGTAACGCCGATGAGAAGTTAGGAGACGGGGAGGCTGATATATCGTTCCAAAACTCCGGTAGTTTATTTCCTATAGATGTACAGGCTAGTGCACGGGCAACAGGAGGTGTCCACTACAAAACAACAAAATGATCGCTGATAAATCACGGTCTCAATCACTCGTCATTCACACTCATCGGCCAACAACACAACGCAACACAACTCAGTCGCACGTAATCCACTTCTACTCTGACTAAATTTAGACGTCTTAGAACCCCCTATTCTATTCCCTCCCTTTAGCAATCGCTAACCTATCCATACACCTAAATATTCCCTCCCGGACACCTCCCCCCAATCAAAACACATCAGAACTCATTGACACATTCCATGACACAGGAGGGAGAGGGAGACACAAACACTCGCGCACACACACGCACACGCCGGGAACACAGAAAGCCCAACACTGGGGCAAATAGCCTCGGCGATACAATATCATCACAATTGTCAAAGCTAGATGTGATCATTGAAAACACGCCGCTTCATTCATACCGGGTCTGCCGCACATGCTGTAATTTAATATCGAGGCTACTGCGCGATACAAATCAAACGTTTCCCAAATCCCATAGGGAGTAGGGCCACGACATCTTTGCCCGAAATAAAATGTGTTAAACACTCTTTTTGTTCGGAGTTCAGTTCCTGAATATTTGGAAGCGTAGCCAGCACGGACTGAATTGCTTCATTAACTTATGCCATTGCCAAACTCCTCGAGGACTACAATTCAAACACAGCGCAGAATCTCGACGTCGTCTCTCACAACTCCCGCCTCCTGCTCGCTGATTGGCGCGGAGTCGAATCTACCGCTGCGAACGCGGCCAATGGCCGAAATCCCAGACGGAGTGGTGGAGGGAGATGAAAATCGAGCGGAAGTACGTAGGAAGGCAATTAAGCCAGGCTAGGTATTCACCAATGTTTTCTTGTTCTTACTGTAGGTAAGAAGAGAATCTACGAACACTCAAGAGCACTCTTACGTACATTTGGGAATTGACTTGTTTGTGCAAAATAAATGGCTATTGCATTTTCATCATACAGTATCTGCAGATGTAAAACATAATGGAATTTAAATGACAACTATATATGTTATCATTTATTATATTTTTGAATAAAAAAATATAATTATTTTCAAAAAAAATAATTCCACTATTTTACAAAGCATTAAGGTATTTTAAAATATATAAACACAGCAAATAACACCTTTTCACTTTTTATACTAACTACTAAATATAAAAACTCATTTACTATTCAATTCCTGCAGTGCTTTCACTTCAAAGCATGTGTCATATAGGGTAATCAAATTGTCTTGCTCATGTAGTGTTTAATATACAGTACAAATGAAAGCAGGTGCCTCTGCGTCAATTTGTGTGCACATGGCCCTGCAGTATCATACCCTTTTATGGGGATTGACAGGGTGTTTACCTATGTTAATTAAGAACAATTGACACGCCCTGTCAACTTTAGAAGGAATGGGATTCAGCATGATAAGAATGAAACTGCGAACGAGTTTTAAGGACACCTTCGTAAATCTGCTTAAGACTTTTCGTATAACTTTCTTATGAACACAGTTAACCCGTTTAATCCCAAATTTTTCCCACACTTGAATATATCAAAATCATGTGTCCTGAGTAACCCTTTGAAGTAATCAATTACTATTTTTTTACATTTTCCTGAAAAAGTGGGTGAAAAGGAGTGTTTTATGCTTGGTCACAATTGTGACCGAGACAACATAGTCCGATTTTAGGGATTTTCACACATTTCATTGTGCAATCATCTAATTTTCAATAAATTCCAGTCAGAGATGATAAGGGGACATTGTCCAAGGTCTGTTCTTTACTTTTTCTTTTTTTTTTTTTTGGCCTTTTTTTTATGCTTTTTAATTGACAGGATAGTAGAGAATGACAGGAAGTGAGTGGGAGAGAGAGTCGGGGTGGGATACGGAAAGGACCACGGGGCGGGAATCGAACCCGGGTCGCCGGCGTACGGTGCAGGTGCCCCAGCCAGTTGCGCCATGGCTGGGGCCTGTTCTTTACTTTTAATTTTGCATCACAATACAATACTCAACATTGCCTCTGCAATTCTCTATTATATTATAAGCAGGGTTCTAAATTAACACCCGCCAACCCGCCAAATGCGGGTTAAAATTCATTTTGGCGGGTGTTAATAAAAACTCACTAGCCAGTTTGGCCGCTGATGCATGAGGCATTACGTGCATGATACATAAGGTTGTGTTCTTGGCATATTGTGGTCATATATCTCCCTGGCAGTACTTCCTACATTTCCCATGACCACTGTGCCGTAATGCACGTGATGACAGACTGAAACGAACGGAGCGTCTAGATTCTACCAGAAAACTCAAGGAATTAGAAGAACGAACGGAGCCAGAGCAGGGAGCATAGACTGAAAGAGGAGGGAGTTAGCCAGTAAATTAAAGTAAAATGTACATAACACATGTGACATGTACATAACACAAATACATAACACGTTTCGAAATATTAACGCAATTAATGCATTGTGAACCTATTTCCTTTGTGGGAGGCTGATGTCGTAGCGGAGGCCGCAAAACCTGAAACAGCTAGATCGTTTATTTTATTCTCTATGGAGTTAGCTGAAGATGGAGAGGAACGTGAGGACTAGGAGCTTGTATAGGCGAAAATTATCAGTTTTAAAAAGTTGCCTGATCAGTGGGCATTCCACCGAATCGGTGCCTTTTGAGTCCCACAACACATAATCAGTTCTAAAGTTGCTTTAACAACAAATAAATGTGTAATTTAAAAAACTTAATGTTACTATAGATCATATGCATCAATATAAGACCAAGTAAACCCAATAAAATACAAGTTAAAATGATTAAAATCACATAAATATATTCTATGGTTAAGGATTTTGGTTGATTTTGGCCTGTCCCACGCTATGTTTTTTCTTTTTCAACAGCACTTCTCAGTTGTAAAATGTTGGTAAAATGATACAATTTTCACAGTTTTATATTGTCTTAAGTGAAATCTCATTGTTAAGTAATGATTTTGACATAAATAGATATGTTTTCTTAGAAAATATAAGTAATTTATCATTGTCCCTTAATTTCATCTCAGTCCTGTTACTTTCACCAAATCCCCCTATAAAATAATGGTACAAACTAGAAGTGACATAATTTCAAGGAAGTGACATCATTTAGAAGAAGCAGATTCCACAGTGTAAGAAAGGGTAACTTTCTCTCTTCTTAAATGTCCTATTTTTCATGTTTTATCAGGGTTGTGAGAGAGGGGCAAGCATACAACATCAGTCCTGTTACCATTTTTTAAAGTGTATATATAAACAATTATTTAGCAATACTGATATTACCAATATCTAGAAGTAATAACCTTTCAGATTACATACCATGTGCCTTCCTAACCTTGACCTGTTAGCTAGAAATGAGCAATTTAGCATGAAATCATCAGTCCTGTTACCATCAGTCCTGTTACTATCCTACAATATTCTATGTAATAAGTGAATGGTAAAAAAAAAAAAATCAGTTTAAAACAATTATATTTTTCACATTTTTAAAGTTGAAAAGGCACCGATTTCGTGGAATGACGCAGGCACCAACATTTAGCCAATAAATAGTAGCTGAAGTGCAAACTGTTTTTCACTCTTGTTAGAGAAAGTAATGTCAACATGCACCAACAGCATGCTACAAAAAGACGATACTTTTCGGGTCCTCTCTATAAAGAACTTGAACGTACGTACGTAGTCCCTATGCATTTACAGTAATTGGGAACGCATCTGAGCACACACAAGAGGGAGAGAAAATGAGTGACAGCTTCAAGCTGGCTTGTCATTGTTGATGATAATTTATATCTCCTTTTTATTAAGTTAAGATTAAACTAAATGCGGCGGTGGTTAGGACAGACTGCACTCTAAGAAATGGAAGTACCAGTGTGTACCTAAGTCGGTACAAATGCTTGTCGCTGGGGCAGTACCCTTTTGAAGTACAATACTGTACCTATGAATGCAGGTACATTTGTGTACCCTAGCCATCTGTACCCATCAAGGTACACTTGTGTACCTGCAATGACTAAAATGTACCTGTATATATCATTATCACATAGTACCCTTAAAAGGTACTATTCTGTACTTCAAGGGTACAACCCCAGTGAAAATTTAAGGTGGTATAACTAAAATATATGCACAACCAATAAGTACATTTAAATGTTTATTCTGGGGGGATATTACACACAATACTTCACATGAATACAGGTACAATAAATGTTAACATGTTCATATTAAAAACACATTCATATCAAAACATCAAAATATCTTATATCCATATCAATATACATATTCACGTAAAACATGTTATGACTCTTAATGTAAGTGTAAATAATAAAACACTTTGGTTTACAATATTTTGCCTGAATAGCCACATTGTGTTTATACGCAGAAGGAAAAAAATATATTAATTTGCACGATAGCACTAATAACACCTTTATATGATCTATAAAATACCAATATTTGAGCTAGTAATTACTCCAACAAACCTTGTATGCTTTCAAGTTCATGTTAATACTCGTGTATGTGACAGTGATGAAAATACAGTATCTGCTTGCCATAACCATTACACGTTGCAAAATTAACAAAGTCCTTGCAGTAACTTAGTAGCTATGATCTTAGATCTCATTCACAGTGCATACACCATAGAATTGAGTGAACGATATGTGTGATGTAATGAGTCATATAGCGACATTTTAGAGTAGTATCTCAGAAAACAATGTGCAAGCCTTTGGGAAATATTAGCAAGCCTGTAAAAATGTACAATATATTGTTACAATGTTCATTACCTCACCAATAAATCAATCAATCAGAAAACACACTCCAATCCTTCCAATCATGAGGCGAGCCACTAAAAAGGCAAGAGTCTCAAAAGGCACCAAAGTTCAATTTCAAAAACTGGCAGAAATCCAACATATTCTTCAGGAGAGTGTGCTAAGTAAAGGTCAACAGCAGTAGAGGCTGCTGTTTTCCCCCTCTTCAACTTCTGTTCCTCTGCATATATCCACTTTGACTTAGACTGGAACCTTACTTGATCTACAGGACGTTCACATATTTTCAATAGCAGTGGTAGCCTCACCAATGACAGCAGGGGTTTTACATCTGTTGGAAGCAAAATGCAAACACAAACCTCAGAATAAGATTTTTTTCAACCACACAAATAAATAGCCTCAGACAGATTGTGTAAAATACCTTGTCTAATACATGTATGTAACTATATGAATCTGCTCACCTGGCATAGATCAGCGTTGAGTCATTACAAGTTCCATGGACCGGCTGACTCTCCCAAACTTCTCCTTACTCCTTTTCACCGTATCTTCATGAACAAAAGCTGCCTGCTCCACTATGTGTTTGAGAGACAAATGCCATGCAATAGAATAATATAATTAAACAAAATGACACAACAATGAAATAGCACAAAGATAATCTTAACAATATATAAATTGCTATTGGACAAAAAAAAAATCTAAAAGTTGTCTGTATTATTATAATTTGCATAATTTATTATGCAATACTTTTCTATATGTATTTAACATCAATAAGAAAAATACCATTACAAAAAAAAACACCAAGTTGGGTAACTTACGTAGCCATTAGATCCTTTAGGAAAGGTAAGCTTACTTCCAAGTGGCCATGTTCTGCCTTGGTGGGTATCTGTGAGAAGGATTAACGTTAGATTAGAGTTGCTCCCTCTAGCTTCTAACTAGATAAGCAATGACAACCAGGATGTTCTGGGGCCTCATTACAGAAACTTCCTAACTCTGAAATCCTATCCTAACTTAAGTTAGGATGAGCAGTTAGGATTCTTTCTGTAATGAGGCCCCAGGTGAACATAGGCAACTCAACTAATTAATTTTCACCTAAACAAAATGACAGTGTTGAGAGTGATCATGCTTACTGCATGTATGCACTTACCAGGCTTCTTTCACCTGCACTACCGTTGATATTAAACCAGCCTTTCAGGGAAGTTAGCAAGTATGTATGGCTAACAGTGCTATTTAAGTGCTGTTTAAGCCAACAATCTGACTCCATTACTGTAACAGTAGGCTATTTACAATGTACAAACCAAATTTTGATAAATTGCAACTACACCTTACCTCTGAATAGCTTTGCCTCCTCTTCCACAAAGATTATTCCATCCTGCACATGTGTTTTCTCACACCAAGCTCCTCACTGAAAGTTGCTCCATTTCTTGGTGAGTGAGATGAACAAAGTTGAGGGGGAAAATAACGGTTGCTCCCGTCCCGAATCTCCTCCCCCAACAACTTTTGAGTGACAGGCCATGTACTTTTTGTACCCTTAGGTACAAATATGGTCCCTTTGCGAAAAGGTACATTAATGATCCAGGAACGGTACATATTAGTACTTTAGGGGCTCAATTTTGTTCCCTGTAAGGTACAGGGTCAAAAGTTGTACCTAAAAGAACAAAAATGTACCCCAACCGTACCCCTATTTTTGAGAGTGTGGGGTCTGTGGTTGGGGGTCGAGAAGAGGAATGAAGCAGGGGATGAGGATATTGACAGAGAAATAGATAGATACAGTAGATAGATAGATAGATAGATAGATAGATAGATAGATAGATAGAGATCCTAAACATGAAATGAAGTGTTTGCACTTTCTGTGTATATTTTGTGATATGTATTCATGCATGCCAACAATGTTAATAAAATGATCAAATGCATTCAGTGACACTCATCTCATAAACTCATAATTCTCTTATTTTCACAGGAAAAAAATGGCTAGTAGAAATTCTGATTGGCTAGTAACTTTAGAAAGTTACCAGCCACATTGGCTGGTGATCAAAAAAGTTAATTTAGAACCCTGATTATAAGTGTGCCAATTTTTACATAGAAAAGGCATTATATCACACTATTATGACTATAGTGTAAACAACACCACCCTACAATACAACAGCAACCACAAATGTTACAAAAAGTGATGTTGTTTGTCTGTTTGTTTATTATTGTATTATTTAATTGTATAATTCATTATTTAATTAATTAATGAATTAATTAATTACACAACAGATTGTCCTGCAAGTCTACTGCCATACTTCCAATGCCATTAATTGACTTTCCATTGGACCATGGATTGGTATTGTTAAGGTCACTAAATGAAGTGAACCTATGTTACCCCTATGCTCCAAAGGCCTTATATTCATAAGGCCCTATGTTCCCAGTGTCCTATGTATCCTGGAACCTATGCTCATTCAGGTACCTATTATGTGCTTTATAAAGCTGGAGGACCCTGGAAACATACAATGCTTGAACTGGGGAACACAGGACCCCTGTTCATGGTTCTATTACATATAAACCTAAGGAGCATATAGCCTGCTCTGACCTCAGTTATTGGCCTAATCTAGTGTCAGAGCGGTGTGATGTCCACTATATTGCTAAATTTGATTAATTTTACCAGTGGATTAAGTAAGGTTCTAAATGCATATACAACAGCATTACCATATGAGCCTGTCTGGCATCAAACACACAAGTCTTGAAGAGGGGGATTAAACGGGTTAAGACAATTCTTAGGAAGATATTGGTGAATGAGGCCCAATCAGGCAGCTACAGCGCTACACTCTGGGGGCATGTTTGTCAACCTCTATGTTCATGCCCCCAGAGTGTAGTGCGGTAGCTGAAGAAATGGAGATCTATGTGAAAAATCGCCGGATTTATCCTTTAAATAAAAACCACTGTTTACTGTTTAAAAACTGTGCAAGTTATCAGGTAAATGTCAGGCATGGTATCTAATGACCATGTTTTGCCAATAAAATGTGTCTAATGACTAAAATGACCTATTAAGGTGCAATACCAAATATAAGTTGTACAATTACACCATTGATACACATGTACATCCAGAGTATCAGAAACACAACACGAAAGCATTCTTGGTCTAAGGTGTTAAGCTGTGGACAAAACTAACATAGAGCCAACAATAGATACAGCCAACATGAGAAATTAAAGACAGTCAAAGTTTACCAGCCGCTCTCCCCTAACATGACTGAGACTCGTACTGTGCACCTCTTGACAGGAAGATGAGGAAGAACGAGAAGGTGCCAAGGAAGTGAAATAGCAGAAGACTCAACTGTTTATTTTAAGAAGATGTTTATTTTGAGAACATGTACTTCACTCAGCCTGTACACTGACAGAAGACAGTTCATGCTGCATGCTTTGTGGATTTATTTACTTAACCAAACATCCATAGCTGGAATGAAGACCATACTCACGGTGAGATGATGGTATGATCTTACAGTCTTGCAACTATACAGTTACTGTTTCCATTGCATACATCTTTATATGTAGTGCATAACATTGTAAGAGCAATGTTTGATGTCTTGAAGAGCACCTAGGAGGGTAGGTTCTGGTTCTCAGTCAGAATGCAGAGAGTGAGTAATGATTCCAGAAACTTTAAAATTCTGTGAGGTTTTTAAATGAAGCCATAACACGAGACAGACTTGGGTCCAGAGTGAGTAGGAGTTGCCCTTGTGGTCTGTATTTCTCTGTTATTATGCAGTCTGTGTAGGAGGGATACCAATTCAAATCCCAGAGTCACTCAATGTTGTGCATTGTGCCCTTGGACGAGACATTTCATGTGCATTGTGTCAGTCACCCATCTGGTACTGGGGTTAACGTGTAATGAACTAGTTGTCCTACCCAGGGGGAGTCTACTCTCACCGCAATTCAGAAACAAGGTATTGGACACAGAGATGATGGTATTAATACTGACACTATTATCCTCCTTGACTAGGAAAGAATTAGGGTACAAGGAAACAAGGTATTAGACACAGAGATGATGGTATTAATACTGACACTATTATCCTCCTTGAATTAGCTAACTTTATTTATGCACAACCTCATACAGCAATTTGCGAGCTGGTGCTTGGTTAGATTAGCCTGGAAAATCCAGACCTGATAATCTAGAAATATTAAAGGAGAAGTT
Source organism: Alosa pseudoharengus (assembly GCF_046254945.1). Lineage (NCBI taxonomy): Eukaryota > Metazoa > Chordata > Actinopteri > Clupeiformes > Clupeidae > Alosa > Alosa pseudoharengus. The sequence goes on from NW_027468564.1 coordinate 50,698,785, forward strand.
CGGTGTGAAATTGACCTTAGCTGTACTGAAAGATGTTGCCGAGTACTCACATGTGTCCAATAGGCACCTTCGCCCACCCCCTAGCATTCCAAATTACGCCGTTTTAGACCTTAGCTTTCAGTACAGCTAAGGTCAATTTCACACCGAACTTCTCCTTTAAGGGTCTGGCAAAGAACAATGTAATGGCCCAACTCGAGGGGCGGCAACAAGCATGCATTTAAAAATCTCACTGCACACAATTGGATAACACTAAACCATGTTTACTCTGAATTATTCCGGACTTCGACGCAATCGGATAACACTATGACCAATGTGTACTGTCCTCCAACATTGCAGCGCTGTCTTCATCAGTTTAGTTGGTTTCCCGGAATGTTGGGGTAAAAGTAACGTGCATCATTGCTCTTTGCCAGAGTGTCTCGCAGAGACAATTCCATTGTGTTCTCACGAGAACTCTGGATTTCCAGGGTATGGTTAGATTACAGTCAGATCAACATTTTAGCTCAAAATACATACAGTAGCTTTTCTTCCACAAGAGCATCATATTAGATACAGTATTGGTTCTGTACTCTGCAAGTATTCTACAAGTACTGCATTATCTGTCAGAACATGTAGGCATAGTCTTGGAAAGTTACAAGTCATGAAAATATTTGATCTCTGTTTGGCCAATTAACTAGTTTCTTAAACAGGAAGTTCTAGCGTAAAGTCCCTGTGTAGGATTTAAATTTACTGTGCAGTGCACTAACTCCCCATTAACGTAGCATTTTACACTCACATTTTACATTACTGTGAAAAAAGAAGACTTTTGGTTCATTTGATTAAGTTATGTCACCATGTAGTATGAAGTTCCTTTAGATAAAAGTGTCTGCTAAATTAATAAACATACTGTGTAATCATAAACAAAACACTACATGTTGACATTGCACATAGCACTGCACTTTGCAAGGCCAGAACCACCAACTTGCACTTTTCCTGTGTCTGTCTTTCTCTCTGTAGTTAGGTCATAGTGTCCCTGCACCTTTCTCTCTGTAGGTAGGTCATAGTGTACCTGTACTTTCTCTCTGTAGGTAGGTCATAGTGTACCTGCACTTTCTCTCTGTAGGTAGGTCATAGTGTACCTGCACTTTATCTAAAGCAGCTGTAGCTGAAATACAACATCGTTGTGATTAAAACTTTCATGTTGTCTGTGGTGTGATGTGATATGATGTATTTTTGACATGGTGTTTTGCAGAACTGACAAGGCCACCTCATTTCTGTTAGTTCTTTCTTCTACTTGTGGTATGACATCTAATAAGACTGTCAGTTCACTTACCCATGGAGGAACCAGTTAATGGCACAACATTCAATGAGAGTCTTCAACTCATCATTTATTGCTAAATTGCCTTTTCTATTCTTGCAAATCTTGCAAATTTTGCACCAGCAAAATAACATCATAATGGTTGACTGGATTATACTTTTTTATGATTGCAGACAGAACAAGATATGCTTTTAAAAGGCATGAAGGTATTTTTGGTGCATTTTCTCCTGGGTCTAACAGGTATGATGCAGAGTTACATACAGTCGATTTCCAAATGATATATATATATATATATATATATATATATATATATATATATATATATATAGATAGATAGATAGATAGATACTTTATTACTTTATATACGTGTATATATATATATATATATATATATATACACACGTATGTGTATGCATTTGTGATTTATACAGGAAATATATTGTATATTTTTTGCTTCCTGTTGAATTAATAAAATCCAGTCAAGTTCAGTTTGATTGTGTGTGTTGTGCATATTGTTTTCATCTCGATGGTATTTGTTTTGGTTGTGTTTCAGCTGTGCAGTGTGAATGGAATGTGGCCTACTCCTCTACACATGTCTGTGGTCTTAAAGGAGCATCAGTGGTCCTGCCCTGCACATACCAGTATTCTAATGAAGGGGCGTATCTGGGAGGACAGTGGTATGAAGAGAAGAGTGGTAGAGTCATAAAACACAGTCACTCTAATTATCCTGACTGCAGTCTGAACATAGACACACTTTCAGATGGAGACTCTGGTGTTTATCAGTTTCGCTTTTATACAGTCTTACACTTGACTTGGATGACAAGCAAACATGGGATTACAGTGTCTGTTACAGGTAATTACAGGGTTCAAAATCATTGTCATTTTATCAGTATTTCTGGTTGATAACTTAATGTGGTCAATTTCCTATATCTCACTCATGCCTGACCATGAATAGATCTGACAGTAGAGGAAGCGGCTGCACACAAACAGAATCAGACTGAAGTGACCTGCAGCACCTCCTGCAGTTTGCACCCTGAACTTCAGTATGTCTGGTACAAGACTGGACAGATTCTACAAGACAGAACCACAGCCTCCATACTAGTCCCAGCAGTGGCCAGTTACTCCTGTGCAGTGAAAGGTCATGAAGCTCTACGCTCCCCAGCAGTGTGTGAGTACAGCTCACCTTCAGTGATTTACATTTGAACTTATTTTCAGTTCTTATCACAAAGACTCTCATGACATTCACCTACAGGGTCTTACATTAGAACATCTTCAGTTCTACCAGAAAGAGTCAGACAGCAGGAATGACATTCAAAAAGTTTAATTCAAAATGTTGTCAATATCTAACAAACAATAATATGTGTGCATTCAGTCTGTATCTTTTGTCATTGATGTGGGTTTTGGTGCTGTGTGATTATAGGTGTCCCAGATAAAGAGTGCCGGGGTGTGACCTACTCCGATGAGAATATCTGTGTATTAATAGGCTCATCAGTGGACATTCCATGCACTTACTTGTATCCAAGAGATGACCGTATCAGCAACATGGTTTGGTTTCACAACCAAATATCTATGCATCGTCATGCTGGTGAAAAAGAAAATAGTTGTACCCTGAGACTGAAAGACATCAGAGAGAGTCACTCTGGAGAATATACCTTCAGGTTAACAACCGGACGAGGACAGAATTACTCTGGATCAACTGGAGTCAACATCTCTGTTACAGGTAACATTTTACGGAAGTGTAATGCATTTTAATCATTTTAATGCAGTTTGTCCACATAATTTCATTGCATCGTGTATTTTCTAGATCTGCAGGTGAGGGCACCTCTTGATACAGTGAAAGAGGGGGACAAAGTCACCCTCACCTGTAATACTACCTGTACTCTGAGTAACGACCCCACCTTCATCTGGTACAAGAATGGACAGTCTGTGACCTACAAACACACAACTAGAGTTGACAGAGGTGGACGACACAATTCCTTTACTTAAGTGAAAGTATAGGTACACCTTGTCAAATATTACTCCAATACAAGTGAAAGTTGCCAAGTCAGATTTTTACTTAAGTTGAAGTACAGAAGTACTTGCTTTTAAAAATACTTAAGTATTCAGAAGTACAAGTATTTGTCATTTTTAATGTATTGTAATGTAATGTTCATTTAGTCATTACAGTAATAGGGTATACATTTTGTTCAGTCATACATCCAACAAAAACATTTTACTATTGTCATAACTTTGCAATTGTTCAAATGAATGCAAAAATATAATTTAAATGATTAATCTTTCTATTGAGATACTCAAAAATCATACTTAAGTACAGGAAGTATATGTAGTTACTGTCCATCCCTGGTTGTTGACGTTGGTGCTGAACTGCCAATCAAATCACACACCACCTCTTTGAGCCACTGAAGTATGGAGTTACATTTGTTCCACTTTTATGAGCGAGCAATAGCACAATTTGAGCACAGAAAAATATTTTGAGCGAGCACACAAATTATATTTTGAAAGGTTAAAGGACAAGTTCGCTATTTTACACTTAAAGCCCTGTTTTCAAATAGTTTATGATTAAATAGAATGTTTAAGATTGAAATTTGGACACATGCTGCTGTCCTGAGAATTTTCGGTTTCTGTGGTAGCACCCCCCCACCTCCACAACGCTGCATAGGTGCACTGGAACAATCTTTCTAAAACGCATTAAACTTTCGTTTACAAAGACGTGAAACTCACCGAGTGGTCAGGGGTGTTCACTGATATGCTCACACAAAAATCGCAGCAAAAGATGCTTTCCAACAGGTGTTTTACCATTCTTGTAAAACTGTGGAGCTATTTTTCCAAACGCCTCACACCCGTACATTCTTCCGTTGAGAGCTTGAATAATAGACACTCCAGCCCAGTTGGTGGCGATAATGCACCTTACACTTGCCAATTACAAGCAAACCACTGGCATTTCATTGAATACACAGAAGTAGCAGAAGATCGCTGTCTTGAAGTATTTTGCAACAGACAGCTAAAAATGGGGCGATTTTGTGCAGTTCCGAATTGCGGGAAAATTCGTGGCAAAAAAGTTGTCACAGATTTCCTTTCAACGATCCAGAAAGGCTAAAGTTGTGGCTGGAGTTGCTGGGGTTGGATGTGAGCACACCTGTTGAGGATCTGCAGAAAGCTGATCACCGTGTCTCTGCGGTCTGCATTTATTGAACTTCGCTGGAGGTCGAAAGAAATCGCCCAAAAAGCTCTTTCGCCTGAGAAATACAGCGGTTCCCATATTACCTCCTGGGACGACAGAGTTGGAAGAACTTAGGGTAAGGTTGACATTTTGTAACGTAACGTTTGTAACAGGCGGAAAATGAACTTATTTGTTATGTCCATAACCTGTCATGTTCACATCGTAAGCCTAACGGTGTGTTTCCACACAACGAAATTTCGCGTCGCTCTCATTGAGGTTGAATGGAGACTAAATTCGCCCTAGTTGGGCGAAATGAAAGCGAATCGCAGAGGCAGGCGAAACAAAGTTGGCCAAAGTTTAACTTTATTTAAATGAGGACCATTCGAGAACCAATCAGGTCCGCGTCTTTGTGTTTGGAGGCGGGAGTTACAAAAAAGTCTGACCAAGATGGCGGAGACTACCTGAGCTGGAACACGAAAATTTGTATGTGATTAAAATGTTTCTACACGAACATTGGCACTTGTATCAACACGAATTGTGGTTTATATGCCACACGAACTTAGTCAGAGCACATACACCACTAAATAGACCACTATATATGTTAGTTTAAGCACTCGATCATTTTTAGCTAGCTGACAGGCGAAATGCTAGTATTTTAGGACATTGGATTGCATTGTAAACCTAGCTAGACAGCTAGGCTACATGCTGCAACACAGGTATGAAATATATTATGTCTTATTGACCTTGTTGTTTCTATGAACATGAATTGTTGTTTATAGGCAACATCAACTTAGTCGAGGCATAAAGACCCCTGGATATCTTCATTAAGTACTTAAACGTTTGAATTAGCTGATTAGCCTAATTAGCTCGCTTGCCACCACTGGCTAGACACTGCAGTCAAAAGGTTAGCGGTTTCGCCGTCACGCCCCCGAGGCGAAATTTCGCTGGCCGAAAATCGCGAGGTGTTTCGCTGTGTGGAAACACACCGTAACACTAACCCTAGCCTACATGAATAATTTGGCTACATGATTTTGTACGTTTACTATTTTTTTGGCTGTGGAACTTTCATGATGAAAACGTAATGATTCACGTAAGCTATCATTCACATTGTGCAAGTTTCAAGATATTTTAGCATTAGCCATGGACGTGACAATAATTTGGATAGCGTAGCCTACGATACCGCGACTGCATAAGACTAAACAAACTAAACTAAAGAATACAAACAACCCCATATCCGTTTCCGGCGACAGTAATATAGTAATACCGTACCTCACAGCACATCCAATACAAGTCAATGGAGTTGGACAAAAACTACGATAAAACCTGTTGGAAAGAATCTTTTGCAGCGATTTTTGTGTGAGCATATCAGTGAACACCCTTGACCAATCGGTGAGTTTTGCGTCTTTGTAAACGAAAGTTTAATGTGTTTTAGAAAGATTGTTCCAGTGCACCTATGCAGCGTTGTGGAGGTGGGGGGGGGGGGGGGGTGCTACCACAGAAACTGAAAATTCTCAGGACAGCAGCATGCAAGGGCGTCGTAGTGGGGGGACAAGTGGGAATAAATTACCCGGGCCCCATGTGGGGGGAGGGCCCCTAAGGAGTTGAATTTTATTTTCCTTAATAATAAATAATTTCCTTAATTTAAAGATCTTAATAAATGTTATTAATATTAACTAATATAGATGCAAATATTTCGGGTAAATGCATCAGTTGATTGATGTATTAAATTGTGTCCAAGCCAACATTGTTTGAGGGCAGGCACCCTCTCCCTTGCACGAAATGGTTCAGTCCGCCTTCCCGGTCACGGTGTGAAGATGTCTAAGTTTAAGAAAGCTAAATCCGGTTCCCAGAAAAGAAAGGGAGAAAAAAGAAATGAGGGAAAACAAGTGTTAACAGCCTTCTTTCCCAAGAAAGGTGAGCCCAATGTGAAAGCAATAGTCTAATGAAATTAACTCCTGAAGGTTACAAAACACTTCAATACCACCGCGAATCCGCCATTATCAGTGCTAAAACAGCATTAACACAAAATTAGAAATAACATGATGCCTGATTTATAGCCTACCACAACATTTCAATAGCCTACTAATTCGAAAATTATTATGAGCTAATAGCTTAACTTAGTAGGCTCAATGTTATATAGGTTCATGAGGAAAGGCTGTCAAATTAGTAGCAAGCTAACTTGTATTATCTAATTTTTTTTGCTTTTATGTGTCAATTTTATTTTTTTTTTTTTTTTTTTCTTTTTGTTTTTTTTTTTTTTTTTTTTTCTTATTTATTTTATTTTCTTTTCTATTTTTCTTTTTTTTATTTTTTTTTTTTTTATTTTTCTTTTTTTGCTTTTTTTTTTCTATTCTTTTTTGAAACGCATCACACTCAGTTAGCTATAGATAGCTGTTCTCTCAGCCAAAAGTGTTCAATTTGTATAGATAGCTGTCCTCTCAGCCAAAAGTGTTTTCATTCATTTCATGTTCTAGCTTTTAAACATTCTTCAAATAAAACAGAAATTCAGTGAAGTCTTGGGTAATAAGATTATTTTCTGTTATACAGTACATATAAGAGTTGTTAGATTAATTCAATGTGTGATTAGATAGTAGTTAGTTGTGAACCTCATGCTTCATGCTTACAGCCGGTGGTTGGTTGGTTGGGGGGGCCCATGGCCACCACTTGTGCATAGGGCCCAGAATTTGGTGCTATGCCCCTGTCCAAATTTCAATCTTAAACGTTCTATTTAATCATAAACTATCTGAAAACAGGGCTTTAAGTGTAAAATACCGAACTTGTCCTTTAATAATGCTGGTCTTTTTTAACGCATAAAGTTAAGTAGACGTTGTAACCGTGTTGTAAATCCAACAATACCCAAATGATAAATACTTACCAAAGATGTATTTTCGTGTGGCGTGCTCCAATGTTCCTTCTTTCCCGATTCCCACTGACACTAGTAAATGACGCTAGGCATTGTGGACTCCAGCAGCCAATGAGAATTGGACTTCAGCCCCTGAATTTTCTGATTGGTTGATGAATTGTTGAACAAACGTAACGTTGTCGACAGTTTTGAGTGAGCACACAGACAAAGTTGAGCGAGCGCGACAGAGATCTCCTACCCTTGAAATCCAGATTTCTCGCGAGAGCACAATGGAATTGTCTCTGCGAGACACTCTGGCAAAGAGCAATGATGCACGTTACTTTTTCCCCAACATTCCGGGGAACCAGCTAAACTGATGAAGATAGTGCTGCAACGTTGTAGGACAGTACACATTGGTTGTAGTGTTATCCGATTGCGTCAAAGTCCGAAATCATTCAGAGTAAACATGGTCTAGTGTTATCCAATTGCGTGCAGTGTGATTTTTAAATGCATGCTTGTTGCCGCCCCTCAAGTTGGGCCTTTACATTGCTCTTTACCAGACCCTTAATCTTTCTAGATTATCAGGGTCTGGATTTTCCAGGCTAGAGATCTCCTGAGCTAGCGGAGGAACAGTTTATGTGAGCACGTACAGTGAAACTGAAAGAAAGGGGCTGATGTTGCACATACATATTGATATTAGCAAACAGGCAAAGACATTTGTGGAGCACAACATAGATTCCTGTTTGCTCAACTACAAGTTTTTTTGTGCTTGAGTTTCATTTTTCCTCAAAATATAATTTGTGTGCTCGCTCAAAATATTTTTCTGCGCTCAAATTCTGCTATTGCTCGCTCATAAAAGTGGAACAAATGTAACTCCATACTGAAGTAGTGTTGACCAAGAAGTGTTTGAATGAGGCTTGTATGTGAACAGGCAACTGAAGCACCATGAGGAATTAGCTGGATTAGAATCACATACTTTAACAGACATAACACATATAATAAACACATGTGAAAGATGTACTATGACAAGCATGAATGTGTTTTATACTATTTACCATGCCTGCTTTAGTAAGCAAAAAACTAAAACCTATACCCTGGACATATCAAGCCAAAGAATGTCCTCGTGTCCATCACTGCCTCTAGTACAACAGAGGAGGCCAGTGTAGTGACTCTGACCTGCAGCAGTGATGCCAACCCACCACTGCACACCTACACCTGGTATATGAAGAGTGGAGCTGAATCTCTTGTTAGGGGCACAGGGGAGAGTGTCAGCTTCAATCTGACCTCTGATACCAGTGGACTTTACTACTGCGAGGCACAGAATGAACTTGGCTCTCAGATTTCTATTGAAGTTGCTGTTCAAACAGGTTAGTGTTTATGTGGGTTGTGGAAATACTAAAATGTCTTTGTGACCACTAAGAGGTTGTTACTGCTACAATTCTGCAGTTTACTTACAAAATTCTGAAGAAGACATGACTATGCTATATCAGTCAGCTGCTCTTGTGAAGTATCTCTCAACACAGTTGATAATTTTCCCTCATGAAAATGTCTTTTTAGATGCTGATGTCCTCCTGCCAGCCATTGTCACCACATTCATCATTCTTGCCATCCTGCTGATACTTGGAATTGTGCTCTTGAGGTGATGCAACCAAGTTTCCTTCTTAATATAAGATAATTTACAGTACTGGCAATTACAGGCTTACAGCATATTTCTACTACATATGACATAATGTATATTTCCTATCATTAACTAAATATGCATATGACTGTCCTGCCTACAAATTAGGAAGAAGAATGCTGAACGTGCTACAGACCCAAGACCCACAAATGATAACATACAGGTGAGGAAGTTGGAGCTTAACTGTTGTGATCATACCTGTATCTCCACATAGAACACATCTGTCAGTTTAAATATCCCTGGGAGTCTAGATCCCCTGCATCACTCATAATAATTATGTAATAATTTATTTTCTGATCAGACTGACTCAGGTCCCATGTACAGCACCATCACAGCAAGAGCCACAACCTCTGACCCCACACAGAGAGTGACCTCATGTGATCCAGACGACGTTCAGTATGCCAGTGTTCAGATCAATCTCTCCAAAACACAGGAAGTGCCTCTATACTCCACTGTTAACATGCCACGAACATCCAAACTGGACAACATTGTTGTCTACACTTCAGTTCAGCTCCTCACAGGGAGTGCTGCCACCAGGTGGGCATTTCTGCTCATTACAACAAATCTTGCTGCCTAATCGACAGGCTATGCAGGCCTTGTTTAGGTGCTCATGATTAGGACTGTCTGAACACCAGTTGTATAGACAAGTATAATGTTGGAAGTCATGTTGACATGCAAGCTTAGCAGAGGTGGCCCTGTGTCTCTCGTTTCTATCATAATCCAGCCGTATTCCTCTGACTGTGTACTGCTGTGTGTTTCCAGAGCTGACGATGATGGTGTAATCTACAGTGCAGTCCACAAACCCTGACAGGCCTGGGAAACAGCAGAGTTGAAATACCCAGAGCATCAGAGCATAGCAAACATCTACAGGCTGTGCACATTCTTTTTCAGCATTCATTAGTCTTATTATCAGTGCTAAATGTCTTTAAAGTTTCCAAATAAAGGATTTCCTATCATAATTTTGCATTGTGCAGCTATGATCTGCTTTGTGAAGGGGGTGAAGCCTTGCACACGCGCAGTGTGTCCAAAATAGCTGTCCGATAACTGCCCAAAGTGTGTTGCAAGATGGCCATGGAGTGGGGGAACTTGCTTAAAAGGACTTTGCTAATACCACTCATCCACACTTAATAACAATGGGCCTCATTCTCCAACCATTCTTATGAAGAAATGTGTTCCTAAAACCCACTTACGCAGTTTTTACGAAGATTATGGTATTCACCAATGTTTTCTTGTTCTTACTGCTTATTACAACAAATCTTGCTGCCAAATCGACAGTCTATGCAGGCCTTGTTTAGGTGCTCATGATTAGGACTGTCTGAACACCAGTTGCACAGATAAGTACAATGTTCGAGGTCATGTTGACATGCAAGCTGTCTTAATGTGCAGTGGTCCCCTCTCATTCTTAGCAGAGGGTGGCCCTGTGTTTTTAGTTTCCTTCACAATTCAACAGTATTCCTCTGACTGTGTACTGCTGTGTGTTTCCAGAGCTGAGGATAAAAGTGTGATCTACAATACAGTCCACAAACCCTGACAGTTCTGGGAAACAGCAGTTGAAATCAGGGCTTTGAACCGATTTTTTTCCCCAATCGGTTCGTTCCGAACAGAAACGGAATTATAACGTTTCCGGTTATGAGTTCCACCAATAAATTGACGTTCCCGAACCGGTTAGAACAAAAAAATACTGTTCCCGGAACGGTTAATTTCGTTCCTGTCAGCTGTTTAATGCTATAGAATTATGTCACATCTTTCTCATCCAGCTTAAACCAAATGTAATAATATTACAACCATTATTACATAATAATATTTATATTATTAATAATAATAATAATTAAATAGGCCTACAATTATTTGAAATGTGTAGTTTATTGTTAAAAGAGAAAATTTCCACACAAACGTAACGACATTATTAAGACACATGGTTATGTCACTCGGGCAACAACAAATTGCAACTGTCGTCGGGGGAAAGGCCATCCAGTAGGCCTAATCAGGGGCGCCTGCAGGAATTAATGCTATGGTACACACACCCATTTACCCCCCCACCTCCCGCAAAAAAAAATCACTCGTGAACAATATTTGTCCGTTTTAGGTCCGTGCATTGGTCAGCAAAAAAGTAGCCTACATAGCATAACAACATCCACATGCAATAATACAACGACAATGTCTACAATGACCTATTCATTTGGACAACTTGATACAGCCCTATACAGGCTAAAGTTACCTTTAGTTTTGTTCTAGCGTAACGTGACGTCTGGCTTTAGCGCAGTCTAACGTTCTAGCACACCAATTGCCTACCTTGCCCATCTGGAATAACTCCTTTGCTGCCTGCCTCCATCCTTTCTGTTTTCGTTGTTTAAACTTGTGATATCCATGATGAGTATTGAGTTAGTGAATTAGCTCAACATTGTGTGCTGATAACCATATATAGATAGCCGAGTAAAAGAAAACAACAAGTAGCCATTGTGTGTCTGCGTGCGTATTCTCTCTCCTGCTCAAACAAAATGCGTGCACGTTAATTTTGATAACGTGTTCACTAACTTTACGTAATAGATGGTAAATAGCCCAATGGCATGCAGCTAAAGGGATACTGTGCATATTTGGGAAGGTATGGTAGGCCAATTTGGTGTGAATACACGCACACAAGGGAAATGTTCTGTTGTTGAGTAACGTTAGCTTGATGGTACGCACAGTGCGTACGGACGTACACCTGCAGGCGCGCCTGGGCCTAATGTTCGCTAGTCCATTATTAACGTGGAGTCGACAAATATAGGTATTGATATTGTGTTTGGAATGAGCGTTTCAATTAACGATGGATCGTAATTCACCTCTTATTTAAGATGTGGAGTGGAGACTTTGTAATCCATCGCTCTCTCTCCATTCAGTCAGCGAATGTCTGATGTGATGTCACACAGGAAGTGAACCTCAGCCGTCATGGTAACGTGCGCAGGAAAATAATTACTTTTTTTTTTTAGTTAATTAGGCAACGAAAACTTTGAGGAACGAAATAAAACCGGTATTAACCGGTTACCATTATTTTAAATAAGTGTTCCTGTTCCAGAACATAAAAAATAATAACGTTTCCGGTTTCGTTTCTGTTCCCTGTAAAATACAAAAAGTTCCCGGTTTTCGTTTTCGTTCCTTGAACCGGTTCAAAGCCCTGGGCCCACTTCCCCAATAACGACGGAGACACGCTCTTAAGAGGGTTTTCTACGATTCATCTTACGATCGTTCGTTTGGTTTTTCCGACTGTTTCCCGAACATGCTCGTAGCGTGAACGCGCGTGCACTGCTCTTAAGATGCTCTTAAGGGGAGCTGTCCATGTTAATAGTTCTGAAATATCCTCTGATTTGACGGTGATGTCAGGTGACTGCACGTCACAGCTATATGCCTACCATTTAAACTTCGGATCTACACATTAATTCACATCAATACGAAAATAGAAACACTTTAACATCTGCATGTAAGCATCCCAAGTAGGTTATATACCACACAGAGACATGCTTTCTCTGCTTTTTACCTCATAGGCCTAATAAAATATTCACTTAGCAAAGATAATGTCAAACTATTCTGGCAACGTCTCGTTTCATAACTTGATTGCATTTTTGTCCGCTTTTCATCACATTATTATGACCATTAAATGTAGGCTATTTTGCACGCTAAAATCTGATTCATCACAGGTAAACACAATAAAGAATGGGAACGTAAATTGGATTATGTATTCTAAGTTGTAATTCCTCTGTATGTCCTGTTGGTGACCTCAGTGAGAAGTAGCCTAGGCCTACTGTTAAGACGCTCTTAGCCGGTAACGAGTACTCTGGAGCACTCGTAGATCTACGAGTGTTTTCACGATGCTCTTAAGCTACGATGGTTTCGGGAAACAGTCGGCAAATCTTAAGATGTTCGTAAGAGGGACTTTACGACGCTCTTAGGCTTAAGATGCTTTCGGGGAAGTGGGCCCTGGTTGAAATACAACAGGAGTTGAAATACCCTCGTCATCTCAGCTCTCCATCAGAGCATAGCAGCTGTGGAAGTTCTTTTTCAGCATTTATTGGTCTTATTATCAAGTTTTCAAATTAAGGATTTTCTGTAAATTTCTCTGACTGATTTGTCTTAATTTGGCACTGGGCCACTCTAATCTGCTTTGTATTGCATTGGATTTACATTGTGAGAGTTACAGTACATGTCAGTACATACAGTCTATGGTATACAGTACACCATTAGTTTATCCAAGAAGAAGAAAAGAAAAAATCAATAGTGCAGCTTGGATTAAAATATGCTGTTTACCTGCACTATTGATTTTTCTTTTCCTATTTATGAATGTTGTTTTCTTTTTTACATATTAATGTTCAAATTATACTAAAGATATTTGTTTTATTTGCTTTCATCTCTCTGTATCTTAATGTAAACCTAGTCAACTCCATGACTACAAAATTTAAAAATAACAAATAAAATAGATGAAGACAGATAAAAGGAGAATGATAATAATATGAATTAATTAGATAACAATAATAAAGTAAGTATACCAAGTAATACTCTTGGCCCCAGTATAAAAAGTTATTTGAATTACTTCGGGGACCCTGAATTTCCACAGTGGTCTTAGGTGGTACATGCTTTATCTGTGTGTGTGTGTGCATGTTCATGTAGACTAAACCAGAGATGTTATAAGGAACTTTGACTAAACTAAGATCGATCATCCTACTGCTGATGGAGGACATGACATTTCACATCCATGAAAACATTCATCTTTGGAGAAGCTAGCCAGGGAAAGCAGCTGACAGTTTTGTTTAGCACCAATAGAAATGAAAGCATCAGCATTAAAGGGATATTCCACCATTTGGGGAATTACACTCATTTTCCACCTCCCCTTGAGTTAAACAATTGATTTTTACCTTTCTCCAGTTCATTCAGCCGTTCTCTGATTCTGGCGATACCACTTTTATCTCCAGCCTAGCATATATATCATTGAATCAGATGAGACCATTAGCATCTCGCCTGCTAGCATCACTTTTAAAAGTGACTAAGATTTCCGGTAATTTTCCTATTTAAAACTTGTCTCCTCTGAAGTTAGAAAGTGTAATGCGACCAACAGAAAATGAAACTTGGTGGTTTTCTAGGCTGATTTGACATGGAACTATACTCTCATTCCAGCATAATAATAAAAGAACACCATGGGCGCAGCAGCACAATGATATCATGCAGCACCTGAAAATAGTCCCTGTAGGCTAACTTCCAGCAACAAGGTTGAGCTGCAGCAGACAAATTTGTTTGTCACTGGATTATTACGCCTGAATGAGAGTATAGTTCCATGTCAAATCAGCCTAGAAAATAGTTTCATTTCAGCACAAAGCATATTGTTATCACGACTAAAAGAGTATTCCTATCTTACACTCAGATTTTCCGCTATGCATGTCTCTTTTATTGAACAATGCACTCAGGGGTGTGGCAATTAACGACCTAAGGTGTGGTCTGGCGCATTATCTAAAAATCGCTATCTTACACTATTTAAAAAAGCGTTACGCCACTGACCAAGAAAAACCTGGTCTATACTGAAAGGCGCACATGAAGCACAGCTGAAGACGCACTGTCACACTCATGAGATGTAAGCAGCAACTCCTCTGCAGGATAAATGTCCTTAGGGTTTTTATTCAGTCATTCCAACATTATTGGGGTAAGTGCTTTTTTCAGGCTATATTTTTGATGGTAACCCATTGTCAATTAATAGTGAAAGTAATAACTGTGTATAACTGGTTTGTCGTTGAATATGACACCACGGTGAAGTTAGTTTCACTTTGCCAATGAGTTCAAATAATAAAGGCGTGCAGATGCATGTAGGCTATACTCTGCTAGGTTTTAGTAAAGCATGGTTTAGTGGAATTCCTGTTCCATACGGTCTCGCGCGCAAGCAGTTTCTTTCAAATGCGTAGCTGACTATTAAAATACCAATGCACTATTTAAAGTTGCGCTGCTAGTGTTGGGTCAGATTACTTTGTAATCCATTACTGAGTAGAAACTACACGCCAATTTTTGTAATCAGTAACGTAATCCATTGGATTACAAAAATAATGTAATGTAATATGAATACTTTTGGATTACTTTTGGATTACTTCAAAATAAAAAAAAGATACCATCCACCAGGCTTGGAATTTCACCATTCTGGGGGCAAGGCCACTTGGCCTTCAGTTGGGCATATTTGGTGGGGGGCACAAAGGCCACATGTCAGGGCACCAAGGCCAAAGTTAACTATACAGTAGTAGGCTATAAAAATGATCAAAGTTTTATTTAGCCTATTCACTGCTGTAGACCTGCATCACTGTATGAAACACTACAAAAACATGAAACATGACATATTACATAGAACAGTAAATCATCTGATCATCTAATATTTACAGACATCTAGGCTATATATAACATTTATTTTATATTTGGCCTGTTATAAAATCATGTATTGAACAATTTAACCACAGCTCAGCTTTAAGAAACTCAAATAGCCTAAATGCATTTTGTGATCATTAGGCTAAGGCTACTTTCACAAACTCAGTCAGCTGTCCTCTGATTTACCAATATCCAGGCGATATTTGTAACATTTATTTTGTATTTGGCCCCTTATGAAATCATGTGAATCAATTTAAACACATTGTAAAACTAAATGCCCAAATTTGGAGACATCCATGCATGTCGAAATTTACTGCAAATTCAAAACTGGATTACTCTGGAACGGCTAACTGTACAGGGGACTGCTTTACACCTTTGTGTTTGGTAAGGTCTGCTGTTTATTCTGATGTATTCCACCGAGGTGAATGGGTTGGGAGATCATGGGATGCAAAACCTTCAGTAGAATGTATGATTAAATTGAATTATATTATTTACTTTTCTCGCGAACCGTTCAACTCAGCAATTATCGGGTAACATCGTTTAAAAGCTGAGAAAAAGCTCTTTCATGTGATACTTGTGATGTCTGTGTGATGAATAGGCTACTTAGCGAGTAGTTTAACTGAGATGAATGGCTGAATTTGGACGCACTTTCTTTCTTGCGCTGTCACTTTCTCCACTGCGTAAAAGACTAAAATAATTTGCGCTGTGAATGCTAAGATTATTTTGACAGGCCACAGGCTAAATAAAAATTGCTATTAGTAGGACGCAAAGCAGAATATTGAAAGAAGGGGGCACCAAGGCCACCATGGCCTGTAAACCTCTGATTTTCAAAGGGGCCTCATAGAGCCCCATTGTGGACCCGGAAATGTTGAGTACACCAAAGTTTTATGATGGAAATATATAGTATGGGTTCCCAGCATGCAGAAACTGCCGGATGCTAATTTGCATATGTTGGGTAATTTGTGTAATTGAGCTAATTAGCATAAATTAGCATAACCTATATTGATCATATTATAAGAGCTGTTTGGCCAAAAGGGACAAAGTTAGTATGTTTTTAGGGGTTACTGGAGATGCTGAGTCCATATCTGACATTTTCAAGATTCAAAATCACTATTTTAACTTGGTTTGGTCACGTTTTTACTCTCATTAAGCTGAGTTTTTTGGTCCAATATAGACAGATTTTTGGAGGATAGGGCTGTAGCGATATACAGTAGGGCTGTAATGATACACCAACCTAACAATTCGATTCGTATCGCGATTTTTGACCCATGGTTTGATACGAACCTCGATTTTTTTGGAGGGGTCGGGCTAGACATTTCAATAGCCTTCCTTAGAAGACCAGAGGATTACAATCAGGGCTTTGAACCGGTTCAAGGAACGAAAACGAAAACCGGGAACTTTTTGTATTTTACAGGGAACAGAAACGAAACCGGAAACGTTATTATTTTTTATGTTCTGGAACAGGAACACTTATTTAAAATAATGGTAACCGGTTAATACCGGTTTTATTTCGTTCCTCAAAGTTTTCGTTGCCTAATTAACTAAAAAAAAAAAATCATTATTTTCCTGCGCACGTTACGGCTGAGGTTCACTTCCTGTGTGACATCACATCAGACATTCGCTGACTGAATGGAGAGAGAGCAATGGATTACAAAGTCTCCACTCCACATCTTAAATAAGAGGTGAATTACGATCCATCGTTAATTAAAACGCTCATTCCAAACACAATATCAATAGCTATATTTGTCGACTCCACGTTAATAATGGACTAGCGAACATTAGGCCCAGGCGCGCCTGCAGGTGTACGTCCGTAGGCACTGTGCGTACCATCAAGCTACTCAACAGAACATTTCCCTTGAGTGTGTGTATTCACACCAAATTGGCCTACCATACCTTCCCAAATATGCACAGTATCCCTTTAGCTGCATGCCATTGGGCTATTTACCATCTATTACGTAAAGTTAGTGAAAAATTAACGTGCACGCATTTTGTTTGAGCAGGAGAGAGAATACGCACGCAGACACGCAATAGGCTACTTGTTGTTTTCTTTTACTCGGCTATCTATATATGGTTATCAGCACACAATGTTGAGCTAATTCACTAACTCAATACTCATCATGGACATCACAAGTTTAAACAACGAAAACAGAAAGGATGGAGGCAGCAAAGCTAGGAGTTATTCCAGATGGGCAAGGTAGGCAATTGGTGTGCTTGTCAGAACGTTAGACTGCGCTAAAGCCAGACGTCACGTTACGCTAGAACAAAACTAAAGGTAACTTTAGCCTGTATAGGGCTGTATCAAGTTGTCCAAATGAATAGGTCATTGTAGACATTGTCGTTGTATTATTGCATGTGGATGTTGTTATGCTATGTAGGCTACTTTTTTGCTGACCAATGCACGGACCTAAAACGGACAAATATTGTTCACGAGTGATTTTTTTTTGCGGGAGGTGGGGGGGTAAATGGGTGTGTTTACCATAGCATTAATTCCTGCAGGCGCCCCTGAATAGGCCTACTAGATAGCCTTTCCCCCGACGACAGTTGCAATTTGTTGTTGCCCGAGTGACATAACCATGTGTCTTAATAATGTCGTTACGTTTGTTTGGAAATTTTCTCTTTTAACAATAAACTACACATTTGAAATAATTGTAGGCCTATTTAATTATTAGTATTATTAATAATATAATTATTATTATGTAATAATGGTTGTAATATTATAACATTTGGTTTAAGCTGGATGAGAAAGATGTGACAATTCTATAGCAATAAACAGCTGACAGGAACGAAATTAACCGTTCCGGGAACAGTATTTTTTTGTTCTAACCGGTTCGGGAACGTCAATTTATTGGTGGAACTCATAACCGGAAACGTTATAATTCCGTTTCTGTTCGGAACGAACCGATTGGGGAAAAAAATCGGTTCAAAGCCCTGATTACAATATAATATATCTGTATTATTTTATATCCTGATATTAAAAGAGAGAATACTGAATGTCTGATATTTATGACAGCACACTTTATGCAGATTAGCCTATAGCTTAGGCCTACTATTTCTATTACAACTCTACCACATTCAGCTGTCTGGCCTGGAAATATTGTACACAAAGAAGCATAGTTGGCTAGCTTATCATAGTCTACTGATTGGACTGTTAAGTTTCCTCATGTGTGTTTAAGGTAATACTCTTCTCGTAGGGACAAGCCCTTTTGGGAAACATTGGTATTGAGATGATCACTCAACTTGAATGCAAGAGCTTTAACAAATATGTGCAGCATGCTAATGATGCTAAGCAGATTTAATAGTGTAATGATTGATGAGACAGCGTTGTCTAATCAAAAGCTTTATTAAAGGTCGGGAGCAGGGACATCGGCACAAAACATAGCACACGCCAGGGAAGTCAAGAACACTCGCACCTTACACACATAGGGTTGGACGCAGCCGCACCATACAGGCACAAGCACACATAATAACAACCCCAAAGTTCTTCCAGACTCCCCAGCGCGAAACATTATGGGAATCTCAAGCACAGTCCAGCACGCTGACGTTACACAGCTCCCCCAACAAGCCATTGCCGTCCTCGGCACATTCAGTCCAGCATAGTCTCTGGCACTGCCACACAGCAGGTGGGGTGCACACACCGCTAGAGCCCTACTCACCCAGGGGAACCACAACCACCAGCAGCCCAATGCGGGTAGTGCTGGCAGTCACCTGGCCTGTCGCCGCTCGTCCCCAGCTCCCTTCAGAGAACTCCCTCAGGTCGCACTTTCGCAGTGTGCACCACCACAACGTTGCTCCAACACCTCCAGGTGTTGGAGGAACGTTGTGGTGGTGCACACTGCGAAAGTAGCCTAGCCTCCACTGGCAGAGACTCCCCACCACTGAACACCATAACTGGCACCGCACCTCCAACGCTCTGCTCCGTTGTCCCGCCAGTCGAGGCAGCAGACTCCAGCTCCATCGTAGCTGGACCACGCTGCGCAATCGGGCTACAGCTACCAACGTTGGCGTCCCTCCTCTGCTGCCTCATCGCAAAGCGGTCCTCCGCTGCTCCCGGCCGCTGCACTCCGCCACGGTTGCGCCAAAACAAACTTTTTTTCCCCTTATTTTTCTAAAGAGCGCCGGCGAACAGGCCAACAAGAACAGGCGCCCGCACAGCATGGTGCCTCCCACACGCACACAAAGGCTTAGAGTTCCGTTTTTCAGAGGGCCCTTCCGCCGGAGCTGCCCAACTGTCGTGCCTCAAACGGCTCCGCCAACCGTCCGTCCTCAAGGCACCACCTCTGCTCTGCTCCGCAGACAGGGCCACCGCCAACTCCAGCCTAAAGCTGCCTGGCGGGGCCAGGGGCTCAAGGTCTTCTCACGGTGGAGTCAGCGCCCAGGTCGGCGTCACCACCTCATCTTCCAAGGCCGCTCTCCCAGTCGCGTGAAGCCCTTCTCCGCCGTGTCCACTGCATCGAGATCCTCTTCAGGCTAGCACTCCTCCCGTAGCCAGGCCCAGGCGATGGCTGGTGTCCTCCCGCGGCTTCTACTGAAGGCCTCTGTAAGCTTTTTAGTGCCCCTTACAAGGGCTCTCTTCGGATCCTTTTGCTTGGGCCTCCACCTAGCGGTGAGCATGGACGGATTATGAACTTTCGGGCCCCTGGGCCCAGATGTATTAAGGGCCCCCCACTAATTGTCACATGTGGAAGGGGGGTTTGGGGGTCCTTCCTCAGAATTTTTTAAAATGTTTGATTTCCTGTATACTGGTGCATTTTGGGGATGGACTAAATTCAATCAGATTCATACACCATACATCCTGATGTGTTGATATTGAGGCAATGATTTCATGTAAAGGCTTGGGCTTCAGGGCCCCCTGACCCCGGTAGGCCCGTGCAGTAATCCATCCCTGGTGGTGAGGCCTCCCACTCCCGGCTCCTCCAGCACTGAAGACACTGTCTCCTACAGAACGCAACTTACTCCTCCATGGAAAACGTGCCCATCTACAGGTGCTGCTTTGGAAAGCAGCAGACCGCCCTGATCCACCGGCTGTGTATATCACCGCGTTTGGATGGAGTAAGAAGACAGGTATGAAGAAAGAAGAGGAACTCGCCCACCCTCGATTCAAGTCCTGTTGCTCCTGCTGATTTGTTAGATGTTATCAGCAGTAACTGCAAAGCTGGGTTAAAACTGTGTATACATGTATCTGGAAAGTGCAGCTGTGCAGCTGCAGGCCTGGGCCCACTTCCCCGATAACGACGGAGACACGCTCTTAAGAGGGTTTTCTACGATTCATCTTACGATCGTTCGTTTGGTTTTTCCGACTGTTTCCCGAACATGCTCGTAGCGTGAACGCGCGTGCACTGCTCTTAAGATGCTCTTAAGGGGAGCTGTCCACGTTAATAGTTCTGAAATATCCTCTGATTTGACGGTGATGTCAGGTGACTGCACGTCACAGCTATAGGCCTACCATTTAAACTTCGGATCTACACATTAATTCACATCAATACGAAAATAGAAACACTTTGACATCTGCATGTAAGCATCCCAAGTAGGTTATATACCACACAGAGACATAAATAATTGTAATTATTTTAAGATTAGATTGTTGCACCATGCAATAATTTTTCGCAGTGCCACTTAAGAACACGTTTGAAGATAAGAAAGAAGTCGAGTAAGAAAGAGAGGAAATGTGCTTAGATTTTGATGCAGTAGGCTACAGACTAAACCACATGTTGCTTTCTCTGCTTTTTACCTCATAGGCCTAATAAAATATTCACTTAGCAAAGATAATGTCAAACTATTCTGGCAACGTCTCGTTTCATAACTTTATTGCATTTTTGTCCGCTTTTCATCACATTATTATGACCATTAAATGTAGGCTATTTTGCACGCTAAAATCTGATTCATCACAGGTAAACACAACAAAGAATGGGAACGTAAATTGGATTATGTATTCTAAGTTGTAATTCCTCTGTATGTCCTGTTGGTGACCTCAGTGAGAAGTACTGTTAAGACGCTCTTAGCCGGTAACGAGTACTCTGGAGCACTCGTAGATCTACGAGTGTTTTCACGACGCTCTTAAGCTACGATGGTTTCGGGAAACAGTCGGCAAATCTTAAGACGTTCGTAAGAGGGACTTTACGACGCTCTTAGGCTTAAGATGCTTTCGGGGAAGTGGGCCCTGGCCTGTACTAATTATTGTTTCTGCAAAGGCACTGATGTTACATGTTGCAATATATATTAGGGCTGTCAAAATAACTGATTAATTTCGATTAATTAATTTGAGAAAAAATGACTGATTAAAAAAATTAGTGCAGATTAATCGATTCCGTATGACCTTTGACCCCGAGCCGTTCTAGTCAGTAAAAAATGGACTGTAAAATGAAGGGGAGAGAAGAAAACGTGCTGCTTGGATCATTGATTGGAACATTTACTTTTAAAAAACGGCCTGATGGTGTTGATAAAAAATAAAGTGTTGAAAATAAAGTCCTCTGCAATGTCTGCAGCAAGGAATTTGCATATCACCGAAGTTCATCAACTCTATAGTCGCACATCAATGCAAAGAAATAAGTGTTGACATTGAGGGAAGTATTAATTTATTTTCATTGTGTCCCCTAGGTTATATCTGTGGCCTGAAATGCCTTGTATGTAAAAAAAACTTCTTCCCGAAGCACTTTATTTTGAATTTATTTGAATTTGAAGCACTTTGAATTTATTTCCTCAGCATATTAGGTCATATCATAGATTATTATGCCAATTATTTGAACAGTGAAAATAATAATAAAAGAGTTTTTGAACTTTAATGTCACTAATGCTGATTATTCAATTATTCATTTAAATTTAAATATTTAAAATACTTTCACAGCAAAAATTATATATGCGATTAATTTAGATTAATTAATCACAGAGTATGTAATTAATTAGATTATTTTTTTTAATCGATTGACAGCCCTAATATATATATATACAGGGATGAAGAGTCTGGAGAAGATGGCGACAGGACAACGGATGAGGACAGGAGGAGTAGTGGAGGCTAGTTCTTCCTTTTGTTACTCAATTTTGAGTCACAGCAGAGGGCCAGTGAATAGCTATTTCCAAAATTATTGTGGAATTCAGAAATAACTTGAAATTATTCCTGAACACTGATCATTTTTATCCTCCAAAAATCCGTCTAAATCGCCCCCAAAAACTCAGCAAAATCAGCTTAATATGAGTAAGAACGTGACCAAACCATGTTTAAATAGTGATTTTGAGTCTTGAAAATGTCAGATATGGACTCAGCATCTCCAGTAACCCCTAAAAACATACTAACATTGTTCATTTTGGCCAAGCAGCTCCTATAATATGATCAATATAGACGATTATGCTAATTTATGCTATAGGATAAACCCCTTCAGATGAAGAGAGAGATTTCATTTGCCGTTCAGGGGTGCGTTTCCCAAAACCAAAGTTGCTATAGTTATAACTCAGTAAGCAACTTTGTTGGTTGCAATGCAATTTCCCATTGCCAACCAACTAAGTTGGTTAGCAACTACATGTATTGTTTTGGGAAACGCACCCCAGATTAGAAATGGTTTGTTGTCCATTCCTGAATATCATGCCACTAATGATTACTGATAATATTTTCACTTTGGTGTAATCAGAGAAGCCTAAAGTGAAAGAGAGAGAGAAAGAGAGAGAGAGAGAGAGAGAGCAGATGTCAATTGGGCAGGGTGGCAATGGGTGAGCAATGAGGAAGGAGCAAATATTGGTAGTTAAAGTGATACTGCAATTCAAAATGGACTTATTCAGTTAAAAAGTGTCATAGCGTGCAGTCATTTTGGTTTGAATAGTGTTTACATGGAACCATGGTAATAGCCACACATAGATAGAAGCCTAACCACAAGGGCAGGCCCAAGTTTTTAAATGAAAAGTACCATCTAAAAACAGTTTTCAGGTAAATGGCAGACATGGCATCTAATGACTAATGTTTGTCAATACAATTTGACTAATGACTGAAATGACCTACAGTATTAAGGCCCAATACCATTACGGCCTTGACACATACATCCAGCATAACAAACACAACATGAAAGCAGTCTTGGTCTAAGGTGTTAAGCT
This sequence comes from Alosa pseudoharengus, assembly GCF_046254945.1. Taxonomy (NCBI): domain Eukaryota; kingdom Metazoa; phylum Chordata; class Actinopteri; order Clupeiformes; family Clupeidae; genus Alosa; species Alosa pseudoharengus. The sequence goes on from NW_027468564.1 coordinate 50,722,204, forward strand.
GTGGACAAAACTAGAGCCAACAATAGATTCAGCCAACAAACTGAAAGGTGGTCAATGTTTACCAGCCGCTCTCCCCTAACATGACTGACATTCACACTCTCACAGCTCAACAGGAAGATGAGGAGGAACATGAGGGTGTCAAGGAAGTGAAAAAGCAGAAGATTCAACTGTTTATTTAAGGCATTAAGTGAGGACATGTACTTCACTCAACTAGTACACTGACAGGAGCACAGAAAGATCAGCAACGCTCTCTATTGAGGACAGGAAATGACCCGTAAGTATCCTATAATTAGCTGTATCTAATGCATGCTATGTGGATTTAGTTGGAATGAAGACTATAATCATGAGATGATGGTATTCTTATACATCTTGATGATGGCATTCTTATGCATCTTATATATCATTGTAAGAGCAATTTGTCAGTTGAAATTGGTAATTTCTGAGTAATTGATGTCTTTAGGCGCACCTATAGGAATGGTTCTGTTCTCAAATGTAGCCATAACACGAGACAGACGTGCCCAGAGTGAGTAGAACCTCATGGTCTCTATTTGTCTGTTTTTCAATCATTCAGCGTGGAGTGTGTAGTCTAATTGGTCAGGCCAACAATTGGACACCAGTTCAAATCAGCTAGTCACTTGATAATGCCAGTTGTGCCCTTGGATGAGGCACTTCATCTGCATTGTCTCGGTCACCCGTCTGTACATAACTGCTTTAGCTGGGGGTTAACCTTTATTCTGTGGTATTCTGGCAAGTAATATCTGTCAGACAATACTGTTCGACAATCAAACGGCTTTTCACGCTTTTTTGATGATATTATCTTACAGTCTTGCAATTGCACAGTTACTGTTTTCATTGTATACATTTTTTATATATAATGCATATCATTGTAAGGGCAATTTCTCAGTTCATTTTTGAGTATTTGATCTTGAAGAGCACTTGAATGTTCTATTCTCTGTCAGAATGCAAAGAGTAGGTGATGATTCCAGAAGCTTGAGAGTTCTGTGAGACTTCAAATGAAGCAATACCACGTGAGCCAAAGGGCCCAGAGTGAGTTGGAGTTGCCCTCATCATGATCTTTATTCATTCAGTGTGAAGTGTGCAGTCTTAGGTTAGGCCAACCATGTTGAACCATACTGCATGGTTGAAATCCCAGCTATAGTCACTCCATGTAGTGTATTGTGCCCTTGGACGAGGCATTTCATGTGCACTGTCTCACTCATCTGTACATTGGTGCTGGCTTTGTGGGGGTTAGTTGCATTCAGGGGGAGTCTACTCTTACCTGCTTAGCAACACAGAAACCAGGTTTAAGTATTGTCCCTATATTAGCCTCCTTGGCGAGGAAAGAATTAGGCAACTTTATTTATGCATGACTTTAGCAACCTCATCCAGACACAATTTAGATCAACATGCAGTATCAATATCTGTCAGAAAATATTGTAGTCTTGAAGGGTTACAATAAAACATATTGATCTCTGGTTGGCTATTTAACTAGTATCTAAAACAGGAAGTATTCTATGTGAGTATTAACTGCACCCTGGCAACCACACAATGTCACACATTGACCGTGAGACACAAAATTGACAGATATCACATGACCTCAGCTCACACGTCTCTTTTCTCACCTTTTGCTTCCTCTGATGTCATGTCATAATTTGATTCTAAAGTATGAGTCGAACTGATATCAATTTTGTGCATGTAGTTTGCAGCTTACAGTACACATTCTGATAGTAGTATCACAGAACAGAGCTATTTTGGCCTGATGTATTGACACCTTAGTTTACAGCCTGTAGTTCTATAGATTATAGCCTGTCAGAGACTGACTGAAACAAAGGAACCAAAAACAATTTAAATGCATGTAATATTGACCATTATACTATGCCTAAATATGATAATGGATCAATTACCTTTTCATGAACATGAACACCTGAAAAAGCCCTATTATCAAATAACACTATTGGACTAATTATGCAGACTTTCAAAATTCATGATTATTCAGATTTTCATTTCAAAATGAAACAGCCAAGACCAGAGAGAGAAAGAAACATGCAGTTTTGTAATGCAAGAGGGACACGACAGAGAGAAGGGACTTCACATGAGGTCAAGAAAAGAAGAACGTTTGGGGTCACACACACTGGCTGAAGAAATGTATAGCAAGTGCCTCATTGGCACACCTGAAACCCATGCTAAAATTATGCTCAGACTCTCTGTTCCCAACACCCTGATGAAGGCTGGTGAGCCGACACGCGTTGGTTTTTTTTAATGGATTAGCCTTAAATAATAAATGTTAAAAAAAAATTGCATCCTACTGAGTGCCTGGACCTGGAATCTTTTTCCAAACTGATTTAACAACTGCACTTTTATTGATACCTGAAATACACAACTAAATAACTAAATGACTTATTAATGTTTTCAAAAATGGATGTATAGCGTTTTGGAAAAGATCTCTTCATATTGACAAAGTTAAATTATTCTTGACATACATAAACTTAGTCAAAGAGTCAAAATGACTAAGATGACAAAGTCTAAGCTGAGTCAACAATTAGGAAATTATTGTGATAAAATGTCAGCAGAAACTGTTGTCTGTAATGTTATGATGTATTTGACATGGTGTTTTGCATAACTGACAAAGCTACTTAATTTCTGTAGAATTAGTTATTTATCCTATTGTGGTATGACATCCAACAAGTTACATATATTTCAAGCATTTATTTATTGTTTATTTCTATATTTAGTTTACAATAATACCAAAGGTTCTTCGGATATCTGAGAATTAATGCCAAAAAATTCAATGCAAGTCACCAACTCAGTCAGTGCTGAATTGGTGCCCTTTCTGTTATTGCGATACATAGCACCAGCACAATAACATTATAATGATATACTGGATGGTCCTCTTTCTGATTGCAGACAGAACAAGATATGCTCTTAAAAGGCATAAAGGGATTTTTGGTGCATTTTCTCCTGAGTCTAACAGGTATGATGCAGAGTTACATACTGTCAATTTACCACTAATGCATGTATGGACATGTGTGATATATATTCAGGAAATATATTACATATTAATATATAATATGTAACTTCCTAGTGAATTAACAAAATCCAGGTCCAAAGGTCCAGTTTAATTATTTTTAAATGTAGTGCATATTTATCTCATCTCCAGAGCATTTGTTTTGGTTGTGTTTCAGCGGTGCAGTGTGAATGGAGTGTGACCTACTCCTCTACACATGTCTGTGGTCTTAAAGGAGCATCAGTGGTCCTGCTCTGCACATACCAGTATCCATGGGAGGTGGGTGGTGGAGACACATATCAGAGAGGAGAGTGGTATGAAGAGAAGAGCCAGAGATACATAAAACACAGTAACTCTAATTATCCTGACTGCAGTCTGAACATAGACACACTTTCAGATGAAGACTCTGGTGTTTATCAGTTTCGGTTTTATACAGTCTTACACTTGAAATGGATAACAAGCAAACCTGGGATTACATTGTCTGTTACAGGTAATGTGTAGGGATTAGAAATCATTGTGTCATTTTATCTTTATTTATTTTTGGTTACTATACTGTCTGTCAATCTCACTCCTGCCTAACCATGAACAGATCTGAGAGTAGAGGAAGCTGTTACACAGAAACAGAATCAGACTGAAGCTACCTGCAGCACCTCCTGCAGTTTGGGCTCTGAACTTCAGTATGTCTGGTACAAGACTGGACAACCTTTACCAAACAGAACCACAGCCTCCATACTAGTCTATGAAATAGCAAGTTACTCCTGTGCAGTGAGAGGTCATGAAGCTCTACGCTCCCCAGCAGTGTGTGAGTACAGATCACCTCCAGTGATTTACATTTGAACTTCTTTTCAGTTATGTGCATTCAGCCTGTAGCTTTTCTCATTGATGTGGGTTTTGGTGCTGTGTGTGATTATAGGTGTTCCAGATAAAGAGTGCTGGGGTGTTACCTACTCCAATGAGAATATCTGTGTATTAATGGGCTCATCAGTGGACATTCCATGCACTTACTTGCATCCAAGAGAGGACCTCATCAAAGAAATGGTTTGGTTTCACAAACAAAAATCTATGCATCGTCATGCTGGTGAAAAAGAAAATAGCTGTACCCTGAGACTGAAAAACATCAGTGAGAGTCACCCTGGAGAATATACCTTCAGGTTTACAACCGGACGAGGACAGAATTACACTGGATCACCTGGAGTCAAAATTTTTGTTACAGGTAACAATTAACTGAAGTTTAATAATTTTAATGAAGTTTGTCTACATATAGTTTGTCTACAGTACTGTACATCATTTCAATGCATAGTGTATTTTCTAGATCTACAGGTGTGGGCACCTCTTGATATAGTGAAAGAGAGGGACAAAGTCACCCTCACCTGTAATACTACCTGTACTCTGAGTAACGATCCCACCTTCATCTGGTACAAGAATGGACAGTCTTTGACCTACAAACACTCAACCAGAGACAACAAGCTGCATCTAGACCCAGTCAGCAGTGAGGATGCAGGCAGTTACTCCTGTGCTGTAAAAGGATATGAGAGTCTCTCTTCAACAGCTGTCTCTCTCAATGTCCGATGTAAGTAAACTTGCCTGAACTAACTCCCACTTAAAGTTGTAGTCTGTTAAGGTTGTTGAAATCAGAGCTCAACTGCTAATGAAATTACACCTCATCCCTTCAAGCCCATGAAGGAGTCTCTCTTCGACACCTGTCTCTATACTTGTCCGTTGTCACACCTAAGTAGCAGTCTGTGATCTAATGAAAGTTTGTTGATATTGGAGCTCAACTGCCAATCAAATTACCTTTGAGCCCCTGAAGGACTCTGTTGATTGGCTAGAATTGTTTATGGGTTGGTTCCCCTTCCAGCCTCGTTCACATACACAGCGGTTCACTCACCCGTCGCTTGTCGCCTCAAAAGTTGAGGTAATTTAACTTTGTTATGTCACCAATTATTCTATCGCCTGTAATCACTGAAGTACGTTGGTTTCTTGTTCCTAATCGCTTACAGTCTGAATGTGGATTTAAAGACCCAGGGCTGTATGTGAAAATACATCTAAAGGATCATGAGGAGTTAACTGAATCACAGACTGCTACTTTAACACAGACATAATGCAGATCATAAACACTGGTGACAGATTGACTATGACAAGCATGTGATGTATGACTTTTCTTATACTGTTTCCCATGCCTGCTTTTGCAATTAAAAAAATACTAAAATAAAACCTATAACTTGGATACCTCTCATAACAGACCAGCCAAAGAATGTCCTTGCGTCCATCACTGCCTCTAGTACAATAGAGGAGGCCAGTGTAGTGACTCTGACCTGCAGCAGTGATGCCAACCCACCAGTGCACACCTACACCTGGTATATGAAGAGTGGAGCTGAATCTCTTATGAGGGGCACAGGGGAGAGTATCAGCTTCAATCTGACCTCTGATACCAGTGGACTTTACTACTGCGAGGCACAGAATGAACTTGGCTCTCAGATTTCTATTGAAGTTGCTGTTCAAACAGGTTAGTGTTTATGTGGTTTGTGGAAATACTAAAATGTCTTTGTGGCCACTACACTTGGAATTGTTACTGCTACAATTCCGCAGTTTACTTACAAAAGTCTGAAGAAGACATGAGTATGCTACAGTATATCCAGTCAGCTGCTCTTGTGAAGTATCTGTCAAAACAGTTGATCATTTTGCTTCATAAAAATGTCTCTTTAGATGCTGATGTCCTCCTGCCAGCCATTGTCACCACATTCATCATTCTCTCCGTCCTGCTGATACTTGGAATTGTGCACTTGAGGTGATGCAACCAATTCCTCTGAGATAATTTAATGCCAATCCAGGCATGATATGTATATATTTTACAGCACATTTTTACTGAATATGACATATGCAGTTATATATAGGTTATATATTTACCTCTGTATCATTAACTAAACATACATATGACTGTCCTGCCTACAAATTAGGAAGAAGAATGCTGAAAGTACTACAGACAGAAGACCCACAAATGATAACATACAGGTGAGGAAGTCACAGCAAGAGCCACGACCTCTGACCCCACACAGAGAGTGATGTCATGTGATCCAGACGACGTTCAGTATGCCAATGTTCAGATAAATCACTTCAAAACACAGGAAGTGCCTCTATACTCCACTGTTAACATGCCACGAACATCCACACTGGACGACAACGCCGTCTACACTTCAGTTTAGCTCCCCAAAGGGAGTGCTGCCACCAGGTGGGCATTTCTGCTCATTACAACAAATCTTGCTGCCTAATCGACAGGCTATGCAGGCCTTGTTTAGGTGTCATGCTGACATGCAAGCTGTCTTAATGTGCAGTGGTCCTCTCTCATGCTTAGCAGAGGGTGGCCCTGTGGTGCTGGAATGCCTCTGCACTCAATTGGATAGACCTATCTAATCAGATCAACAAAATAGCTTACCGTGAACCCTGTAGGAAGAACACCCGATCCATCCTTCTTCTCCATAAATTGTTTTCTGGTCAAGTTTTGGGCTGTCAATAACAGAGTCTAAATGTGTAGCTTCTAGCGACAGCGTTTTTGTTGCAAACAAAATCAAACGAAGCGTGCTCAGGTGATGTGATAGGCGGCGAGGCACTGTTGCTCATGTGTCCATCATCGTACAAAGCCCACCCAAACAATTTGATTGGTTCAAACCGCTCTGGTTCGGGCATAGTTGCTTCTCAATGGAACAAGTACAGACCGAACTTCCCGACCTCAGATTTTGTGGGCGGGGCTAAATTTGGGCTGGATACTTATTATCAATTATTGAATTCCTCTGACTGTCACAATTAGGTACTGTGCAGCATGTGGTCTGTTCTGTTTTGTACTGCATTGTGAGAGTCATGGTACATGTCTGCACTTTTTTCTATCAATATGGCTTGGATTAAAGATATGGGTTACCTGCGTTATTTGTCAGGAGCTGTGGCCTCACTGTGACTGTATTCCAACCTTATTCTCTTTTCTACATTGTATATCTGTCAGGATCTGGCCTGGACTAGAGACTTTGTGCCACGGGTACCCGCCGTATCCTGACAATATCAGGTATATCACAATTCAAGATTGTGGATAATTGCCATCTGATCTACATACAGTATGTTGAAGTTCATGAGAAGGTTTCTTTTTTTAAAAGTTTAGTTTTTGTCTCTATTTTTATTTTTATATTCCTGTGTGTTTTTTTTCTTTTGCAAATATTAATGTTGAAATGATAGTATTTCATGTTGATAATTGTTTTGTTTGCTTTCAGTTCTCTGTATCTTAAATAAATCTCTTTTTTAATGTTTTTTGTCACATACAGTGCCTATAAAAAATATTCACCCCTCTTGGATATTTCTGAATTATTCCCAGTTATTTTTGTTATATGATTTACAAAAATCCCCTCTTTAATGTCAAAATGAAAGCAGATTTCTACAAAATAATGTTAATTAAGTAAAATAAAATATATAATGCAAAATAAGTGTTTTAATCCTGAAAAGGTTGTATCTGGATCAAATTGATCCAATCCCAAATTGCTTTGAAAAACCGGCATGAAAGTGTAACGGATTACCTGATCCTGGGCCCAGTAGTTCAAAACATTTAATCTGGACCAGAATGTGAGGATCACCAGTTAGAATAGGCATGGAGTAGCTTTGATTGTGTTATCTAAAGAGACAGAACACACCACATTCTAAAACGGATAGTTCCAGTCCTTGATGTACAGTATGTAGAAACCATTTTAGAAAAGCAATAAGCCATTCGAGTCTGTAGGTTACACTGATTTTAGAACAGCTAAGGGGGTTGTGCCTAACAGCTGTTCTAAAATCAGTGTAACCTACTGCCTCTCGGGGCTTATTGCGTAAATAAAACATCCCCTTCCATTGTCAGTTTATTTTTAACAGACCCTTCATCTTATCCACGACAAATAAATAAACACAAACAATCATACTTTGTATTTTATTATTGTAACATTTAAATAAATCAAGTGCAAATATGTTATTGTGCTATATTATTTGACCAACTTTAATGTTTTATTACATTTTGTGTTCCTTCTGTTTAGATTTGGATAATCCTGATTTTTTTGGATCAAATTTATCCCAATCCTACTACTAAAAGTTTTGAACAACACAAAGTGAAGGTTTTATCCAGATCAAAAGCAACATTAGATTGTGTGATCCAATCTGATTTCAGGACCCTTTTTTTCCCTCTGAACAACCCATTTTCAAGATTTGATCCAATCAAACATTTGATCGGATTACTTTTGAACAACTGGGCCCTGAATACACAGTTGAATTAGCTCCCTACAAACAAGGCTATGGCTAGGGATATTGTTCATAAAGTCAATAAAATGTACCATCTAATTGTTACAGACCTTGTCTTCACTGATCACATGCTTTACAGCAAAAAAAAATGTTCATGAGTTTATTGGAGGTTCAACCGATTTTAATTACATTGAGTGGCAGATCTTTCTCACATAATTATATGGCATGTAAAATAGCACTGATTAGCCATTATTTGATATAAATGTTTTTTTTCTTGATTCAAATTTGTATTAATCAATTAAACGTTTACTAATTGGTAATTGGAATGCTTTTGCAGTGTTGACTAGTGTGTTAGAATGTTTATAAGGGAGAAAGGAATCAGACTGAACCAGAATGAAGGAGCTGAGGCCAGAGAGCTCTCCCCACCAGAGGTGGTGTTAGCTGCAGTGGTCTGTGGTGTCATGCTTTCAGTTTGCGTTGAGGTAGTTAGGGCTGTAGAAGTATTTGCAACTGGGGCTGTAGTCGGAGGCTCTGCTGTACTCGAGGCTCTTATGGATCTGGAGCAGACGCCCACATTCCCCATGGCATCCACAGCCACCAGCTCCACCTCCTCGGAGCAGCACAAGGCCCTGTAAGTGGCCAGGGTCACGTTCAGTCCATCCACACCGGTCACCACGGTCGTGTTGAGAGTGCTGCTGCCCTGGTGGACTGTGATGCTCTCGATGCCCGTACCGTTGCCTTCCGTCAGGTTTGCAGATAATTCCCATGAGAGAAAACTACAGTTGCCAGTGCAATTAGCATTGACGCTAACCACTTTGCATGTGGGAGACGATATGTCGGTCACCTGAAAGAGATTCAGGAAAATTCACTCAACTATTGGTGTATGTCCTGTTAAAATCAATGAAATTATTTACTGAAGCACTGTGAAATTATGAAATATGTCTGTGTAACAGTGCTATAAACAAATTATGTTTAAAAGCTGGTATCAGTTATACTGCATGTGCTGCAAAATAAATACCTTAGCAATGACTGTCAGGCCCTGCCCAGCATAGTTGGAGTCTGAGCCTCCGGGAGCCTCGGCCTCGATGGTCAACGTGACGTCGGTGCCTGAGGGGGTGTTTGAGGGAGCTGTGAGGATCACTGTGCCCCCAGCACGACCTCCAGCCTCCAGGGTCACACTGCTGGGGAAAGACGAGGTGAACCCGCGGTCATTCCTCGCTTGGATGGTGAAGTTGCTACCAGTGGCATTAGAGGCTATGGTGAAGGGGATGGTGAGGTTTGTGCCAGGCTCCCAAGGGTCATTTTCCAGCTCCTACGGGTGTGATGAGCAACAGAGATTAGTACCAATTACCTAGAGAAGACAGATATTTCTGAAAGTCATATGGTAGGGATGAACTCACAGACACAGTCACTGTGACACCAGAGGTCCTTAGCTGGGTAGACGACTGTCTCTGAAACACGCTATGTGTCGTCCTGGAGGCTCCACCGGTTACCCCTGTGACACGAACCGCAAACTCGCCCTCTGGTAGTCTGTCCACAGTCACCAGGTAGTCGCTCTGCCCTCTATCTTCCACTGTTGTGTTGACAGGCTGCGCACCAGACGTTGGAACCAACATGACCCCAGTGAGACTAACGGAGTCACCCGTTACGGTCATAAGAAGTGTGGCCTTCTTATCTACAAGAGAAACATTTATTTAGTGAAAGTACCAGCACTACTTTTGAGTTTTCCATTTTTGCCGGTGATGGATGTTGTCTTACTGGCAGATAGCCGGCCTGATAAAATTAGAAATCCAGGTTGCGGTTCTGTAAATATCTCCACAAATTCAAAGAGGAAGTCTATGCCACTCTGACCTGGAAATAAGAAGATTTTTATTAGTAAGAATTGTTATTATGTGGACACATTCAGCCACTGTAACATGACCACTTTTTATCATCAATGTGGTATTGTATTTTGCATTGTATTTGTATTTTTCATTTGGAGCTTGAAATACATTGTGGTGCACTCTGTATACACATATTGCTTTTTCCCATATTAACTCTTGAACCGCGTTTGTCTAGTTCTCCTTGATATAGCCTTTTGATAACAATATTCACCTGTCACTTTGATGGTGTAGGCCTGTGTGGAGTCCACGCTGATCTCCCACACCCCTCCCTGCTCAGTGGTGTTCAGACGCACAGTCCTGAAATTCCCTACCGTCTGGATGCTTCCCAGAGCTCCAGAGGATTCACTATCATTCTGGGTCGCACCTGTGAGGAAGAGCCCATTTCATTTCCTTACAGTCATCACCGAGTATGTTGGGGAAATTACTCTTGAAAAATCAAACGTCCATTATACAGTAGATGTTTTTGATGTTATATTTTGAGAACCATGTTTGATGATGTTGACTTTTATGGTTTATTTTCTGTAACTCTGTTACTGAGCACTTTCTAGCTTTAAAATCATAAAGATATAATTTCACCAGACCATTTTGTGTTACCATTTAAGTACATGTAGGCACATACAAACTGACATGTTTTTAAAGTTTGGCTCATTAATTGCTGAGTAGCACCAAAAAATTTAGTGGGAGTGTAACTCCAAGTACTACTCATATCATGGCTTGCCTTGTGTCCTTTCCAATTGGCGTAAAGCAATTTGTGATTCTCTGGGTTGTCTGATATGACACTACCTGTGCCTATTTTTATAAGTGTGTAAAGAATTGGACATTTAGAACAGGATACAAACGGTGTATTGACAGGGAACAACAATGGTGCAACAGAGGCATCAGTGGAATACAAGAGAATATAATATAATTATTCTCATCAGAGGGACACCCAGGTAACCTGACAATAGCCAGATGAATGTCGTTCCGCTTAGCTCCGCCTAGCTTCACTCACATCCATCTGGGACCTCTTCCATTGAGAGTGATTTCTGCAACCAACTTTATGGTTCAGCCAATCAGGACGCAGGGCGGGAGTTTCATAGATGTGACATAGCGTAGAAGCGACTGTGAGACTGTTATCAGCGTCACGGGTTGGCTTCGATGTGAGTGGTTGAAGTAGCACGTCAATGGATGACTGACAAGTGGCTTATTCAATCATATGCAAGCATTTTTTGATTAGGCCCAGCCTTCTGAAGCAACACTTCAATGGATCAGTTCCAGATGGATGAGTGGAGCTAGGCGGAGCGAAATTCATCTGGCTATTGTCAGGTTAACACCCAGGTGCATAGAGCATGTCAAATGAAGGAATGCTGTGGTAGAAGTCAGCTCTCTTGTTCATTACCAGAGCTGAACTGGTGGAATCTTCGATGATGCCTGTGGCCTGCGGCAGGTCCTCCTTGGTGACTTGGATGACCTGGCCACCTGATACCTGGGCCAGCTCTTGGTAGAGCTGAGTGGTTAGAGAACAGCAGTCTTTGGTTCTGCTGGTTATCATTGGTTGCTCTACGTCTGCGGGCCCCAAGGAATACCCCTGTCAGCATGGAGTTTACCTGGAGAGAGTGGAACAGAGATGTCGATTACACTATGATTGGACACGGATTTTCATGATAAACATTAAAATATTGAGTTGCACATAATGAGCCAGTCTTTAAAAAAAAAAAAATATTGGAATTAAATTACCTTCTCAAAAAATCTAAAACCTCAACACCACACACTGGGTTTCATCGTTGAAAACTCTCTTAGCCAAATTTGAAGCAGTTATTTTAATATATTGATCAGGGGGTATGAAATTAATTGATTTCAAATTTCAGTTCATACCCATCTGATCCTATTCAATCAGATTTGATCTTATATGTATAGACCTCAAACATTTGCCTACAAAAAGGTTCCATCTTTGTCCATATAAGGAGATCCGTTATTTGCTATTTTTCTTATGGGAAAATAACATGGGGATTTTTTAATATTCACACCTGTTAATATCTAATATGTCTTAAATGCATGCATTTTACCCTACACACTTTCGTCATCTGACTGAACGGGTTTTGTGATCTTATATAGGGAACTTTGATATTTGAGCTAACTTGAGCTTTGGGTCCTTTTTTGTAGTTACCCGCTGTGTGCACAAACTGTCAAGGGACTTTAATTTTGAACTGCCATCTCTGGCCTAGACACCAAAGTTTCCAGGAACTTTTATTTTACAAACATCGGGATCATGCAAAAATGTCTATTGCATTTCATTTACATTCATTCTGAACACTATACATTCACAAATAAATGCAAGGCAGGACACTGCCATGTGTAAGCAGTTTGATCAACTTAAACGTCTGCCTACATGATAACTTCACTGTCAAGTGATGTGACTGATCTGGTTTGTAAAAATACTTCACCTATAATATTAAATCACCTATAATGTTAGGACTATATGCACTGATTTCCTTGTATGCACCAACTCGCTTGGGCTACACAGGTTTGTCTGAATCTGAAGTGTTGCGAGTGATTATAGCATAACCTTTACAGTATGTAGATGTCCTAAAGAATGAAAAGCTCAAAAACAAAACAATTTCAATATGACTTGAGGTGATGTGCCTTAACAATGTGTAAGTCAAAGTCATTACTTTGCCCGTGATATTAGGCTACTGATCAAGTGAAGGTTTTTTATTTTTATTTATTTAACCATTATTTTGCCAGGAAGGTCCCATTTAGACACAATGTCTCTTTTGCCAGGGAGTCCTGGTCAAGACAAATTTGCATTACATTCTAGGAGTGCTGATTTGGATATTCATTGTTCAATTAATGGCCTTAATTTTTGCTACGTCGATTTCCTACATTTTATTACTTTTCCTTTTAAAACCTGTGGATACTCTGAATTGAAATAACACCTACCACTAATTGAGTGCTTTCAATCAGTGCAAGAACAGTGCTCCTCAGGTGATCATCTTTTGCCGGTGCGTCAGTGAAAATAAATATTTCAGACGATGGCAGTGCACCTGTTAAAGCCAGCTGTAACCACAGAGAAAATAATGAAACATGATGAACCTGATATGGCTTCAATCAACAGTTCAGCAGTTGAATCTAATAAAATCTAATCTAATCAACAGTAGACAGAAATGATTTCAGTTCTGTTTTTTACCATGTATAGTCCATGCATGCACATTTTGTTTTTATTTTCAATGTCACATACCTGTAGACCTGACAGGCTCATTTCAGGGATGTCTCCTCCTCCATTTACCCTGAGAGCATTGATTTGTGCTTTGAAAATGTCTGCATCAGTTGTCCTCATAAGCGGGCCAAAGCCTGAAAATGAATTATTGGTTCAGTGTCATGATTATGACCATGGGCGGACTGGCCAGCTGGCATACCGGGCATTTTCCCGGTGGGCCGACACACCTTTGGGGCCGATAGAATAGGCTATATATAACTTAATTATTTTGGCCAATGATCGGCCCAAAGTAAGGACAATCAGCGGCCCATTGGGTACATTTCCATATTGACACTGGACTGATCCAATAACAGCTCACGTCAGGCCCCACCCCTTCCACAGGATTCTGTGAGCGCATCAAAAGTTAATCGAAGTTGCCTACACGAAATTGCGGCGGGTGCCGGTAGTGACAGTTGTGCAAAATTAACACCAATGTAGAAGCTTTAAAAATACAATTTTGCAAGTAGGCTAGCATATGTCAGCAACATGTTGAAGTTTGTTGAGTTTGAATGAGGATGTAAGCAAGCATACAGAGCAGAGGGACAGTGAGCAGGTGGTGGAGAGTGCGAGCCTAGTTGAGGCTACATGATAAGAACTCAGTGGTGGAGCAGGTAGCTAGGCTATGTGTGACATGCCATGCTGACGATGATGATTATGATGACTTATTCATTGCGATAATGTAATGATATGTATTGATAACATAGTAAGGCCGTGCTGTGATTATAATAACAAATAGTGCAACTTAAATTTTCTAAATGAATGATTTGCAAACCCGGACAGCAAAAGAGTGTCAAATCAACGCCCAAAATTCAACATTGATGGCTTGAGTGGTGGTTGGTCGCTCAAAGTAGAGAAGGTTTCTATCTGAGAAGGGTTATCATGGTGAAGATGGGCTAAAAGACTGTAGGCCTACACTGACGGAAATGTTTGCTACAAAACGTCAAGTCATGCACAAGCCAACTAAGCTATATAGGCTATACGATAGGCTACTGGAAGACACTTTAAATAATTAGTTCATAGCTATACTGTTCCGAAATGTACCAGCAATGTAGGTAGTATAGCCTACAGGAATAAAATATTTCTAGCAACAGCCCTGTTTATTTTGTGTTGTTTCAGTTGTCCTGCAGTGAAAACTGGTATAAATTACATTAATGTCTACGACAATCTGGGTAATTTAACTCTTTATACATTTTTTGGTGCTGCTGTCAATTGAGCATTGTACAGTTTAAATGTAGCCTATTGAATAATTTGAAATGATTCTCTGATTCAAGCAGAAACTCTTCTTTAATAATTGCTTGTATAGCCTACTTGAATATGGAGATCATGTGCTCCATGCCTACCTCTGATCAGTCAGAGTGATAACCAATGAGGCCTACATCACTTTCAGTGCTTCATGACAGTTGAAAATATATGCATATTTAAGGGTAATGCAAAGATTTTGTATTTAATTAGGTGTGCCCGACCGATTTGAGGGCCGTTTGGGCCAAATATGCCAGGGCCGATTTTTGGTCCCAGTCCGCCCCTGCACTGCTTCATGGAAAACCTGTGTATTTTTCATTTTTTTAAAAAAAATCTTAATTTTAGAAGCCGATTGAAAAATATCTGTTTGAATCTGCTAAAATGCTGGGATGAAGGGTGATAGACAGATCCACATAAATTTGAAAATGTACACACGTTCTCTTCCTGTTTCCTTCCATCACCTGACTCTCCTCATATGACCCTTTCCCAGAGAGAAACAAATAATTAAAAATCAATCAATTAAACCAATTAATGAAATCAGTGCCCTCACAAAGACTGATCCATACCCCATGCCTCACATTGATAAGTTCGTTTAAAGACTCGGCAAAGCAAAGTACATTTCCACACTGGATTTATGCAAAGGCTATTGGCAGGTTGCCCTAACACAGAGAGCCAAGGAGCTCACAGCGTTTTGTACACCATATGGACTGTACCACTTCAACGTGATGCCGTCTGGGCTGTAGGAGGCGCCAGCCATCTTTCAGGAGTGAATGGACCAAGTTCTGAAGGGCATAGGTGATTTTGCTGCAGTGTATTTAGATGGTGTGGCCTTTGAAGACCACTGTGACCACCTACAGCAGGTGCTTCAGCGCATAAAGGCAGCAGGGCTCACCATCAACCCAAAGAAGTGCATGTTGGCCCAGAAGGAGGTCAGACATCTGGGCAATATCATTGGTGAGGTCATCCGTACTCAGCGTAGCTTGACAAGGTAAAAGCCATCCAAGAAAGAGATGAGATCATTTCAGGGTCTGGTGGGATGGTACATAAGGTTCATACTGTACCTAACTTTTCAGCCAGAGCTGCTATATTTTCAGATCTCACCAAGGCGGCAGCACCCAACAAGGTGGTGTGAACGGAGCAGAGCCAGCAGGCGTTCCAGAACCTGAAAGAGGTGGTGTGTGGAGACTCTGTGCTGCTGAGTCCAAACTTTGACGAGCCATTCATCCTCCAGACAGACGCTTCAGGGATTGGCCTGGGAGCAGTGCTTCTGCAGGAGGTGGATGGTGTCCACCAGTGGTGGATCAGTGGGCCTGTTTGACTTCTTCTAGCATTGTGTAGATCTGGCTGAACGTAAGGCATGTTTGTATTGCAAGATTCAGCCAAATCTGCGCAGCGCTGCAAGATCGAACGTGCTTGATTTGACGCTACTGGAACACGAACATCCGAAATTCAGCAGGTGCGTAAACGGCGTTTACTTGCGTTTAGCCTCCACTCCAGCCCTGGTACCCACACGCACACACACTTACACACACACAGACACACACACACCCGCACAGCAAAACGATCAAAATAGGAAAAAGGGAAATTAACACAAGAGTGGCTACTCACAGACAATAATTACAGTGACGAAAAATGGTCAATGGCCTGCACCTGTGGGCCCCATGAGGACAGTACAGTTTAATCTAATGGTACAAACAAAACCATAAACACAAAAATTAAATCAATAGCAGTAGCAGGGTAGTTACTGCAATCACTGGTGATGGGCAGCAGTATTGAGAAGGCCTCCTACCAGTGCTTAAAGAAAAAGGAACACAGAGACAAATAAACAAAATAAAAGAAATAACACAAATCAGACACACACACACCTTCACAATTTACATACGCATTCACACGCATGGAAAACAGAAATGGAATGGTGGACGATAGCCACGACACAAAGACCACCATACGAGACAATAAACGGTTACACTTGACTTGACAGTATCGACATAAGAGTGACATGACACTGTCATGAATGTGTCATAAACAAGTCATAAACATTTATGACTTAACACTTCTGTTAGTGACATTTGTTTTTTGTCATAACAAGTTAAGGTTAGGATTGGAGTTAGGATTAGGGTTAGAGGTTAGGATTAGGGTTAGGGTTCATGTGTCATGACAGTGTCATGTCACTCTTATGTCAATACTGCGAAGCTAGCGAAGCGGTCATATAGGGATTGTCAAAGGTTTTTTTTTTTTTTTCCCCCGTCATCTACTTCCTGAAATTTTGGTCAACGATACCCGGGGCACCGAAACACCGGGGCACATGAAATTTGGTGGGTATGTAGTCCCACTAGACTTTTACGGAAAAATTTCGTTTGGTCCCCGGGGGCCACTCCCCCTCTGCGCTGGGCCCCCCGAAACCCAAAAAATTCAGTTTTTCCTAAATAACTACCTGAACCGTGGCACCGAGGATGAAGAAATTTTTATGGTATGTTGGTCTCAAGGGCCCACATCAACCTAGCCCATAATCACTCATTTGTGATTTGCACCCCCCCGGTAAAAAATGAAAATGCAATATCATTCTGCTTTAATCGCCCCTCTCTTCTAGCCTGGTCCTTACCGCCTGTGACTACGTTTCTCTTCGTCATACAGTCTGGAACAAAGTAATAATAATCTGTCTCCGTAATGGGCGGATGCTTATTTTGAGGTTTAAAATCATTGGAGTTCCCTTAACCAATCAGCAACGTTTGGTAATGACGTATGCTGTGCGCCGGAGTTCACCGCTTCAGGCTCTTATGCTTCCCACTTCTGCTCTCAGTAGTAAACGGACCGCTGGCTAGTATGCAGGCTACCTGACCGACAGGGCAGTCTCTTCGTAGTGGATATATCTCTAACTTGCGCCAGCCACAGACCGAGAGTTGTATACCAAAAGCGTCACGTCGCCGAGATTATATCAGCTCTTGTCACACGGCAGTTTTCCCTCTTATCTCTTCTCGCCGCTTATCAGACGATTGTTGTTCTACGCAGCCCGGTGACTTCGTCGGAGCTTACTTCGTTTTCCACGGGCTGTTCAGACTACACTCTCGGATAAGTTGGATTGTACTGACGACCTACGTGTTATTTAACCTGGAGCTTGCTCAGTTAAACTAACAGTTGTTCGGCATAAAACAACGCAGCCTACCTTGAGCCACGCTCGGTGACTGGCTAACGTTACTGTCCACAAGCACGGTAGCCTCGCCTGGAGCCCAGCTCGGCCACAGGCTAGCCTTGAGCTCCGCTTGGTAACCGGCTAGCTTACGTCAAGACACACCGCCTCGCCTTGAGCCCCGCTCGGTAGGGTAGCTAGTAGCTAACATTCCATTCCTTAAGTAGGCCTATGCCGCATTTATTTTGTTAAGGTAATTAGAGAGTAGGGGAGAGAATAACGAGCAGCAAACGTTTATTTGAAAACATGATAAGTAGTGATGCATGTAGTACACTTGTGCGTTTAGGTTTAGCTATCACCATCTGATAAATCAAACTTTTCCCAAAGCCAGTTGGAAGGAGAGTTATAAGACGTCCTTGCCATTTATAAAATTGACAAGACAAGCCTCTTGTTCCTGCTTTAATTGCGTGATGCCCTCGAGAGTTGAGACAACTTTGCGGATAGCTTCGTAGTAGTAGTACTTCCTCCGTCGCCATTGTTGCTATGCTGTTGAACTACAAGCTTCGCTGGACTACAAGCAACTCGGCAGGCAAGTTCCGCGACATCACTCAACTGTTCGCTGATTGGCGCGGTCGTACGCGAACCGCATACTGTGCGTTGGGCCAGACTACGTGCGAGGCTGAAATCAAATTTTGGCCGGAAGTACGTACTGTAGGATGGTAACACCAGGCTACCTCTCTTCAGTAAAGACGTTCAGAACTGCACCAAATTTTATGTGTATGATTAACCTGACATTCTCTGGGGGTATGCCAAGTTTCGTAGAATTTCATCCATGGGGGTCTAAAAAATTAAGTTATGTGTACATTTAGTGACTGTACACTCATTGGCCTGTAGATGGTGGTGCACACATATACACATGCACACACACACACAGGCACCCACATACTATCGTTATTAGAACGGCCGATAAATAATTACAAATTCAGTAGGATTAAAAGAAAGCCAAAATAAATATTCATCATCATCATCATGGCTGCATTTCCAGTATTGGCGATAAGTAGTCGTTTGTCCACTAGATGGCGCATCGTTGCAGTGAGACGTAATTTTGTTGGAAGTTAATCTAAAGTGGGTTGGAAAGACACTACGCTTCCTACAAGGACAAGACTGTAGGCTACAGTAGTTTACCGCAGAGAACGTCTAAGGGTAGGATGATTTCTGCATGACATGTAATTCCCATTTCCTCTTGAAGCCGAAATAAATCTGAGAATGTTTATCGGACATGCTTGTTTTTTACTGCAGGTAGGCTACGTTAATCCTATCAATAGCAGAACGTAGGTAAAATAATGTTACCGTTAGCATGGTTGAGTGATGGAGGCCAATTTGATTATTGATGTATTTGTAGAAAACCATAAATGCCTTTATAGGCTACCAAGCAAATCGATAACAGCACTAATTGTATCTTTCGACTGTCATCTCGCTTATGGCCATAACCTAGGCTACTAACAGGAGCTAAGTGAGTTAGCCACAACACGTTCGCTACGTGATGGTTTTTTAATGGAAAATATATAGGCTATCTGAAAGATAACCTGTCTATGATGCATCCTAAACACCGGGCTGGGACATTTCTGCTCAAGGTCTCAAAAAGCATCTGAGTCAACGTTCATTCCCAAACACCCATATAGGCTACTTCAATCCTCTATTTTCAAATGTGATTCAAGTAAGGAAGAGCATGGCTCAAAGTAAAGTAACTGAAACTACATAAATTCGTCAAAGTGAATAATTTGTGTCAACTCGCCGCAATGTAGATCATCCATCGCAAAGAATGATTTTTGTAGCACGTGCAACAAATATGTGTAGGTACAGCCCTGCCCTAAATACATCTCAACGTGCGCTCTAAAACATCTGGTTTAAATGGAGATGTAGATCATCACGGGTGCGTTAATAAAACTGCATGTACATGAGACCGTTTATTTTTAAAATGTGTTTACACGAACCCGTGTACATACATGCTGTCATGAGCACGCCAAACCACAGTGGCAGTCTAACGATAAGCTCAAGCTCACATTAACCAATCAGAACACTGAAAAGTCGCACGTGAGAACATGTAAATGTAAACATTGGTCGCACATTTGGTGTACTTCTGTCGCATACTGTGACGTTGGCTGCCCAAAACGCCGTTTACCACAGTTTAGAACCAAACGCATAAACGGAGTTTTCCAAAAAAAACACTTTTGCCGGAGTTTTTTTGGATAACCGTTTTACGGGGCAAATTCTCCGTTTGCGTCTTAATGAAAGGCTCAAACGTAGGGAAATGTCTTCGTTTATAAAAATATGCATGCTCATGTAAACGGGGTCTTAGTACCAACGTTACACCGGTCAGATACAGTTTTGCCTATGGCTATTCCGTGAGACTGAGGCGCTTTTTGTTTGTTCGAAGTGCGTTTAGGGTGTGAGAGGGGAGTCGATGTGCTTTGATTCCAGCTTGGTAGTTGTAGTCTATGCGATTAAAAAACACGTGTGTGTGAAGTATCCAAACAATGAAAACGCTTTCATTATGGCTGCTTTAGCCACAGACCTTGAGCTACTGTACAGTGGGCTGGGTTCCATTAAGAAGTGTCCACTTCATTCGCCCTTTCCGTGATTCACACAGCTACGTGAAATGTATTACTACTGATATGCAAAACTATTAACTTTTCGCCAAGAGGTGGCAGCTTGATACTGTAAGGTGTAAGCCATTGGTTCTAAAGGAGATTTTATTTGGGTCGCCAGCATAGCCTAGTGACAATTTGTGTTGTGTAATAGGCCTAGCATAGGGCCTACCTTATATAGCTTATAGTTTGTTAACAGTCACGGTTTTGTCATAACTCCCTCTATGCATTTTTGCATTTAGAATAGCTCTAAAACCGGGGGGCGAACACGTCGCAGGGGGGGCGCCAGCGCGTGGATATCTCAATCGCAAAATTAAACAATATTTCTATCGGGCGCCTACCATGGACTAGGCTGGGTGAAAATCAAAAGATTGCGTCAAAAGATTGAGCTTAACCATGGACCTCATAGTTGCAAAATGCAAGGGAACATGAATCAGCATATTATTTGCACAAACAATAACAGACAGTAGCTCTTCAACTTTGCCGTTAAAATGTGTATGAACAGTCTCGCAACGCATTTCATGAAGGCCCTTTTGGACATGTCAGTTATTTGCACCACTGGGTAAAACGGCATTTTGTTTTAGACTACTGGTATTTAATTTGTGCATTGACAATAAAGCTGAATATCATTTGAACTAGATGACTAAACTTGTATGTAGAAGAAGAAACATTCACAAAAATCGACATGACCTCTCTTCTTGATAGCTGTTGAAAACTGCATGGAACTGACAGGGATTGTTTTGTTTAATAATAAATAAATAAATACATTATGCTGCTACCTTCTGCTTTTCCCAAATACAATGTAGCCTACAGGTGTACCTTTCATCAGTCCAGTTGCAATGGATGGACTGTGATGAACTGCCCTACTTGTGATTGTTTAGAGATTTTAAAGGTTTTATAACAATGCTACAAATTTCTTGGCCCAGAAAAAAATCTATTCACCTTTGCAGCGCCAGTAGGCTACTTTGTGTGCGGAATACACAAAAGTTTCAAGAGTGGGGGATGGAGTAGAAGATGGAGACAAATTCATTAATATGATTTATTTTCGCGGAATGGATGTACAGGACTGAGCGGCGGTCATATTTTGTACCGCTATGCGGTACATCTAGTTGTTACATATTATTGTGAGAGAAACAAAGGCAAAGAGTAATAGTACAACAAAAGCATATGCCAGGGATCATATCAGGCAGCCAGCGGCAGCGGCAAATATAACGCCACGCTCAGACCATAATAAGTTTTGCCTCATTCCTAAACAACACAAACGGTTTGTCAATTGAATATGCTCGTGTTGCGCTTTGAAAGTTGAACCAAGTTCAATGCTCAGCTTGTTCAACGCTAGCGTTACGCCAACGTTGCCACCGTTCCGCTGCCGACCCATAGAGAACAATAGGATACCTGCCACTTGCCGCTGGCTAATGTGATCTCCGCCTAAAAGGGCAATAGCTTTAAAAAAGTAAAGTACATCAAATAGAATATTTACAACATTAAAAGACATAAAAGACACAGCACAGAATAATAAAAAGACAGAGTGCAAAACAACTTCTAATTACTGGAACACAGCCAACAACTTAACTTTAAATGCTTCGTCACACCACCAGTTTGGCTGTTGCGTCTGTTTGGCTGCAGCTAATATTTAGAGGACAGGTGCCATATGGTCTGAATCAGCTGGTTTTCTCTGGTTTAATTGTTTCACGGCTTTGTGAACCTCAGCGACAAAAAAGGGACAAAAATGAAAGAGAAGGGGCAACAGAATTAAACAACATAAATCTCTCATTTCACTCATACTGTATCAATATGAACTCATTTCCACAAGACAGGGCTTGAAGGGTATTGTGTTGCCCCCTGCAGGTAACCCCCAGAACCTAGTCAACGTCAGCCGTTTCTCAGACGTAACCCCAGGCCTAGGCAGTTAAGACCCACGATATCCCCTTGAGGTTATTGTAGATAGCAGGGACCTACTGTTGAGCGAAGTCGCACGTCTTCCCTCTGCGGCGCAGATAACCTATTGCTCCTAATTTATATAAATATCCCCCTTGGAAGTTGATCAGGCTTCCGTGGTGGATTTATTGAGATGTTTATGAAATAAGGAGCGACTACGCCTAGGTCTCGAACAGTTGGCTAACGTGCAAAGATGTTTGACCCTAGAATTTATCTAGAGACACAGGTTATAGGCTACTTCTTGCTCAGGTTTTATAAGGATGGAGATTTTGTTACCATCCAGCAGTACTCAAGTCCAACTAACCCAAGTCTTAGAGAGAGCAGATGAATAACCACAGAAGAAACCAGTTATCTTACCCTCCTGCTGGAATTCGTAGAAAAAACCAAGAAAAGACAAAAATACTGCTTGAAGAATTGGATGCCAAGGTTAAATGAGTTCTTTACTTTTCAGCACTTTGGTGATGTTAACAAAATGCGGCGTAATATCCACTTGCAGGTTACAATGTTGTAGAAAATGGAAAAAGAGTAAATCCACAAAATAGGAAAATAGTAAATCCACAAATGGAGAAGAGATTACAATAAAAATAGTAAATCCACAAATGGAGAAAAAGAGAATATACGGAAAAAAGTAAGTCCTCAAAAAAGGGGAAAAAGTCAGCTGATTGTCTTCTGCAGTCACTCTCTGTCGGAGTAGCAGGTCTGATATCTGCAACAGGTTCCACGGAGTTTCGGTCCGCGACTCAGCCTGGCACGACGTCCAACACTTTGCTTCTCAACGAATTTCGGAGGACGAATTCTAACAACCGCACGCGACATCATAAAGCAAAAACCCAACGAGTTGAAGGAAGGAAAAAAGAAGAAGCAGCCCCGATCGTTTAGTTCGACCCCTATTTATACTAGGTGGACTTGACCTCCCCCACACATTCCTGAGACAAATCAATCCTATTTTCCCACGACAGTTTAGAACCTTCTAGAAGTTCCCACGATGGCTGGGAATATTCTCACGTTAGCTGGGAATATTCTCACGGTAGCTGGGAAAATTCCCACGATAGCTAATACATTCTAGAAGTCACTGATCTTAACCAACAATTTAAGATGACACGCATTAACATACTTCTCCGGGTTACATTTCGGAGATGATACATTGCATTCAGGTTTACAGATAGTTTCCAGAGGTTACACAAACAGTTTACATTCAATGGCAATTATAACCATGTGACACATTACATTTAGCAACATACACTTTTACAGTCATCAAGAGAGATCGGTTACATTCTTACAGGTTACAAACACTTATGGCATTAACTCTTCACGCAATGCAATCTGAATACATTCATTTAAACAGTTTAAGGCACTTTACCCATTTCACAGTTTGAGACATACAATTCTTTACATGCATAATTCCCTAGACTTTACAAGGTCAGGCTACTAAAATACTTGTAATGATACATTTCATTCATCGCACTTTATTATTTATTATGAGGTCATTGTTTGCAGTTATGGTTCATTTTCCATTCTTTTATTCACATTCAATAATCATCAAGTATTTTTGAGGTCAGGGTGATCTGGTTTAGTAATCCTGCACATTGTTCAACATCTGCTTCAACACATTCATTCACTTCCACGCTTTCAGGTGAACTTAATTCAAGAGTAGGTTGCAAGGTCATTGGTTTAACATTACGATTCAATTCCTGGTCAGTTTGTTTTCTAATTTGCCTAATCATATTTTCTAGGTCAGACAGATTACCTTGATAGCTAACGCTTAATCTAGCCTTTCTGCCTTTTCGCCTTGTAAGACGTATTGGTTTTGTGCTACCGCTCTGTGGTCCATATGGATGGTGTTCAGGCAACACGTCCGTATGGTGAATAATAATGACATGCAGCTGTTGAGAAGTCACACAACTCTTATGTAGAAATTTTGCATGGAATACCTCTCGGTTTTGTGTGGCGAGACTGGAGTTAGTCACAGCATATCATATCACAGTCTTTGTCACATATGACATGAAATATGACATTTTTGTTTGGTTCAGTGGTTCCAAAAGAAACCTTCCCTGACTTTGAAAAACAGAGAGCTAAACTGTAGACAAACAATAGATTTTACATCCAAACATGAAAGTCTTTTACTGAGAAAAAACAACATTGACATTGCACGCCATTAAAAGTCCACAGAGTGTATCAGTGGTGCACCTGATTCACATAAAAAAATATGCTGTGATTCTAATTCTACACAGAATCAAGAAATATTCAATGCAATTGTTTTCTACATAAGAGTTGTGTGACTTCTCAACAGTATGTCATTATTATTCACCCTATCCTTCAAGCCCTGTCTTGTGGAAATGAGTTCATATTGATACAGTATGAGTGAAATGAGAGATTTATGTTGTTTAATTCTGTTGCCCCTTCTCTTTCATTTTTTTTTTGTCGCTGAGGTTCACAAAGCCGTGACACAATTAAACCAGAGAAAACCAGCTGGTTCAGACCATTTGGCGCCTGTCTTTTAAAATTAAGCAGCCAAACCGGAGCAACAGCCAAACTGAGGTGTGACGTAGCATTTAAGGCTAAGTTGTTGGCTGTGTTCCAGTAATTGACTGTCGTTTTGCACTCGTTTTGTCTTTTAATTATTTTTTGCTGTGTCTTTGCCTTTGTTTATGTAAAGCACATTGAATTACTCCTGTGTATGAAATGTGCTATATAAATAAACTTGCCTTACCTTGGTATGTAGCCCTGCAGGGCAGGGATGTGCACATTTTGAAGGGCCATTGCTCTTACCTGAAAAAAAGGTGTATGTGTGTGTGTGTGTGTGTGGGGGGGGGGTGCCCTTTTTTCAGGTAAGAGCAATGGCCCTTCAAAATGTGTAAGGCAAGTTTATTTATATAGCACATTTCATACACAGGAGTAATACAGTGTCCTTTGGGTGTTTTCAGTAAGATCCTGTAGCCCTGCCCTGTGCACGTCCCTGCTGCGGGGTATTTGGCTTACTACCAAAGAGAGAGAAGGGAATGCTTCACTGGGTCAATTATCCAAGTAGTAAACAATTGGGCTTACTACTTTGGCCTATAGATGACCTATAAACGCTAGGACCCAAGGAGTGGTTAACACTTCCGCAAAGCACCTTGGGAAGGTGTGTCAAGAAGTTGGGCTCTGATCAAGGTTATGCACATAGATATTAGAAAGATTAGAAGATTAGATTAGATTAGAAAGATATTACCGCATTGTCTGTCGAGTTCTTTTAGGTGGCATACGTGAACAGCCTTACAGAACAGCCTTACGGTCTATGGGCAACTCTTGCTGGCAATCAGTTTCTCCATTGCCCTCCAGTGATTGTTGCCCCCACCAATATTGGAGGCGCTATTTACATACGTTCTGGAGCCCAATGCGTATATCTAGCTTTCTAATATCTATGTTTATGCAAAGTAAACCATTGAGGCGATTAGCCAATGAAAGTAGATCTTTGATAGAGATCTTTGAAGATAAACTTACCCCAATAATGTTCGAATGACTGAATAAAAACCTAATGAGATTTATCCTGCAGAGGAGTTGTGCTTCATATGCGCCTCTTGCTATAGACCAGGTTTTTCTTGGTCAGTAGCATAATGCTTAGCGATTTTTAGATAATGTGCTAAATCCCACCTGTTAATTGCTACACCCCTGGGAACATTGTTTAATAAAAGAGAAGCGCATGGCAAACAATTCAAGTGTAAGAATAAACTTTGCGTTGTGATAAGAATACGCAATGCACTGCGTTTCTGATCGTCAAAATAGGGCCCAATAACTATAATTTCACTTTATCTGTAGTGTCCACTGTTTGTTCAAGTTCCAGTAGTTTATTGTCATGTACTCATAAAAGGAATTTTAAGTAATGAAATTCTTGTGCTCAAGAGCTAGCTCAACTTTAAAGAAAAAAATAAAAGTAGTAATGGTATACAGTGTGTGTGTGTGTGGGGGGGAGGGTAATGGTGTATGTGGTGGAGGGGAGTGTACCTGTGTGTGTGGGGGAAGGGGGTATGTTGTTGTTTGTTGTGTGTTGGGTGGGAGGGATGATGAAATGGTGTGCATGCATGGGGGTGGTGGTGAGGTGTGTGAATATGGTGTGTGTTTGGGGGTATGGTGTAATACTACTACTGGACGGGGATCGAACCAGCAACCCTCCGGTTACAAGCCCGAAGCCCCCATAAGTAACCTTGCGCTTGGGACTATTGGGACTAGTGCATATTAATTATTTTACTGTTTTTCAAAACTATATTCTGAAACATGATCTTGGTTTTTAAAACTGTCATTCCATGTCACAAAGTTTTAAAAATACACATGCAAAAAGAGAAGCTAATCAGCTAATGACCGTTTCAGATGTCACAAAAATTATAAGTGATCCACTTAACTGAGTCAGTATTGATATAGACCAGTGGACCGGGGGGTTGGATTTATCATGATCTGAAGTGCCAGAAATGTTCAGATAAAAAAGTAAAATGTTTTAATTTTGTATTTTAGTGGAATGTCAATGTGTATGACACAACCTCTCAGTGTTGTAAATGGCCACAGCCATGAAGAGAATCGTCTGAAGAATCTTTTGGTATTTGGGTGCCCACATAACCTATTACCTATAGGAACTAGAAAAAGACAGATACAGCCAACATTAATGATAATAATAATAATAATAAGTTTCATTTATATAGCACCTTTCTCAAACCCAAGGTCGTTTTACGTAGTGGAAAGGAAAATACAACAACAAACAAACAAAGAAAACAAACAAAGAGGGAAAAAGAGTAGTAGGAAAGACAGAGCTATTTGGGTGTGGAGCAGATCTTTAAACAAAAAGGTCTTGAGATGTGCTTTGAAACATTATAAACTGAAAGATGGGCAAAGTTTACCAGCCGCTCAAACCTGACATGACTGACACTCACACTCTTGACAGGAAGATGAAGAGGAACATGAAGTGAAAGTGTTTGTTTTAAGCGTTAACTGAGGACATGTACTTCACTCAAGCTGTAAATTGACAGGAGCACATATCAGCAACCCTCTCTGTTGAAGACAGGATATGACCTGTAAGTATCCTTTAATTAGCTGTATCTAATGCATGCTATGTGGATTTACTGAACCAAACAACCTGAGTTGGAATGAAGACTGTAATCATGGTGAGATGATGGTATTATCTTACAGTCCTGCAGTTTTATAGTTACTGTTTCCATTGCATACATTTTATACGTAGTGCATAACATTGTATGGGTAATTTCTCTGTTGAAATGGTTCATTTTTTAGTATTTGATGCCTTAAAGAGCACCTAGGAGGAAATGTTCTGTTCTTTGTCAGAATGAAGAGTGACTAATGATTCCAGAAGCTTCTGTGAGATTTCAAATGAAGCCATAACACAAGGCAGACATGCCAAAGGGTACCAGAGTGAGTATAGGAATTGCCCTATACACTCTTTTTGTTTTGTAATTCACCATGGAGCGTGTCTAATTGGTTAGGCCAACAATTGGAAGGATACCAGTTGAAATCCCAGCTAGTCACACTGTGCCTTGGATGAGGCACTTTACAGTATCTGCATGGTCTCAGTTAACAATCTGTACATTGGTAAAAGCTTTTGGGTTAATGTGTAATGAACTATTGTCCCATCCAGGGGGAGTCTACTCTCACCTGCTTAGCAACTTCAGAACCAAGGTTTAAGTACCAGCCCTATTGGCCTCCTTGGCGAGGAAAGAATTAGCTAACTTTATTTATATATGGCTCTTGCAACCTCATCCATTCCAGGCACAATCAATTTGTGACCTGATGATTGGTTAGATTAGCTCAACATACATACAGTACAGTACTTTTCTTCCCCTCAAAAGCATTATATTAGGTACAGCATTGAGCATTGTGTGTAAGGTATTCTGCAATTACTGTCTTTTCTGTCAGAAAATGTATGCCTAGTCTTGGAGGATTGGAGGGTGAAGTCAAGACAATGTTTGATCTTTGCTTGGCCACATAACTAGGTTCTTAAACAGGATGTCTTAGCGTACAGTTCCTGCTTCAGCCTATGTGCCTATGTGGGTGTGATGTTTATTGATGTTTATTGTGATGTTTATCTGTTCTGGTAACCAATGTGATGACGGACCAATACAAAATCTGTTATTTAACGTAGCATTTTATACTTACACTTCACATTTCTGTGAAAAAGAGGACCTTTGTCCTCTTGTGTGTGTAGTGTAGTGTGAAGTTTGAATGCTATTTCTTATTTTTGTAAGTCTGCAAAATTACTAAGTGTGGATGTATGTAAGGTTATCAGAAACAAAACACTACATATTGACATTGCACATAGCACTGCCACTGCACTTTGCAATATCAGAACCACCAACTTGCACTTTTCCTGTGTCTGTCATTGTCTCTGTAGGTCATAGTCTAGTGTCTAGTGTTCTATACTGTTCTGCATCAGTATGGCATACGCCTCTGTGACATTTAGTCAAGATTGGATCACAAGCTGTGAACAAGGCACTGGGCTACAGAGCTACTTTTCAAGTCAAAAAAAGTTTATTGTCAATTTCTTTACATGCACTGGTCATACAAAGAATTGAAATTTCGTTTCTTACTTTCCCATGCAGACATAGACATACTTTAAATACAGACATAGACATACTTTAGACATAGACATAGCCATAGACAATAAAAAATAAAAATATACAGACATACCACATACAGACATTAAAGTGTGAGACTGAAATATAGAACATAAAATATAGAAATATAGAACATATATCAAAAAAATAGAGGTAATAAAAGAGGTAAAGTAATACTTTATAGCTGTGTGATCCATAGGTAAGCTATTCTGTACAAAAAATAATAATTTTGTTTTGACTAAGTTATGCATATTCACATATCTCAACTCAGTCAATGGATCAAGATGACATAACTGAGCTGAGCCAATTGTTTTAACAGTGTTGCTGGAACCTATATCTAAGGCAGCTGTAGCTGAATTAGAACATTGTTGTGATTAAATTGTCATGTTGTCTCTGGTGTGATGTGATGTGATATGATGTATTTTTGACATGGTGTTTTGGAAAACTGACAAACTACCTAATTTCTGTAGAATTGGTTCTTTCTTCTACTTGTGGTATGACACCTATCAAGACTCTCAGTTCACTTATACCCATGAAGAAACCAGTTAATGCCACAGAATGCAATGAGTCATCAACTCCAAATGTTGCTGAATTGGTGCCTTTTCTGTTCGCAAAAAACGCATAGCACTAGCACAATAACATCATAATGGTAGACTGGATTGTGCTCTTTCTGATTGCAGACAGAACAAGATATGCTTTTAAAAGGCATGAAGGGATTTTGGGTGCATTTTCTCCTGAGTCTAACAGGTATGATGCAGAGTTACATAAAATCAGTTCACAAATAATATGTACTTACTGTATGTTTGTGCATGTGTGATTCATACTGGAAATATATATTGTTTATTAGACTTTGTTTCCTGAATGAACAAAATCCAGTCAAGTTCCTTTTTGATTATTTGAGTTTGTTGTGCATATTGTTTTCATCTCGACAGCATTTGTTTTGGTTGTGTTTCAGCGGTGCAGTGTGAATGGAATGTGACCTACTCCTCTACACATGTCTGTGGCCTTAAAGGAGCATCAGTGGTCATGCACTGCACATACCAGTATTCTAATGAAGGGGCGTATCTGGGAGGAGAGTGGTATGAAGAGAAGAGTCATAAAACACAGTCACTCTAATTATCCTGACTGCAGTCTGAACATAGACACACTTTCAGATAAAGACTCTGGTGTTTATCAGTTTCGCTTTTATACACTCTTACACTTGAAATGGATAACAAGCAAACCTGGGATTACAGTGTCTGTTACAGGTAATGAGTAGGGGTTAGACGTCATTGTCATTTTATCAGTATTTATGGTTGATAACTTAATATGGTCAACTTATATCTCACTCCTGCCTGCCCATGAACAGATCTGAGAGTAGAGGAAGTTGTTGCACAGAAACAGCATCAGACTGAAGTGACCTGCAGCACCTCCTGCAGTTTGCACCCTGAACTTCAGTATGTCTGGTACAAGACTGGACAGATTCTACAAGACAGAACCACAGCCTCCATACTAGTCTATGAAGTGGCCAGATACTCCTGTGCAGTGACGGGTCATGAAGCTCTACGCTCCCCAGCAGTGTGTGAGTACAGATCACCTTCAGGGTCTTACATTAGAACATCTTCAGCTATAGCAGAAGGACTCAGAGAGCAGGAATGGCATTCAAAGTTTTAAATCCAAGTACCTCCTGAGCCACTGCCGCCCTGATGGATTTTACAAAGTACTAGGCTGTATTTTGTGAATATCTAACAAACAATAATGTGCACATTCAGCCTGTATATTTTCTCATTCATGTGGGTTTTGGTGCTGTGTGTGATTATAGGTGTTCCAGATAAAGAGTGCTGGGGTGTGACCTACTCCGATGAGAATATCTGTGTATTAATGGGCTCATCAGTGGACATTCTGTGCACTTACTTGTATCCAAGAGATGACCTTATCAGCAAGATGTTTTGGTATCACAATCAAAAATCTATAATGTATGGGTATCTTGGTAAGAAAGAAAATAGTTTTACACTGAGATTGGAAGACATCAGACAGAGTCACTCTGGAGAAAATACCTTCAGGTTAACAACAACAGGGGGGCAGGGTTTCTCTGGAGTACCTGGAGTCACCATCTCTGTTACAGGTAACATTTTAAGGAAGTTTAATACAGTTTCATGATTTTACTGCAGTTTGTCTACATACATAATTTCATTGCATCGTGTATTTTCCAGATCTGCAGGTGTGGGCACCTCTTGATACAGTGAAAGAGGGGGACAAAGTCACCCTCACCTGTAATACTACCTGTACTCTGGGTAACGACCCCACCTTCATCTGGTACAAGAATGGACAGCCTGTGACCTATAAACACACAACTAGAGACAACAAGCTGCATCTAGACCCAGTCAGCAGTGAGGATGCAGGCAATTACTCCTGTTCTGTAAAAGGACATGAGAGTCTCTCTTCAACAGCTGTCTCTTTCCATGTCCGATGTAAGTAAACATGCCTGAATTCACTCCCACTTAAAGTTGCAGTCTGTTAAGGTTGTTGAAATCAGAGCTCAACTGCTAATGAAATTACACCCCATCCCTTCAAGCCCATGAAGGAGTCTATTGATTAGCTCGGTCATAAACATGTTTGTTGCCCTGTGCACATACATGAAGATTCGCTTGTCGTCTGTCGATTAACTACAGTATGCCGTGTGACGCTTTGCATCACCAGTGTTCTCGCCTGTAATCGCTGAAGTACATTAGCATTGATTTCTTGTCGCTAGTCGCTTGCAGTCTGAATGAGGCTTTACAGAGCCAGGCCTGTATGTGAATAGACAACTGAAGGATCATGAGGAATTAGCTGAATAAGACAAAACGTGTACTGGATTAGAATCATGTACCTCTCCTTTAGCACAGACATAATGCATATTATAGACACTGGTGACAGACTGATTGCCTGCTTTTGTAATTAAGAAAAAACTGAAACCTATAACCTGGATACATCTTATACCAGACAAGCCAAAGAATGTCCTTGCGTCCATTACTGCCTCTAGTACAATAGAGGAGGGCAGTTTAGTGACTCTGATCTGCAGCAGTGATGCCAACCCACCAGTGCATACCTACACCTGGTATATGAAGAGTGGAGCTGAATCTCTTGTTAGGGGCACAGGGGAGAGCATCAACTTCAATCTGACCTCTAATACCAGTGGACTTTACTACTGTGAGGCACAGAATGAAGAAGGCTCTCAGATCTCTACTGAAGTTGCTGTTCAAAAAGGTTAGTGCAATTGTAGTCTGTGGAATATACTAAAATGTTTTCTGATGTTTTCAGATATTAAGGTATAATAATATTTCACTTAATTTATTTATATTTCAATAATATTTCACTGTCATATTGTTACAATAAGAAAACAACACAATTCACTTTACAACAACAACAACAACAAAACACTTCAGAAATAAATTAACTCTACCAAATTATGAGGATCTTCAGTCTCCTGTGGTGTCTCAGACACAAAATAACTGTGTCTTCACTGTGTGATGCCAAAAATCATTTGAGATTTCGACAGCCCTTTAAGAGTTTTACCAAAACGACTATCACATGTGTGAAATGTAATGAACTTACAGTTACTCTTTCTGTATGTTTCTCTCTCTCTCTCTCTCTCTCTCTCTCTCTCTCTCTGTCAAACACACACAGCAATAAAGATGGGCACCATGTTATTTGTTTTGGTAAGAGGTACTTTGTTTTGGTTAAGAGGTTATTTGTTTTGGTGTGATGGCTCTTCTGGCTGTGGCAGCTTCAGTTGCTATCACTGTAGCTTGTGTAAGGTGGGTTTCCTGCACATATTTGTGCACATCTTGAGTTCTTTTCCACTGTTGTCTATTCATACATTGGGTCCTATTTTGACAATCTAAACGAATGGTCAGTGGTGAAAAGCTAAAATACATTTAGGGGTGTGTCCAGTTCACATTCAGGGTGGTTTTGTTATCCAACGTCGGGCGCATTGTTCACAAAGGTTGTTCTTCTGTTTCTTAATCAGTCATGGGTGTGTTTTGGGCGTAACATCCTTTCAACCGATGAGAGTGACATCTGTCATTCCCTTTAACAGCAAGCAGCGCAACTTCAAACAGTGCATTGGTCCTTGCCAGTCAGCGGCGCATTTGAAGGAATCTGTTTGCATGCGAGACCATGTAGAGAACACAGAGGTTCCACTAAACCTTGCTTTACTGAGACCTGTTTGTGACTACATGCATTCTGCACTCACCTATTATTTGAGCTCAAAGGCTAAGTGAAACTATCATCACATCACTGTTGACAGTTCTACACAGTTATTTACTTTCACTATTGAGTGACAAGGGGTTACAATCAAAAACCTAGCCTGAAAAAAAAGCAACCCTTACCCCAATAATGTTTGAATGACTAAATAAAAATCCTAAGGCTATTTGTGGCTGTGTGTGTGTGTGTGTGTGTGTGTGTGTGTGTGTGTGTGCAGTGGTGGAGGAAGTACTGAAACTCAGTACTTAAGTAAAAGTACAAATAAGCAAAGAAATATTTACTTTAGTATAAGTAAATGTACCACAATGACAACCCTACTTAAGTAAAAGTAAAAAGTACCTGCTTTTAAATGTACTTTAAGTATTAAAAGTAAAAGTATTTGCATAATGATTTATTCTTTTAATATCTATATTCTAATAAAAAAAATGACGCATGACGCTGCAGATAATAGAGAGAAAGGCAAGCATATGCTCAGGGCACAGAACACATTTGCATGTCCAGTGTAGCCATGGGTCTGGTGAATAGCCTGCCCTACCGAATGCAGATGGCTACAAGCTCACGCTTTGCCTGGTCTAGACTAGAAGCCTATGTTTCAAAGCTGTAGAAGCGGGGCACGTAGCGCTCTAGAATCTCAACCCCGCCCCCTGGTAAAACAAACGTGTTTGTCAGAGACAAAAAAAACTGATCATAAAATGTAGCCTAACGTAAAAAGGAACGATGGTGTTGTAGAAATGTAGCGGAGTAAAAGTACAGATAATTGCTGCAACATGTAACAAAGTAAAAGTCAAAAGTATGCACTATAGATTCTACTTAAGTAAAGTACAAATACATGGAAAATGTACTTAAGTACAGTAACAAAGTATTTGTAATTGGTTACATTCCACCACTGTGTGTGTGTGTGTGTATGTGTGTGTGCATTTCTTCATGAATTAATCAAACTGTTAGAAGCCTTACAGTAATTGCATCTGTATCTTTCAGTGTGGGGAGTGTGAGTGACACGTACAGGCCTCTCCAGAGAAGAACTCAGTCCTCAGTGTATGAGACTCTACAGGGAAGAGAGACGCCCCAAACAGAGATGGAGATGAAGGATCTTTCATAGACTGTCTTTCAACAGTTTTGCTTTTGGGCAATTCCACGGAAAATTTACTTTTTGTCACATCCATTACGCCAGTAAAATGCCTTGGCATTTTTATAATGTGAATGATAACATTCATTTTTTGTGCATTTTTTCTCATGTACATTCTTCAGTCAAAAATAGCAAATGCTCAAATTTCATGTAATGATTCACATCATACCATACCATCACATTTTATTGGCGTTATGGATGTTACAAAAAACTTAATTTTCCATGGAATTACCCTTTTACAACAAATGGTTTAGGTAATTGAGTATATGATCAGCTATAGTTGAAACTTTGATTTGATCACTGTCAGAGGCTTGTAGCCAAATCAGTATGTTTAAGTTCTTTTCCCACTTAATGTTAATCAGACCCTCAAACCTTATGTTCCCTTTTTGTGTTTATTCGTCACTTCTGAAATGAAGGGGGTTGTGCTTACTTACAGTTTTGTCAAAAGCTAAAATGCACCTGAAATTGAAAGTAGATCCAAACTGACATCTATGATCTTCATCTTCACCTTCTTGGCACAGCATTGTAAGTAATAGACCAATTTCACAGTGTCCAGGTTAGTGCTGCCGTGATTAGTCGACTTAGTCGACCGAATCGACCATGAAAATTAGTCGATGGCAATTTTTTTAGTCGAAGAGTCGTTTTACTATTGACCGCCTATTTATTTTTGGTCTCACACGGCTGTAATGTTATATTAACTCTATGTTATTAACTCTTGAAAAGTACAATGACTGTCTTTGGATGTTAAACAAGCGACTTTGGCAGTCATGTTTTAAACCCCACTATGCACGCAAGTGTTAATGCCAGCAGCAAAGCTGCGTGCCTGCCTGCTTTCAGCGCAATTCATTATTAGGCATAGCTAAGTGGGGGGAGCTAAGCTAGTAGGTTACGCTAGTCCAGACTCTGACTAACATACGCGTAGATTACGGTGGGGACGGGTGGGATATGTCCCCACCACTATTTATAATTTGAATTTTGTCCCCACCACTTCTAAAAAAGTGCAAACCAATTGCGACCGAAAAAATCCCCACATATGAAATCATCGAGTCTAAACCATGCGATAGGCGCGCACAATGACATCCTCACAGCATGCACACCTGCCTGGATATGTGTGGATCGAGTGTTGTGGTTAAGGTTTTTTAACATCCGCACCCACCCGACCCTCCAGTCATAATGCCTGCTAGAGTTGACTGTAGCTCGGAATGCAATCGGTTGCCATAGGCTATCCTAAAATCCAGCGATAAAACAAAGCATGAACTCGAGGGTCGGTCTGGCCTATATATGTATATTACAGATAGGCTATCTAGGCGATATTTGTAACATTTATTTTGTATTTGGCCTGTTATAAAATCATGTAGGCCTATTGAACAATTTAAACACATTGTGAACCCCAAAGTTGGAGACATGCATAGACATTGCTGCAAATGTAAAACCGGATTACTCTGGAATGGCTAACTGTACAGGGGAGTGCTTTAAACTTTAATTAAAACTTTAAACTTTAATTACACCTTTGTGTTCGGTAAGGTCTGCTGTTTATTCTGATATATGGTTTGTCATGTGTTGAGGGAAAGTTCGCGAAGCCAAGATGAATGGGTAGGGAGACGGGCGCAGAAAATATGATTAAATTAAAGCTACTTTTCTCGCGAACCGTTTACCACAACAACTAACCACCAACATCGTTTAAAAGCTGAGAAAAAGCTCTTTCGTGTGATACATGTGATGTCTGTGATGAATAGGCTATTTCGCAAGTTGTTCAGCAAATTTGGGTGGGACAGAAATACCTTTACAGAGCAGCAGATCAGGGCTGGCCATATCGGCTCTGATGTACATTGATTTAAATGCATTATCGCTTTACTACCCAACACGCGAACAAGAAAGAAAAGAAAAAAGAAACCAACGAGCTTATGTCACGATTTCCGATATGCCTAGTCCTAGAGAAAAGACAGCTATTGGTAACCTAACAAGTAGTTAGTTGTCCCAAAGTTGTCCCAAACTTTGAGACGACCTATACTCGCATTAACTGAATCTTATCAACCCGAACTGCGATGTTCCAAACAGAGTGACAGGATGCAATGCCTAATAATCTCACTGCCTATGGCATAACTGATACAGTGCGCCTAGGCCTACTGTTAAACACCTGAAAAATATTAAGCTGCTGTTTTCTTTTCATGACGAGCACTAGGCCTACTTTTGAATGATTTATGACTGAATGGAACGTTGCGTTTTTATGCGCCAGAACTGCTTATCACGTCGTCGTCGTGTGACAAAGTTTACACCAATCATCATCTTCTAATGTATCCTTATGTTGAGATGTCCATTCTCTTTGCCCTAGGTTATCATTTGTGCGTGAAGCAAGCACTTTTCAAACCACACTCAAGCTTATGGTTATTGTCCCCACCACTATTAAAAACAAACTGACGCCCTTGCTGACTAATATAGTATTGTGGAAATTGAAATAAATGAAGTGAAGTGCCTCACGTTGACAAGGCAACGGCGTGTCATTACTGTAGTTCATTCATACAAAAAAACGTTATAGCGAACATGCCGCCGCCCGTGATATCAACAATCAAGGTGCGCGTCATTTCCCATGGTCAACAAGTCAAGACGCATATTTTTTTAGCGTTCAAGCCAACTGATAAAGTGAAGTAACCTATGTGGTAAGACGCGCAAAGTGCCTGTAGCCTACTTGTTTTGAACATGCTGATGTTAGGCTCATTTGCAAAGTCCTCAACTCCTGTCGCCTTTCAAAGTCCAGCGTTTCTCAAACTATGGGCCGCGCGGACCAGCACCGGCCGTAACGTGGACATTGCTGGTCCGGAGCCGCGGAGTGAAATTATTCCCGGGGCTTCGTCTGATAATTTGCTGCGAAATTGATCAACGAACCGCGGACCGACAGAAAAAGAAAAGAAACTTTTCTGCAATCAGTAGGAATTACTTGCCAATTTGGTGTCATCAAACATAGAGGCATACAATTAAATGGTGGTATGAGCATTCATTCAATGCGCGAGAGAAACTGAAACCACTTGATAACGTTGGTAGCAAATCTCCAATTCAACCTATTGGAAAGCTATTTAATTATGAAACTACATTTAATAGAACAATGTGGATTTATGCAACTTCCATAAAAACAGAGCAAAGACTATAATACACTATCTAGTATTGTATAGTCAAATTTGAATAACGTGGCCAAAAGCTTGTGGCATAATTAAATATGTAAATATTCTTTCCATTTGCCTACCAGTATATGATGCTTGCATAAGGGAAACATCCCAAAACGATGACACCCATATAATTGCTGTTGTTTTGATAACTATTTATCATGCAACCATGCAAAAGCAATGGAACTATTCTAATTATATTTTACATTAGTAAAGCAGTCCTCTGATGTGCATGTTTTCAAACTTTTTGTGAACAATGTTAGCACTTTAAACACTGGCTGCTTTGAAGTGCATGTATAACAATATAGCATAACAATAATAATTGTGATGTGATATAATGATAATTTGATGGGGGGTGGGTTCATGTAGGTGGGCCCTATGACCCCAAAGTATGCCATGACCGGGCCTCAGGTCAAAGAAGTTGTCTATGTTGATGGCAACACTGGCATACAAATAAAGTCTATCAAAGGTCTGACATTAGATCTGAAGGTAGCATTTTAAATGGGTGTTTTTTTTTAATACATAATGTTTTTGAACAGTTTACTTACAGTAATACAGCTTCTAACAAAAGTAGGGTGATATATATTTTACGTTTTCCCTTTAGTTGAGTTCAAAATAAAACGTACACAACAAAATAACAAACACTTGATTTAAAAAAAAAATAGTCGTTTAGATTAGTCGACTAATCGAAAAATTAGTCGAAAGATTAGTCGTTAGAAAATTAGTCGTTAGTGGCAGCACTAATTTTGTCACTTGAAATAGGTTACGAAAGTACCCGAGTCAAACTTTAGTTTAGTAGGCTACATGGTCTCGTCAAAATCACAACTCACTCCTTGCAAGATGGCAAGATGGCAGCGAGCAGAAAAAACAAGTGAGTTGTTCAAAACCTCTCTTTTAGTCAACTCTGTGTACACCAACAATGTTCTCAATGCTCGAGTTCATGTGTAGAGACACTGATGATACTTCAATCAAAGTTTCATGTTGTGTCGAGCCTTCGTAGTGTTTGAAAAATAGCGATTTTGACACAATTGTATCAAAAAAGTAGTGGCCCAATAGGATTCCCATTCAAAAGGTCATTTCACCCGAAAACGCATACAAGCCGACAACGCATACAAGCTTAAAATTGGCACTTTGGACGTACTTATGCATTTATATGAAAGTTTGACTTGGGTACATTCACAAAACACTATATGATGAATTTTGGCGAGAGTTACGCCGATGAAACGTGTGATTGTTTGCTGAGAAGATGCACGCTTGCTTGTTATGGGCGTGATGCAGAGAAACTTCTCTGTATGACGAAACGCCGGTTGTTAGTGATTGGTTCAAAGAAACTCCAATGATTTTAAACCTCAAACTGTGCCCTCCCAAACCGGAAATAAACGTACGCCTAAGATCTAGGCCAGACTCTGCGAAGTCAGAGAGTCTGGTTTCCAGGCTAGTGGACTCTACTCTCTTGTGAGGCGCAGAACGAAGTTGGATCTCAAAACTCAACTGGAGTTGAAATTACTGTGGCTGGTACGTAATCATTGATGTGTTTCCATCACAAATGGCATCTCTTAGCTTGTCTCTGATCCAGACACAACGACATCCAAAGAATGAATGTGTTCACAGAAGACCTATAAGTGTGTAAAATGCAATAATATAGCAAATTTCATAGTGTTTATCACTTTCGGTTTTACACAGCCTTACACTTGGCATGGATAACAAGCAAACCTGGGATTACATTGGCTGTTAAAGGTAATGTGTAGGGGTTAGCCATTCTGGTTCCGGCGCCGACAAGAGTGGCAGCATGTCGAGGTAGCTCCGTGTCTTTGTGTTTTTTTACCGTTGTTTACTTTTTACTAAGCAACTTTTTTGGATTACGCACGTTGAGGAGTGTTTTCATTCTATCCTATGGATATGGATCTATTACAATGCTCCAGCGGCAGCAAACTTGTGTACACAAGGAATCAGCTGCTTGCAATACGACGGAATGCTGGTAGGGTTCACGTAAACATCCCGGAGGAGCTGTGGTGCTTTCGGGGGTGCAGAGCGGGAGTTAAAGTGAGGACTAGGCGTCGGGAGAAGAAGTGGCAACACAAGCCCTCAGTTCCTTTGATGGTTATGGGAAACGTGAACTCACTGGCCAACAAGACTGACGAACTGGCTGCTCTGGTAAGAAATCAGAAGTTGTACAGGGATTGTAGTTTGCGATGCTTTACGGAGACGTGGCTAACAAGCCATATCCCCCCGGCTAACGTTGAGCGTTTAAACTTTCTGGCAAAAAGAAGGGATGCGGACTGGTGCTATACATAAACAACAGATGGTGCAATCCCAGACATGTTACAATGAAGGAAAGTGTATGCTGTAAGGATGTGGAGTTACTAGTGGTCAGTCTACGACCATACTACATGCCGAGGGAGTTCTCGCACGCCATTGTTGTTTGTGTTTACGTTCCGCCTCAAACCCTCCCGGACACAGCGTGTGACGTCATTCACTCTACAGTCGCTAGGCTCCAAACTCAGCAAAGTGATGCCTTCTTTGCGATCTCTGGTGATTTCAACCACATTACACTGGATTCCACCCTCACAAACTTTTACCAGTTTGTTGACTGCCCAACTAGGAAAAACAGGACAATAGACCTCATGTATGCAAACGTGAGGGATGCTTACAGTGCCACCCCCCTTCCCCCACTGGGGAAGTCAGACCATAACCTCATTCATCTTCAGCCAATGTACAAGCCAAAAGTTCAGAGGCTACCAGTTGCCACGCGCACCTTCAGGAAGTGGACACCAGAAGCGGATGAGGCTTTGAGAGACTGCTTTGAGTCCACTGACTGGAGTGTGCTACTGAATGGAGAGGACTTAGAGGAGGTCACACATTGCACTACTGACTATCTGAATTTCTGTATGGACATTGTTGTTCCCACAAGGACTGTACGCTGCTATCCAAATAACAAGCCTTGGATAACCAGTAATGTCAAGACCCTTCTCAATAGGAAAAAGATGGCGTTTAAAGAGGGAGACATGGCAGAGCTGAGGCGAGTACAGGGGGAACTCAAGAATAAGCTGAAAGAGGCTAAGGAGGACTACAGAAGGAAGATGGAACAGAAGTTGCAAGAAAACAACATGAAGGAGGTGTGGGACTGTATGAAATCCATCACTGGCCTTAAGAAGAGCAGCAGCTCTGTGGAGGGAGACCTGGACAGGGTGAACCAGCTGAACCACTTTTACAACAGGTTCGATTGCCCTGCACCAGCTCCAAGTAGTGCTCTTGTTTGCGTGCCCGCCCCACCCCCACCTCCCAGTCTCCCAGTCTCTCCAGCTCTGCATCCCGGGGACATCCAACGATCTGAGCCCCCATTACCCCACGCCCTGCCCCCGCCTGATGCCTCCTTGCCTGTGCCTGTTGAGCTGTCCAAGACTCTGCAACCTTGACAGGGACATCAAGGAGGTGGTCATCCCCCAGCCCCCACCCCACCTCATTACCAGTGCAACACTCACCCCCACCATCACTGGATATTGCACCCTTCCCCCACATGGCGACCACGAACAATGAGGTGACAACGACTTCGAGCTTTATGACTTCAGGCCTGTCACTCTAACATCACATGTGATGAAGACACTGGAGCGACTGGTCTAGGTATGCTCAGACCCCAGGTACGCCATGCACTAGACCCGTTACAGTTTGCATACTAGGAGAAAGTGGGCTCAGGGATGGATTACTGCACGGGCCTACCGGGCCCAGGGGCCCAAGGGGTCAGGGGGCCCTGAAGCCCAAGCCTTTGCATAGAATCATTGCCTCAATATCAACAAATCAGGATGTAGGCTATGAATCTGATTGAAGTTAGTATTGGCCATCCCCAAAATGCACCAGAATACAGGAAATCACATCAAACAAATTAAAAAATGTCTGGGGGAGGGCCCCCAACCCCCACATATACGACAATTAGTGGGGGGTCCTTAATACATCTGGGCCCAGGGGCCCGAAAGTTCATAATCCGCCCATGAGTGGGCGTGGACGATGCCATCACTTATCTTCTACACAGGACACATTCTCACCTAGACAAGGGGAAAAGTGCTGTGAGAATCACGTTCTTTGATTTCTCAAGTGCTTTTAACACCATCCAACCCCTCAGACTGAGAGACAAGCTCTTGCAGATGGGTGTGGACGCTCACCTGGTAACCTGGATTACAGACTACCTGACCGAGCGACCACAGTTCGTCAGACTGAACTGTCTCTCTGACACTGTGATCAGGAGCACCGGAGCACCACAGGGAACTGTGCTCTCTCCAGTCCTGTTCACCCTGTACACATCTGACTTCTGCTACAACACCGAGTCATGCCACATGCAGAAGTTTTCTGACGATACTGCAATTGTGGGGTGTATCAGGGACGAGCAAGAGGAGGAGTACAGGAGCCTGGTGGAGGACTTTGTGCAATGGTGCAAACTCAATCACCTTCAACTCAACACTTCAAAGACCAAGGAGATGGTGGTGGATTTCCGCAGGTCTAAGCCCGCTCTGCTACCAGTCTCCATTGATGAGGTCAATGTGGAGGTGGTAAGCACCTACAAGTATCTGGGTTTCCACCTGGAGAATAAACTGGACTGGTCAGCCAACACTGACGCACTCTACAAGAAAGGGCAGAGCAGGCTATACTTCCTAAGGAGGCTGCGGTCCTTCAATGTGTGCAGCAAGCTCCTCAGGATGTTCTACCAGTCTGTTGTGGCCAGCGTCCTCTTCTATGCAGTGGTATGCTGGGGAGGAAGCACAAAGAAGAAGGTTGCTGGGCGACTTGACAGGCTGGTAAGGAAGGCTGGCTCTGTAGTGGGAGCTGAACTGGAGTGCATCACTTCAATATCTGACAAAAGGACCCTGAACAAACCGATCAACATGGGGGGAAGCCGTGGCCTACTTTGGGGGGCAGCCGTGGCCTACTGGTTAGCACTTCGGACCTGTAACCGGAGGGCTGCCGGTTCGAACCCCGACCAGTAGGCACGGCTGAAGTGCCCTTGAGCAAGGCACCTAACCCCTCACTGCTCCCCGAGCGCCGCTAAATGCAGAGACCAAATTTCCCTCACGGGATCAAAAGAGTATATATACTTATATGCTTATACTTATACAACATCTTGGACAATGAATGCCATCCACTCTACAGCACTATTAAAAAGCAAAAGAGGC
Source organism: Alosa pseudoharengus (assembly GCF_046254945.1). Lineage (NCBI taxonomy): Eukaryota > Metazoa > Chordata > Actinopteri > Clupeiformes > Clupeidae > Alosa > Alosa pseudoharengus. The sequence goes on from NW_027468564.1 coordinate 50,764,785, forward strand.
CCCAGCAGTGGCGCGACTGGCTGGGGCACCTGCACCGTACGCCGGCGACCCGGGTTCGATTCCCGCCCCGTGGTCCTTTCCGGATCCCACCCCGACTCTCTCTCCCACTCACTTCCTGTCAATCTCCACTATCCTATATAATTAAAGGCATAAAAAACCCAAAAAAATATACTTAAAAAAAAAAAAAAAAAGCAAAAGAGCTTGATCAGCTGGAGACTTCGCTCACTGCCATGCACAACTAAAAGGCTGAGGAAGTCATTTGTCCCCAGGGCCATTGAACTGTTCAATGCTTCACTAAAGGGAAGAGGAGAGATAGACTTCTCTGCTTAGTCTGTCTGCCTCTCCACCCTCTCCATGTTTGAGTACTGACTGCCCACTGTTTTTACTACTGTTTTCCTGCTACACTGTTTTTCATGCTATATTAGCACACATGATCAATGGCTTCTGCTACTGAATGGCTGTAACCCTATTACCTCAACCTGTTCTTGCACTGACATAGTTTTTAATAGTTTTTTATATTACCTTGTCTACATTATACTTTACTCTCCTATTTGTTCATATTATTTATGCTGGTCTCTAAACCTTATTATTGCACTGTTGCACTGTTGGACTAATGTTGGACTACTTTTTGCACCTTCACCATGACACTCACTCTCTTGAGCACCTTACCATACACACAGAACTACAGGACTACTGTTGGACTACTTTTGCACCTTCACCATGACACTCACTCTCTTGAGCACCTCACCATGCACACAGAACTACAGGCCCTGTCACTACAAGCATCTCATGCTTGATCACCCTCAAGCACACTGGATTTTTTACATTTAATTTATATAGTGTATTTAGTTTTGTTCGTTTTTCTTATCTCCTACTGTCCTGGGACGACAGAGTTGGAAGAACTTGGGGTAAGGTTGACATTTTGTAACGTAACGTTTGTAACAGGCGGAAAATGAACTTATTTGTTATGTCTATAACCTGTCATGTTCACATCATAAGCCTAACACTAACCCTAGCCTACATGAATAATTTGGCTACATGATTTTGTACGTTTACTATTTTTTTGGCTGTGGAACTTTCATGATGAAAACGTAATGATTCACGTAGGCTATCATTCACATCGTGCAAGTTCCAAGACATTTTAGCATTAGCCATGGTTGGACGTGACAATAATTTGGATAGCGTAGTACGATACTGCGACTGCATAAGACTACAGAAAGAATACAAACAACCCCATATCCGTTTCCGGCAGCGGAGTAATACCGTACCTCACAGCACATCCAATACAAGTCAATGGAGTTGGACAAAAACTACGATAAAACCTGTTGGAAAGAATCTTTTGTAGCGATTTTTGTGTGAGCATATCAGTGAACACCCTGACCACTCGGTGAGTTTCACGTCTTTGTAAACTAAAGTTTAATGCGCTTTAGGAAGGATTGTTCCAGTGCACCTATGCAGCGTTGTGGAGGAGGAGGGGGGGGGGGGGGGGGGCGCTACCACAGAAACCGAAAATTCTCAGGACAGCAGCATGTGTCCAAATTTCAATCTTAAACGTTCTATTTAATCATAAACTATCTGAAAACAGGGCTTTAAGTGTAAAATACCGAACTTGTCATTTAAGTATGCCAGTGTTCGGATCAATCTCTCCAAAACACAGGAAGTGCCTCTAAATTCCACTGTTAACATGGCTCCAACATCCCAGTAGGGGTTAAGTCATTGCGAGACCTCAGACCATACACAGTAAAAGAAATGGACTAACAGACCGTCGTTTTCAATGGGAGGGCACTGAGTCAAATAGAACGATTTTTCAGTTGGTCCCCCCAGTACTACGCAGACTCACACTTAACTTTGTGACGTTAGCCATCGAACTGAATCTTGTAACTCATATGATAGATACACAGAAATTCTTCTCACACTTCCTTCGCCTTCAAAGTCATTAAAGTTAAACATTTATTTATGTATTATTATTAATATCATCCTCACAAGTGATACCAAGTCGTGTTAATGTTGAAGCTTCTTTCCACTTTTCCGACCTACGGTCAATCCATCGAAAACCTCTGAAATGATTATCGTTAGTGCCGTTTTTCATTAAGTTTACTTGCCTCTGTGCAATGCTTTACTTTAACATACAATGCTATAGGCTACATAGCTTTGTTCATGAGTTTCCGTGCTGGCTGGACTGAGCTTCTTATTCAAACAATACGGTTATCCCCCTACGGTACGTTAGCTTCACTACAACCGGACATGCTAAACATTCTTCTTACGGGAACCTAACGTTACGTACGAGGTAGTCGAGTCTTGTTTTGCCTTTTATTGTTTATGTAGATTACACAGAAGCTACAATATCGGCACAGGATATATGTTATATGAAGTTATGGTATTTCAAAAAAATCCTAAAATGAATGGGCTTCTATGGGGGTTAGCAGAGAAGTGGTCCCTCCAGCTTACATTGATTCTTCTACTTCCGGGAATTCGCCTGCCCCCTTGCCTCAGACCCATTAGACCAGCCTCAGACGAGTCCAGGAAGTGACGTCAATTCCGGAAATAAGTACATAATTCACTTTACTCTTTATGGAGAATACAGCTGGAAAAAACGTGTTTTCTTTTACATTTCATGGATCACATTAGGTAGAAGCTTTTTATTATTATTCGTAATTCACATTTATTTATTAAATAATCGATCGCGACTGACTGTCCACGAGATCTGCCAGAGTAGCTGGAAGGAGCTTGTGACTCACGCATAGGGAATCACGGCAGATATTGCGCGAAATTCATGTTGAGCAAGAAAATAGTGCTAGTGCTATCATACAACAGTTCATGTTGAGCTCCGCTAGCGCGTCGTGCCTAACAACACCCCTTAGCTGTTGTAGAATCAGCGTAACCTACGGCCTCTCGGGCCTTATTGCTTAATTTCCTGATTGTTGATGTTGTTTATTGTTAGCTTGTAAATTTTAGGCTAAGAAGGAAGTAACGTTAGGAATCTCTGATCAATGTGATTGGTATGACTGGACCAGTGATTTCAAACTTGGTGCCTGTCGTGGTGCAAGTGTTGGAAACGTTCCGAGTTGCCAGACTCTATTCACTTAGTGAAGGAGTTTGGATTTTTCCAGGCTATGTTTTTTCTTTTCTTTACTGTAAAATTATAAACCCCATTCCCCCTTTTTTATTTTTTGTTTGTTTGTTTTTCTTTGTTTATCTGAATGTTTGTTTCAGAAGGTGAATGTCCTTATTACTGTGTGAATGACATCTTGTTTCTGTGAATGTTTTGGTGATTGTCTGTCTAGTGGGTTTGTGTGTTGCAGTAGTATATTGCATTTCACATGAGAATTGGTCTGATGTACAGTACAGTATGTTCATCTTCTTGTGATCTTGGCTCACAACTTTTTCCTCAACTATCGTATTTTTTCATCTAACACCAGCTTTGTGAATTTGTTCACTTGGGTTGGTGTGAGGCAGGGAATCTGTGTGGAAAAAGTGTACTGTATGTGTGGTGCATGTGTGTGTGGGAGGAAGCCAAGAACCATGAACTGTACCTGTTTAGTACCCGAGCTGACTAGTGCAATTGTGATGGACGTTCAGTGCCGTTTTCACCTGATGACAAACAAAGAAAGATTTTCTCGGTGAAAGCAGTCTTTATCTAGATTAGAAATCTAGACGCGCCCCTAGCGGCAGCAAATTATATTTGCTGCCAGGGCTAGTCTGGCAACTCTCCGTTGGCTTGTGAGCTCCAGAAATCGAAACTCAATCAGGCCAATGAAATCGTGTATGGAGTCGTTAGGTGGGCTTAACATAATGATTTGATGGCAGAGTTGCAACGGTTTGGCTTGAATTCCCTGCTACTTGAAAACAAATAAGATGGATGTTGCTGTTGGCGAACAGTGTGACATGAGTTAAGCTTTTATTAAGTTGTCAAACGTTTGAACTAGCCAACTAGCTCCGCTGGTGGGAAACGCATGGGACTCATAGCGCTGCCGCTGTCCTATTACGTGCAGAGGGAATTTGAAAGACAACTGATTATCCCGCCCCTCGGACTGAGCACTGCGAACGGTGAGTGCCCAGACCCTACATTTTAATGTGGGTCTGGCTCGTCAGGCTAGTCTTTATCAGTTTCTCAGCATAATGTTGTATGAATGATGGAGGCTGTACACACAGAGGAACCAGTGCACCTGGGGGTAGGATTTATCATGATCTGAAGTGCCAGAAATGTTCAGATAAAAAAGTAAAATGTTTTAATTTTAGCGGAATACACATACATTCAACATTACAGAAACACAACGTTAAGGTGTCAATGTGTATGACACAACCTCTCAGTGTTGGTCTTGATGAAAGATTAAATATTTTTCATTGCCAGGGATATTCTCCATCTACCATGTACTAAACTGTTCGATATTTTGCTGATCGGAACATAGTAGTATTATTATTAGGGCTGTCAATCGATTAAAAAAATTAATCCAATTAATTACATACTCTGTGATTAATTAATCTAAATTAATTGCATATATAATTTTTGCTGTGAAAGTATTTTAAATATTTAAATTCAAATGAATCATTGAATAATCAGCATTAGTGACTTTAAAGTTCAAAAACTCTTTTATTATTATTTTCACTGTTCAAATAATTGCCATAATAATCTATGATATGACCTAATATGCTGAGGAAATAAATTCAAAAGTGCCTCGGGAAGTTTTTTTTCACAAACAAGGCATTTCAGGCCACAGATATAACCTAGGGGGACACAATGAAAATAAATTAACACTCCCCTAAATGTCAACACTTATTTCTTTGCATTGATGTGCGACTATAGAGTTGATGAACTCCGGTGATATGCAAATTCCTTGCTGCAGACATTGCAGAGGACTTTATTTTCAACACTTTTTATTTTTATCAACACCATCAGGCCGTTTTTTAAAAGTAAATGTTCCAATCAATGATCCAGGCAGCACGTTTTCTTCTCTCTCCTTCATTTTACAGTCTAATTTTTACTGACTAGAACAGCTCGGGGTCAAAGGTCATACGGAATCGATTAATCTGCACTAATTTTTTTAATCAGTTATTTTTTCTCAAATTAATTCATCAAAATGAATCAGTTATTTTGACAGCCCTAATTATTATTATTGCTATTATTATTATTATTATTATTATTATTGTTATTATACATTATATTTATAGCGCCTTTCTAAAATCCAAGGTCGTTTTACATAGTGGAAAAGAAAATACAATAACAAAAAAACAAACAATACAAACAAAGACAAAAAAGAGTAGTAGGAAAGACAGAGCTATTTGGGTGTGGAGCAGAAGTGATCATTAAGAAAAGGTCTTGAGATGTGCTTTGAAACATTAGAAACTGAAAGATGGGCAAAGTTTACTAGCCACTCAAACCTGACTGACACTCACACACTGTTGGCAACACAACACACACTCACACCTCTTGACAGGAAGATGAAGAGGAACATGAAGTGAAAGTGTTTGTTCTAAGCGTTAAGTGAGGACATGTATTTCACTCAAGCTGGAAAATCACATATCAGCAACCCTCTATGTTGAGGTGACCTGTAAGTATCCTATAATTTGCTACAATGCATGCTATGTGGATTTATTTACTGAACCAAACAACCTGAGTTGGAATGAAGACCATAATCATGGTGAGATGATGGTATTATCTTACTTTCCTGCAGTTTTACAGTTACTCTTTCCATTGCGTACATTTTATATGTAGTGCAGAACATTGTAAGGCTGATTTCTCAGTTGAGCATTTGATGCCTTAAAGAGCACCTAGGAGGATATTTTCTGTTCTCTGTCAGAATGCAGAGTGACTAATGATTCCAGAAGCTTCTGTGGGATTTCAAATGAAGCCATAACACGAGACAGATGTGCCAAAAGGCCCAGAGCATTCCAGACACAATCATTTTGTGACCTGGTGATTGGTTAGATTAGCTCAACATACATACAGTACTTTTCTTCCCCTCAAAAGCATTATATTAGGTACAGCATTGAGCATTGTGTGTAAAGTATTCTGCAATTACTAATTCTTTGCTTGGCCACATAACTAGGTTCTTAAACAGGATGTCTTGGCGTACAGTTCCTGCTTCAGCCTATGTGGGTGTGATTTTTATTGATTTTATTGTGATGTTTATCTGTATTCTGGTAACCAATGTGATGACTGGACCAATACAAAATCTGTTATTTAACGTAGCATTTTATGCTTACACTTTTACATTACTTACACTTTTACTTACATTTCTGTGAAAAAGAGGACCTTTGTCCTCTTGTGTGTGTAGTGTAGTGTGAAGTTTGAATGCTATTCCTTATTTTTGTAAGTCTGCAAAATTACTATGTGGATGTATGTAAGGTTATCATAAACAAAACACTACATATTGACATTACACATAGCACTGCCACTACACTTTGCAATATCAGAACCACCAACTTGCACTTTTCCTGTGTCTGCCGTTGTCTCTGTAGGTCATAGTCTAGTGTCTAGTGTTCTATACTGTTCTGCATCAGTATGGCATATGCCTCTGTGACATTTAGTCAAGATTGGATCACAAGCTGTGAACAGAGGTGGGCACAAATACATCAAAAACTATTTTGTTACAAACTACAAATACTGGCTCATAAAATGTAACAAAATAAAATACAAAATACTGATGTGAAAAAATGTATTTAATTAAAATACAAGTAATTAGTATTTTGAAAATACACAATATCCACACAATAATCATGGTATACCAACTTTTTAAAAATAAACTACAAAGCATATTATTGAAAAGGTATCCCCAAGAGACAAGAAATACTATGTTCTGATTGGCTGGCAGAGGGCTATTAATTCTGTACATTGGGGCTCCTATGAAGTAGATCTGGTAAAAAAAATGTAAACAGCATCCCATATCGATGATTGAACTGAAAAGAAGCAAACTTCGCAACAGTGGAATCAACTGTAACATACAGTGTTTCTTAACTGGTGGGTCGGGACCCAAAAGTGGGTCGCACAGGTAGAAAATCGCAAATTTAAAATGCTGCCTTATCAGATCTAATGTTGGACCTTTATTTTGATAAACTTTATTAATAGCCTACATATCAGTCATTGCCATGGACATAGACAATGTTTATCAAGAGTTGAAGACTTCACAAATGTAGGCTAATGCCAAACATCTGCATGTTCCAAACAAGTAGGCATACAGGCACTTCGCTTGTCTTACCATGTAGCTCACCATATTAATTGGCTTGAACGCTAAAAATATGGGTCGCGACTTTATGAACATGGGAAATTGTGGGTCCCAAAGCCAGACCACTTAAGAACCACTGACATGGCATACTACCCACCATCATTTGGTGGATGTGAATGAATGTAGAATGACAAATTTAACAGGTCGGCCTCTTTTTAAACTGCATTTCCCTTTTTGTGCTATAAATGCATGCCTATTGCCTACATAAATGACTGGCAACATGGGGGACAAACAGAATAACATCCTGTAAGGTGTCCCGATATACAGAAATAATTAACTTGGTGGAGAAAACTCTTTCTGCATCAGGGAGGTCTTTGCGTCCGTCTCCTCCATTACTTCTGCATACCTCGGCGGATGTTATCCCTGGCATAAATCCTCATGTCAAATCCAAGTGGTTTTAATACTGTCCTGTAGTGAGAATGAACATCAGCTATTAGGTCATATGGGGTCCATGTCCTAATGTTCTCCCTCAGTATCTTATCTGTATCGTTTTCACATTTTAGTATTGACTTGACACACCTGACAATTCAAGCTCCTGAAGTTAGTTACTTTTTTTTAACTTTCAGTGTTCTAAGGGGATGATGAAACAGAAAAGACAGATACTGTATAATGCTTTTAACTTGTCTATAGGGTGACATTATATTGGCGGCGCAAAAAAATTGGGTTTACAACCCATGTTGACCATTTTGGCTCCCTCAGTTGACTTTTCTATTCATTTTTTCCAACTTCAGACATGTCCAGAGGGGATCGTAAAAGAGAAAAGTTGTATCTAACACTTACGTTGGTCACAATGTGGCAAACTACTGCAAGAAAAAGGAAAAATGGGTTTACATTTTACGCTGTCCTTCCAAAAGGGTAATGAAATTATTAATAATTGTATGGATACATCGCTACTTTAAGGTCAACTTTAGAGCTGAATATAGGGAATTGCCCAAGGGATATCATTGGGCACCCACCCTATTCTTATGGAGTAACCCCTAGGCAACAATATTTGAAATGTACATGATTTCTTAATAGACCTCTCCAGAATAAGTCCCACCTCCTAACTTCATGTCTATGGGAAATAACATGGCGTTTTGAAAGATCGTACCTGTCAAACTCTGTAGGTGACAAAGTAGAAAAAGCTGCTGGGCAGATTGGCCTACACACTTCTGACATCTAGTTTCCAAATTTTTTGATTTTTTGTGCCGTTTAAGTAGTATAGTCTATAGTATACTACTTAAACGGCACCGACAATCAAAAAATCCAGTGGAAACTAGATGGCAGAAGTGTGTAGGCCAATCTGCCCACCAGCTTTTTCTACTTCGCTACCTACAGATGTTTTACCGGTATGATATTTCGAAACGCCATGTTATTTCCCATAGACAATCGACGCCAGGAAGTTGGATGGATACGGAAGTTACGGAGGCGGGACTTATTCTGGAGAGGTCTATGTCTATTGAAATACATTTCTTACATATGGTTCCTTTAACCAACAAAACAAGGTTCACCATGATTCTGGCATTTGGCTCCAGGACTATGATAAGCATAGCTTATTGTAATGGTTAGGATATTTAAGTGATGAAATGTTGGCTTATTAGAGAAAAAATGACAGATTTTCTTAAGTATTTGAAATACTCTAAATACAATCCCTCAAAGTATTTTGTTACAAACTACATTAGATTTGTTCCAATCCTAGAATACTAATTACAAAATATGCTAAAGTAATTAAATATGTGTTTAAAATACATATAATTAAAATACTGCCCATGTCAAGTCACTGGGCTACAGAGCTACTTTATAGCTGTGTAGAGGTAATCCAGAGGTAAGCTATTCTGTACAAAAAATAATAATTTTGCTTTGACTAAGTTATGCATAACGTGACATATCTCAACTCAGTCAATGGATCAAGATGACATAACTGAGCTGAGCCAATTGTTTTAACAGTGTTTCTGGAACCTATATCTAAGGCAGCTGTAGCTGAATTAGAACATTGTTGTGATTAAATTGTCATGTTGTCTGTGGTGTGATGTGATGTGATATGATATATTTTTGACATGGTGTTTTGCAGAACTGACAAACTACCTCATTTCTGTAGAATTAGTTCTTTCTTCTACTTGTGGTATGACACCTATCAAGACTCTCAGTTCACTTATACCCATGAAGAAACCAGTTAATGCCACAGAATGCAATGAGTCATCAACTCCAAATGTTGCTGAATTGGTGCCTTTTCTGTTCTCGCAAACGCATAGCACTAGCACAATAACATCATAATGGTAGACTGGATTGTGCTCTTTCTGATTGCAGACAGAACAAGATATGCTTTTAAAAGGCATGAAGGGATTTTTGGTGCATTTTCTCCTGGGTCTAACAGGTATGATGCAGAGTTACATAAAATCAATTCACAAAATAATATGTACTTACTGTATGTTTGTGCATGTGTGATTCATACTGGAAATATTGTTTATTAGACTTTGCTTCCTGAATGAACAAAATCCAGTCAAGTTCCTTTTTGATTATTTGAGTTTGTTGTGCATATTGTTTTCATCTCGACGGCATTTGTTTTGGTTGTGTTTCAGCGGTGCAGTGTGAATGGAATGTGACCTACTCCTCTACACATGTCTGTGGCCTTAAAGGAGTATCAGTGGTCCTGCCCTGCACATACCAGTATTCTTATGAAGGGGCGTATCTGGGAGGAGAGTGGTATGAAGAGAAGAGTGGTAGAGTCATACAACACAGTCACTCTACTTATCCTGACTGCAGTCTGAACATAGACAACCTTTCAGATGGAGACTCTGGTGTTTATCAGTTTCGGTTTTATACAGTCTTACACTTGAAATGGATAACAAGTGAACGTGGTATTACATTGTCTGTTACAGGTAATGTGTTGGGATTAGACGTCATTGCCATTTTATCAGTATTTATGGTTGATAACTTAATATGGTCAACTTATATCTCACTCCTGCCTGCCCATGAACAGATCTGAGAGTAGAGGAAGTTGTTGCACAGAAACAGCATCAGACTGAAGTGACCTGCAGCACCTCCTGCAGTTTGCACCCTGACCTTCAGTATGTCTGGTATAAGACTGGACAGATTCTACAAGACAGAACCACAGCCTCCATACTAGTCTATGAAGTGGCCAGTTACTCCTGTGCAGTGAGAGGTCATGAAGCTCTACGCTCCCCAGCAGTGTGTGAGTACAGATCACCTTCAGGGTCTTACATTAGAACATCTTCAGCTATAGCAGAAGGACTCAGAGAGCAGGAATGGCATTCAAAGATTTAAATCCAAGTACCTCCTGAGCCACTGCCGCCCTGATGGATTTTACAAAGTACTAGGCTGTATTTTGTCATATCTAACAAACAATAATGTGCACATTCAGCCTGTATATTTTCTCATTCATGTGGGTTTTGGTGCTGTGTGTGATTATAGGTGTTCCAGATAAACAGTGCTGGGGTGTGACCTACTCCGATGAGAATATCTGTGTATTAATGGGCTCATCAGTGGACATTCTGTGCACTTACCTGCATCCAAGAGATGACCGTATTAGCAACATGTTTTGGTATCACAATCAAAAATCTATAATGTATGGGTATCTTGGTAAGAAAGAAAATAGTTTTACACTGAGATTGGAAGACATCAGACAGAGTCACTCTGGAGAATATACCTTCAGGTTAACAACAACAGGGGGGCAGGGTTTCTCTGGAGTACCTGGAGTCACCATCTCTGTTACAGGTAACATTTGAAGTTTAATACAGTTTAATGATTTTACTGCAGTTTGTCTACATGCCACATTTCATTGCATCGTGTATTTTCCAGATCTGCAGGTGTGGGCAACTCTTGATACAGTGAAAGAGGGGGACAAAGTCACCCTCACCTGTAATACTACCTGTACTCTGAGTAACAACCCCAACTTCATCTGGTACAAGAATGGACAGCCTGTGACCTATAAACACACAACTAGAGACAACAAGCTGCATCTAGACCCAGTCAGCAGTGAGGATGCAGGCAGTTACTCCTGTGCTGTTAAAGGAGATGAGAGTCTCTCTTCAGCAGCTGTCTCTCTCAATGTCCGATGTAAGTAAACATGCCTGATTTCACTCCTACTTAAAGTTGCAGTCCATAACTCTGATTAAAGGTTCTTGAGGTTGGAGCTCAACTGCTAATCAAATTATACACCACTTGAGCCTCAGAAGGGCTGGTATTGTTGAGTCCAAGACATGTCTGAATGAGGCTTTACAGAGCCAGGGCTGTATGTGAATAGACAACTGAAGCACCATGAGAAATTACGGCAGTTGGATTAGATTCACATACTTTAACACAGATATAACGCATGTTCTAAACACATATGAAAGATTTATTATGACAAGCATGTACTATATGTCTTCTATACAATTTCCCATGCCTGCTTTAGTAAGCAAAAAACTAAAACCCTCTTACAACCCTCTTAAAACCCTCTTATAACCCTCTTTGGCTTGTCTGTTATAATACCCTCTTATAACAGACAAGCCAAAGAATGTCCTTGCGTCCATCACTGCCTCTAGTACAATAGAGGAGGGCAGTGTAGTGACCTTGACCTGCAGCAGTGATGCCAACCCACCAGTGCACACCTACACCTGGTCTATGAAGAGTGGAGCTGAATCTCTTGTTATGGGCACAGGGGAGAGTGTCAGCTTCAATCTGACTTCTAATACCAGTGGACTTTACTACTGTGAGGCACAGAATGAACTTGGCTCTCAGATTTCTACTGAAGTTGTTTTTCAAACAGGTAAGTGTTTATGTGGTCTGTTGAGTACTAAAGTGTGTTTTTGACCGCTAAGAGGTTGTTACTGCTACAATTCCGCAGTTTACTTACAAAATGAGGAAGAAGACATGACTATGCTATATCCAGTCAGCTGCTCTTGTGAAGTATCTCTCAACACAGTTGATCATTTTGCTTCATAAAAATGTCTCTTTAGATGCTGATGTCCTCCTGCCAGCCATTGTCACCACATTCATCATTCTCGCCGTCCTGCTGATACTTGGAATTGGTCACTTGAGGTGATGCAACCAATTCCTCTGAGATAATTTAATGCCAATCCAGGCGTGACATATATAATGCTTACAGCATATTTCTATTAAATATGACATAATATATTTTTACCTATCATTAACTAAACATGCATATGACTGTCCTGCCTACAAATTAGGAAGAAGAATGTTGAAAGTATTACAAGGGCCACAAATGTTAACACACAGGTGAGGACATTGGAGCTTAACTGTCGTAATCATATCTATATCTATACATAGGACACATCTGTCACATTATGTAATCATTTATTTTCTGATCAGAGTGACTCAGGTCCCATGTACAGCACCATCACAGCAAGAGCCACGGCCTCTGACCCCACACAGAGAGCGACCTCATGTGATCAAGATGACATTAAGTATGCCAGTGTTCGGATCAATCTCTCCAAAACACAGGAAGTGCCTCTAAATTCCACTGTTAACATGGTTCCAACATCCACACTGGACAACAACATTGTCTACACTTCAGTTCAGCTCCTCACAGGGAGTGCAGCCACCAGGTGGGCCTTTCAGATTATTACAACAAATCTTGCTGCATAATTGACAGGGCCAGTTAGATGCTCATGATTAGAATGATTAGTCTAAACAAGCACAATGTTAGACTTAATGTGCAGTCATCCCCCTTTCGTGCTTAGCAGTAGGTGGACCTGTGTTGCTGGGCTCCATCACAATCTATCCGTATTTCCTATTTCTCAGACTGTGTTCTGTTGTGTGTTTGCAGAGCTGATGATAAGGGTGAGATCTACAGTGCAGTCCACAAATCCTGACAGAGGGAAAGGACAGAAATACCCTCTGTTCATCTCATCGTCAGAGTATAGCGTTCAGTCCCACCCACCTTCCGCGAGGGCTTACTTTCCAGAAGTAAATTTTCCGTTAATTTCTCCAATAGATGTCTGGAAAATCTGTATATAAAGAGTTTTAGACCTGTGTCTTAAGCTGACCAGCTATGACGTGACTTGTGACGTAATCAGTTCATGTTGAGCAAAAAAACTAACAGAAAAACTAAAATAAAGGTAAATGTTTTAAAGCTACATTGTGTAATTGTTTGGGCCGATTTTTAGCAAAAACACATTTTTTTCCAAGAATATGTGCTCATTTGTGTATAATTACTTCCACCAACAAATCAAAGTATTTTCTTAAGCGTAGAATCTGCCATTCAGAATGCATACGAGCGAGTCTCCTGTATGGCGGCAGCCATGTTTCGGACTCCATCTTCAGAATACATTAGCCAAGGAGGGACATACATGTACTGTACCTGAAATTCTAGCTATGCCTTTCGCGTTTGTGGGTCGATAAGGAATACTCTAAAGTAGTGTATGACATCTTGTAATGTCAGCTAGGACATTTAGGGTGCGGCTTCCGTAGCTTGTAAACCACGCTTGCAGTCGGGGGGAGCTGGAGTCTGTTGCAATATACCATCTCACCGCTAGATGGGAGAATTTCCCCCAAGAATTATCCCATGAAATTACACAATAATTTCCAAGCGAAGGTACTACTCATCCCATCAGCCATAGCGAATTATACATTTTCCAAAGATTTCCAACATAACAATAGTTTATCATGCTTACTTTTGAATATAAGACAAGATGACTACTTCCTACCTTTTGGCGTCTATATATGAGCATATACAATCGCTTAGTCATGTCATAGCTGGCTTTAAGTCTACCATAGCCGGTTACAATTTTATGGCCTATAATCCAGTTCTCAATGGAGAACATGAACTGGATTCTTACTTCCGGAACGGAAGGGGGGCGGGACTGTTGAGCTCTAGAGCAGACATCTATACAAGTGCTACAAGTTATTTTTTGGTGTTAAGTAATCGTATTATCAATGCTAACTCCTTTTAAAGTTTCCAAATTAAGCATTTTCTATTTTCTCTATCATAATCTGGCTCTGGGCTGCTCTAATCAGCTTTGTGTTGCATTGGGTTTACATTAAGAGAGTTACAGTTCATGTCTGTGTATTTTTCTTCTCATTTGTATACACCATTAATTTAGCCTCGTGCAGCTTGGATATATGGGTTACCTGTGTTATTTGTCAGGAGCTGTGACCTCACTGTGTCTGTATTCCAACCTTATTCTCTTTTCTGCATTGTATATATCAGGTATATCACAATTCAAGATTCTGGATAATTGTAATGTGATCTACCGAATATGTATGTTGAAGTTCATGAGGAGGTTCTTTCCTTTTAAAAGTGTTCAGATATTCTATTTGAGTTTTTGTTTCTATTGATTTTTTTCCTATTTATGAGTGTTGTTTTATTTTGTAAATACTGATACAGAGGTTCTTTTTAATCTTTGTACTCTCAAGAATATACAATGAACTTTGGGGTGCCAGCCTTGGGAGTGACAATGTATAAACATGGCTAAAATCCCTAAACAGTTCATGTGATATATTTGTTAAAAATATGTTCAAATAAACCAAATCTAAACATCTTGATTGCTTTGCTTCAGATCCATTGAGGTGGTGTGCAGAGGTCAAATTACAGAAACTGTGACACTGTCCAAATAGCTAACTGTACAAGGGACTATATCAAGGGAATGTTGTTTTTGTCTGTTGGTAAATCAGACTTGGGTAGTGATGGTTTGTGATTGGTGCATTCAAATATTTCCTGTCAAAGAACAATGTCTCAACCAAATATCCAATATCCACACCTTAGAAAGCATCATTTCATGTTGGAGTTTAAGACAATCCGTCTAGGCAGACTTGGCCCAGGCAATTTAGTCTAAAAGACTAGATGAAAGTACAGGATAGGTATAATGAATGTATTGCTGTGTTATGATATGCCATATCAATGCTATGCCTTTTTCATGTAGGCCTAATGTCATTTTAGAACAGAAAAAAGCTGTTTTCCTCTGTTGAATATGCTCCAATAATGCAAGAGTGCATTTTTATTTATAAAAATGTCGACTTGGACAGCTCTATGTTCAGGTACAGTATGTCTAGTATTATTGTTCTGGAAATCATAAAGTCAAATGATCTCTTGTCTGTGGATGAAAGAGTTCAAGTACTTCCAGGACATCAAGATCTGCCCTTTGCTGATATTCTCTATCATCAGTGCTGCCACCCAGTGAGCGTTTGATGAGTGGTGGTGATGATACTATTGTGTGTGTGTGTGTGTGTTTGCGGGGTCTGGGTATAGTAAACACTTCTTATATGTCTTAAATAAATTGTATAATTTTCTACATACAATTACACAACATTAAAGGTTGTATTAGCGATGTCAGGCCCAAAAAAGGCCCAAACATAAATGACCACTTTCATCTAATCTTTCCTAACGATCCGCTAGCTGCCTGCCCCATAAGCAGGCCATCAAAAAAACACGTCTGTAGGCAACCTAGGCTCCGAGATCTGTACACAAAAACAATTGCTACCAACAAGTGTTGCCAACCACTCAAAGGCAAAATAAAGTGTTCCAACCAATAACCGACGAGATGCGGAGGAGAGTTTCAATTGCACGGGAGGGAGGGGGAGGGAGTAGCAAGCTAGCTCTCTGCTTTGTGTGAACATCAACAGAAGTGACGATACCCCGCAATCGCAAATACAACCTTTAATGTCTACGCTGTTTCTTGCCACTTTCATTCCTCTTCTTATCTTTCTTTTTGCACTTAAGACTCTAATTACTGTTTTTGAATGTTTCTATTTATTATTTCTATTTAACTTACTCTGGGAAGTTGGGGTGAGTCTACACATTTCATTACTGGTATTGATGTAACATCTTCTATCAAGTATATGACAATACACTTGTAAGTAATTGCATGAAAACATTTTTTTTGGGTCGATTTGCAAGATGAATGCTATCAATCAACTATAATGTCATGGAGCTATCATACTCGTTGTCTCTGTACTTGTACTGCACAATGACAATACTTGTACTGCACAATGACAATACATTTGAATCTAATCTGATCTACTGCACTGTGTACAGGGCCTAAGAGATACAGTAAGTTAATATTTTTTTGATTTGATCAGATCAGAAATGGTTAGTTAACATTACTGAACACCGTGATACTAATGATTACTGAGAGAGAGAGAGCGAGAGCACATGATGATGTCAATTGGGCAGGGTGGCAATGGGTGATTGAAGAAAGGAGTAATGAGGAAAGGAGCAAATATTGGAAGTGATACTGCACTTCTAAATGGACTTGTGTCATAGCTAGGGTGGAGTTGTTTTCAGTTGTTTCAGGCATGATTTGCAGCAAACTTGTGGGTGATTTGTGGGAAACAAATGAGTTCACTAGAAAATATTACCAGAAGTTTGCCAATGTTGACCCTTGGACGAGGCATTTCATGTGCACTGGTACTGGCTTTGGCTGGGGGTTAGTCTGCAATGGGGCTGTTGTCCCATCCAGAGGGAGTCTACTCTCACCTGCTTAAGAACACAGAAATCAGGTTTAAGTATCGGCCCTATTAGCCTCCTTGGCGAGGAAAGAATCAGTCAACTTTAAGACTTTTGCAACCTCATCCAGACACAGACAATTAAGATCAACATGCAGTATCAATATCTGTCAGAAAATATTGTAGGCTTAGTCTTGGAGGGTTACAAACATACTGTATGATGTCTGCTTGGCCATTTAACTAGTATCTAAAACTGGTAGTATTCTAGTTTTAACTGCACCCTGGCAACCACACATGCTCTCAAATGTCACACACTGTCCGTGAGACACACAAAACTGACAGATCTCACACAACCTCAGGTAAAATGACTTTTTTCAACACAAACACATATGATTATCAAATGTTGTTTCTGTTTCTATTCTCTACCTGAATTATGGTTGAGTCATGGTGTGAACGTGACAGTGTGGCTGCTGTTGCCAGTTAGCATAGTCACCGATATGAAAATAATCACAGAACAGAGCTATTTCGGCCTGATGTATTGACACCCTAATTTACAGCCTGTATAGATTACAGCCTGTCAGAGACTGACTGAAACAAAGTAACCTAAAACAATTTAAATGAATGCCATATTGACCATTATATACTGTATGCCTAAATACGATAATGGATCGATTACCTTTTCATGAACGTGAACACCTGAAAAAGCCCTATTATCAAATAACACTAGGACTAATTATTCAGACTTTCAAAATTCATGATTATTCAAACTTTCATTTTATAATTCAACATCCAAGACCAGAGAAAGGAAGACACATGCAGTTTTGTAATGCACAGAGAGAAGGGACTTCACATGAGGTCAAGAAAAGAAGAATGAGGTCATGAATGAGGTCATGAACCCTAACCTTAACCCTAATCCTAACCTAACCTCTAACTCTAACCCTAACCTTAACTCTAACCCTAACCCTAACCGTGACCTTAAACCTAACCCTAATCCTAACCCTAAATTGTTATGACAAAAACCGAATGACACTTAAATGACAAAAGCGTTATGTCATATAAACGTTTATGACTTGTTTATGACACGTTCATGACAGTGTCATGTCACTCATGTCGATACTGTCAAGTAAAGTGTAACCGAAGAAATGTTGGGGTCTTCCCAAGTAAGAGACAGTGAATTTGTGAGCCAGATAGGGCTTTATAAATGTTCTGCAGGTGACGAAATTTCTGCAAATTTAAAGATCATCCATGGGCTCTCATGTGCCTCATGAGTCATTCCCTGGCAAACACAAACACACACACACACACACACACACACATATGTATGTCTCTTTGTGGTCGTGGTGTAACTGCACGTTGCCTCAATATGTTTTTTTTTCTGCATCAATATGACGTACACCTCAGTGACATTTAGTCAAGATTGTTGCACAGTGGTGTAGCACAGCTTGTGATCCAGAAGCACACTGAAAAAGGATCAAGGTACTCAACATAACCCAGCTGCCATCCAGAGGTAGGCTACTCTTTATATGAAGATCTCTGTTCCAAAATGCTATATCCTCCATTTTAATGCATTTTCAGAAATATATTTTTAAAATGTTGTTTTCTTCACTCAATCAAAACAACACAACTGCACTTGATATACTGATATTACCTGAAATGCACCACTAAATCACATGACTTGTTTTAAAACATGGATTTATTCCGGTTTTGGAAAAGATCTCTTCATATGACATAGTGTTTTGCAGAACTAACAAAGCTACTTCCTTTCTGTAAATTTAGTTCTTTCTCTTACTTGTGGTATGACCTCTGTTAAGGCTCTCAGTTCACTTACCATGGAGGAACCATGGTGACTATATTTAAACATTTTTATTTTTTTTACTTCTAGATACTTAGCTGACATGAATACCACAGCTTCCTCAGCGGACCCCTATTTTGATGTCTGAGAATTAATGGCACAGAATTCAATGAAAATCATCAACTCCAACCGTTGCTGAATTGGTGCCTTTTCTGCTCTTACAAATACATAGCACCAGCACAAAAAAAATCATAATGGTAGACTGGATTGTATTGTATATGATTGCAGGGCAGGCAGAACATGCTTTTAAAAGACATGGAGGTATTTTTGGTGCATTTTCTCCTGAGTCTAACAGGTATGATACAGAGTTACATACAGTTAATTCACCATATGGACATGTGTGTGATACAGGAAATATATTATACGTCACTTCCTGTTGAAATAACAAAATCCAGACAGGTCCAGTTTACACTGTTTTACTGTTTACACATTTTCAAACTGTGTCTATTTTTCAAAACTCTACACACAACACCCAACTGTTCACACAAAATGCCTCAACTCACCTCACATTATAAACACTTTTGTCACTTTTGACCACCAGAAGTACATGGAGCTTTGAAAAAGCTCATTTTCCAAAGAAAATATATTATTGTGTGTGTGTGTGTATGTGTGTGTGTGTGTGTGTGTGTGTGTTTTTGGGGATGGGGCGTGGCATTGGACATGTTTATCCATAGGCCTATAGACCCTTTCATCTGCAGAAACATGTGCATTCCAAAAGCATTTCTGAGGCACAGAAACAACATTGAGCTAATGATAACTTGTGGACAAAAGACAAGTTTTACGTAAAGTTGACTTTCGTAAATCCTCTTGGAACAGATTGAAAGGTTATATGTGCTGGTCATATAATTAGAATATCATGAAAAAGTTGATTTATTTCAGTAATTCTATTCAAAAAGTGAAACTTGTATAATGTATAAAGTATTCATTCCACACAGACTGATATATTTCAAGTGTTTATTATGACCGCCGCGCAGCGAAGCGGCGGTCATATAGGTTTAGTCAGATTTTTTTTTTTTTTTTCTTTTTCGCATGTCCAAATTTCCAAAGACCGGGGTACACAAAACTTGGTGGGCATGTACCCCCACATGGATAGCATGGAACCGTCATTTTTCGTTTTGATCGGTAGCCCCCCCGCTGGACTGGACCCCCCGAAAGGAGGGTAGGCCAGACACAGTTCTCTGTGAATATCTTGAGAACTGTAGGGCCTAGGATGACCATTTTTTTTCCGTATATTTGCCTCCAGGGGTCATGTTAACCCAGTTCATGTGCACACATGTGCACAAACAGATACACACGCACACACACATTCACAGTAATCATACGTATGACCAGGGCCGGCCCGAGGCATAAGCGAACTAAGCGGCTGCTTGGGGCCTCCTGAGTCACGCGCATAAAGTAGACACCTCGGGTGCATACAATTCGTGCAGACACTGCATCAAGTTCAACAATCGGAAGAGACGGTAATGTTTAGACAAGTCACAAAAAAGGACGTATCTCTCTGGTGCCGAAAACAGAACGAAGAAAATGACAGAGGAGGAGAAAAACGAGCAAGATACAGGTATGTTTTGCATGATTATTTACAGTATGTTTTGTGCTTGAGGTAGCTAGCTAGCTGTCATGATCTAATATAAGCCATCACCAGAGCTAAATCTCCGCCATCAACAGAGAAATGTCTCCCATTAATATATATTTATCTAGATGTATTTCAGATGTCAAGGATATTGGGATTGTTTTGGATGTTCAATCAAGCATGTACCCTTGCTCTAGGTGGGCTTATTATGTCGTAAATTAAAGTTAGCTAGCTGACTGAAGTGGACATTAGCACTACAGTAGCTACATGAAAACGTAGCTGAAGGCAAATTTACCACAGAGGGATTGTTTCTGATTTCGTACCTGAAAGTGTTGATAGTTTATTACTGCTCTATAATATGTGACATAGTGGTAAGTCTGATAGCAACAACAGACTAAGCCCAGGCTCCCAGTCCCAACCCAACCCACTGACTAGTGCGACTCTGGGCATCAGTAACGTTCCAGCTTCATAGGCAAAGATGGAACAGCAGTGCGCTCTGCTCTAAGATCTTTGGAGAGAGATGGTAGTGTTTGAGAAAATATACCATGTTGGGTGGGGAGACTTCTGTGATGAAAATAAACTTACATTTGATTAAGATAGTGGCAAGTGATGTAGCGGTGCTACCCTAATATTTAGGCTGCAGTAGATCACCATGTTAAGCGTTCACCATACTGCAATTAAGTATACTCTTTTGATTATGCCTCATTTGCCAATAGAATATGAATTGTTACATGTGGAATTTATTGTTATTTGAGTGTAAGTAATTATAGAAAAATAAACTCATTCTGCTCGATCAACTATGCACTTATGCAATATTTTTTTTTTTCAGAGACACTGTTGAAGTCCTTTGGAGCACATCTCTACCTCTACCTAACTCTACCTACCAGAAGGTGAGGTTTTCTTGATGGCAAATGGTTACATAGCCTGTTAATATGACACGACACATTTAACATCGTTTTTTTTTAAATTTATTTATGTATTTATTTAATCATTGCAGGTTCGTCCACTGCAGAGTTGCAGATGCCTAAAAACCAGGAACGAAGTAGGAATAATTATCTATTTTTTGGGACATTTTATTTTTGATTATTAATGTTTGTCTATTTTGTTTTTATTTTGTAGTTGAAAATTGCTCATTTAATGCACATTTGCCGATTTGTTCAGCAAATCTGTTGAAAAACAAGTCATTAAACTGATGTACTTGTTTACAACAAATACAAATGCTGTTGTATTTTGTTATTTGTCAATTCAACTTCAGTAAACCACCCTTAGTGCTTCACTTTGAATATGAATGTTTCAAATAAATCTGTGATTTTAGTACCCTCTAAGATTAAAAGGTGACAGGGTTGGTGTAAATAACAACTATATTAATACATTGGTTTACCAAGCACATGGGGCCAGAAGTCTAGATTGGAGCCCCAAAAAATTTTTGGCATGTGAGCAAGGATGGATTACTGAATGTGCCTACCGAGCCCAAGAGGTCAAGGGACCCTGAACCCCAAGTAGTTGTGTGAATTCACTACCAATAAGTCAAAAAGCAAAAGGCTATGAATCTGAACAAATTTAGGTACTGCCCTTCTCCAGCTGACCATCCCAAAAATGCACCAGAATACAGGAAATCACATCTAACCCCCCCCCCCCCCCCCCCCACACACACACACACACACACACACACACACACCCACCCGTTTGTACCCACATTTGCACAAACAGGGTAGGGGGAGAGGGTCCTTATGCATCTGTGTCCAGGGGGACAGTAGTTCATAATCAGTCGCTGTATTAATACATAACCTCACTGTATTAATTTATAATATGACATTATAGTGTGAAGTTGTCAATTATCGCCAAGCACAGGTGACTGCGTTGTGGGAGGGGGCCCCCAAATCAAATTCTGCTTAGGGCCCCCAAAAGGCTTGGGCCGGCACTGCGTATGACACATACTCACACAGTAGACATATGTACGCTTCCATGCACAGGCACATACGCAGGCACGCACACACACACACACACACACACACACACACACACCCACACACATAACATAAACATAACACAAACAATCAAGAATTTCTCATAATTATGAACAGGCAAGATGGAGGTGGGGTTGTATAAAATGAATTTTACATGTGAAATCTATGAACTAATCATGTTTTGGTACTTGTTGTCTAGCAGATACCAGTGAGAATTGAGTGTGGATAATGCAATTTAGTGAGACAGTTAGAATCATATAGGCCTTTCAGCGTGATTTATTTTTGTGGAAAAAATGTGCTGGACTGGGCGGCGGTCATATTTTGTACCGCTCTGCGGTACATCTAGTTTATTTTAATTTTGATGATTATAACTGACAACTAATGAAAACTCAGTATCTCAGAAAATTAGAATATTGTGAAAAGGTTCAATATTGAAGACACCTGGTACCACACTCTAATCACCTGTAAAGGCCTCTAAAATGATCTCTCAGTCTAGTTATGTAGACACAATCATGGGGAAGACTGCTGACTTGACAGTTGTCCAAAAGACGACCATTGACACCTTGCACAAGGAGGACAAGACACAAAAGGTCATTGCTAAAGAGGCTGGCTGTTCACAGAGCTCTGTGTCCAAACACATTAATAGAAAGGCCAGGGCTTGAAAACGGAATTATTTTTCAAAAGTTCCGCTCCGAACGGTTCAGGTAGGCATATGTTTAACGTTTTCGTTCTTGCATGCGTTCCGCCACCAACATATCGGTCCTAAACCGGTTCGGAACTCAAATTTCCCGTTTAACTCTTCTACATAGAATAGGCTATAATTGCGCAAACATTTCAAATCCCGACTTTAAAATGACAAGGCGTGGACAGGCAAAATAGGCTATTACGCATAGGCTACAAACAATTTCCAAATCAGTTTCAGTAGCCTACGCTACGAGCTGGCCTAAGATCCGAAGATTACATTACAACAGCAAGACAAAATATACACATTTGGACCAAAGGTCCATTTTCGTTTTTTTTTTTCAAACTGCAGAAATCAAATTATTAGGCTGTTATATAGAGAACGAAAAAAAAAAACGTTATTAACCGGTTTTGTGGATTTCAGAATAACGTTTCTGTTCCGGAACAGTTGAAGACCATTTTGTTTTCGTTTCCGTTTCCGCTCCTCGTAAAATTCCGTAAAATTCCGTTCGTTTTCGTTTTTCGTTTTCGTTCCTTGAACCGGTTCGGAGCCCTGGTTCTAACCCCATTTCTCCACCCCACAGGCCTCCAGAACATGTTCCTGCTCACACATGGGATGTTTGTTCTAACCCCATTTGGCCATCCCACAGGCCTCCAGAACATGTTCCTGCTCACACATGGGATGTTTGTTCTAACCCCATTTGGCCATCCCACAGGCCTCCAGAACATGTTCCTGCTCACACATGGGATGTTTGTTCTAACCCCATTTCTCCACCCCACAGGCCTCCAGAACATGTTCCTGCTCACACATGGGATGTTTGTTCTAACCCCATTTCTCCATCCCTCAGGTCTCCAGAACATGTTCCTGCTCACATATGGGATGAAGTATGAGCTGAGGGTGGACATGGAGGACTGGGAGGGGGGCAGCGTCTACGCTCTGTACGGCTCCTTCTTTCTAGGACCAGAGTCAGATGGGTACAGGCTACATGTATCTGACTTCATTGATGGTGGTGCAGGTAAATCCGGCCTGTCCTCAGATATGGGATTCAAATGGGATATGTTATGTGTGGATGGGATATGTTACATAGTGCTGTGCCCTGGGGACATTAAAGTGTAAGTTCCATGTAAAATGACCCATAGCCCTGTTGTATAAGCTCACCACATGCAGCCCATTAGAAAAAGAATGAGACATTTGGGACAATAATAGGCCACTTAACACAGGCAGCTTAAAGCAGACCCATGGGGCATCAAAACTGAAACTGAAAGTAACTCCTCACTGCCCCATGGGTCTGCTTTAAGCTGGCTGTCCATAACTTGGCCTATGTTGTCCCAAATTATCTATTTATTCACCTAGGATGCAGATTGTTTTTCCTCTAACAGTACAGAAAGCACACACTTTTTTAATTTGAATAAAAACGAACACTACTTTCAGGTAATTCTCTATACCATAATGGACAGAAGTTCTCCACCTTTGATAGAGACCAGGATCCCTACTCCAGGGGCAACTGTGCAGTGACTTTCAGGGGAGGGTTTTGGTATCACTATGGTGCATATGCCAATCCCAATGGTGAATACAAACTTGGGGTGTTTTGGAGTGGATAGAAAGGGAACCGCTATTCACAGAGGAAATTCTCCATGAAGGTGAGAAGAGTCTCCTTGCCTGAGTCAGAGGACTAGTTACAGGAGTCTCCTGTTTTGGTCATGATAAAAAAACACGATTTCTATAAATGGATATCAGATCATTGTTACATGGACTTACATTGTTACAAACAGATTACTTATTGAAATTGAAATGAAATTACAAAATGGCTTTAAAAAAACGTTTATTAAAACCACACTACCGGTCATTTGAATACACTTGAAAGTGTCCACACTTTTATTACAGAAAGTGAGTTTTATTGCATGTTAAAGTTCTGCCTTTGAGTTCTGATTGAATGTTACTGTAAATCACTCGGAGAGCAACTCAGAGATTCCTTTTACTGATTTATCTTAAGTCTGATTATTTTAAATAAAGCAGCTAAATACTTAACGATAAAAGCCCAGAAAATGGTCTTTCTGTTCTGATATGAAGTGAATCATGGCTTTAAAACATTAAGAGATGGTATTAACGTGAAGTGACTGACATTGTTTTGGTAGTATCTGACAAAAATGTGCTCTAGGTTGGAAAGGAAAACGTGTATATTGTTATTAACTCAAAGGTTATTATGACACACACACAACCTGGTTGGACTGCTCAAGAGCTCCATGCTGTTGTGTGTTGGACTTTGTATTGATGATTTCTTTGTTTGTGCCTACTGTACAGTATGTGAAGCACCTATGTGTAGCTATACTATGCCAGAAAATGTGCAATATACTACCTTATTTAACCTATCTTACTTCACGGCACTGATGTGCTACTGGGAAGAACTCTGCAACATTCCTCTCACCCGGAGTTACACTTCCTTCAGCAGTGCATGACAGCGTCTGACGTGTCAGTCTCCCCTTGCATAAGGGTCAGCCATGGACATCCTGCTGAGAAAGAATGAAACACCATGCTGGTGTTTCAAAGACTTCTCGCATGATGGTATCACTGTCAAGAATGTTGCTGGTAGTTAGTAGTAATGGCAAAAACTGTGGCAATAAGTTAAAATAATGAATATATTTGTACATTTCCAATTCAGTGGGAAATTTAATTCAGTTCATGATATTTTCATGGGGTGGATTTTCTCTGTTATTTGAATAGAGATTAGATGCTTCAGACTAGGATGAAGTCGCTTACAGTAATGTTACTTGCTTTGACGTGTTTGTATCTGTTGCCACCTCCTGGACAAAAGATTGTAAAGCTCAATGTTTGTTTTTCATGCCAACAACCTCTCAACTTGGACAAACGGGGACAAACATGGGGTGACGATGTCTGCATGCATGCACAGTGTTTCTTTCCCCCCAGAGCTCAGACTGTGGAGACTGTGGAGCCACTGCTGTTAGGAGCTCCAGCTGGCTCTGGGAACTCTGGTGTGTTGTGTCCAGGCCGTCCATAGTGTCATGCAGTATTGTCCCGAGCGGAGTGGACCGCCAGTCTGAGTCAGTGAAGGTCAGAGGAAGTCTGTGCGCAGGAGGCACTTATTATGACCGCCGCGCAGCGAAGCGGCAGTCATATAGGTTTAGTCAGATTTTTTTTTTTTTTTCTTTTTCGCATGTCCAAATTTCCCGGGACACTGAAAGACCGGGGTAGACGAAACTTGGTGGAATTGGATCATTATGACACCCTCCGAATGCATGCCAAGTTTTGTGAACTTTCGTTCATGGGGGGCCTTGTATTAAAATAATTTATGTGTACATTTAGTGACCGTACACCAACAAGGATTCCCGGGACACTGAAAGACCGGGGTACACGAAACTTGGTGGGCATGTAACCCCACATGGATAGCATAGAACCATCGTTTTTTGTTTTGATCTGTAGCCCCCCCGCTGTACTGGACCCCCGAAAGGAGGGTAGGGCAGACACAGTTTTCTGTGAATATCTTGAGAACCGTAGGGCCTAGGATGACCAATTTTTTCCGTATGTTTGCCTCCAGGGGTCATGTTAACCCATGTGCACACATGTGCATAAACAGATACACACGCACACACATACATTCACAGTAATCATACGTATGACACATACTCACACAGTAGACATATGTACGCATGCATGCACATGCACAAACACACATACGCAGGCAAACACACAAGCACGCACACACACACACATAAACATAAACGTGTACACGCACACATGCACACAATTCAAGAATTGGCAAGATGGAGGTGGGGTTGTATAAAATGAATTTTACATGTGAAATCTATGAACTAATCATGTTTTGGTACTTGTTGTCTAGCAGATACCAGTGAGAATTGAGTGTGGATAATGCAATTTAGTGAGACAGTTAGAATCATATAGGCCTTTCAGCGTGATTTATTTTTGTGGAAAAAATGTGCTGGACTGGGCGGCGGTCATATTTTGTACCGCTCTGCGGTACATCTAGTTGTTGTTGTAGTTGTTGTTGATGATACAGTACATGGCCTAACCATGTGGCATTCATATGATGTACCCAGGGTTCCTACATATTTTTCATTTCAAAATTCCATACTTTTTCCATACTCAAATGTTCAAACTTCTCGGTAGATTTTTCTGACCGTATTCTAGATATTGTCAATGGAGTGTTCTACTAGCATTGTGAAGAACTGTATAATAATGTTTATTATTAACTTGTTAGCCCTCAGAAAACACTTTCCCATTGTTGGATACTTTTCGATGGGGAAGTGCTGTGTTGGAAGGTGCACTCACATTTGATACAACATACTACATATGTTGGAGACTAGTGCACTGCTGGCAGAGGCTTCAGAAATCACCGTAAACAGTATTATTTGTTTGCAATAACAGTTTATCAGATAATGTAGTATCCATGTCTTGGTAACTTTTACAAAATCAAAAAAGTCTACCAGTGTTTTAGCCGAAAATAGCAGAGCTAGGTATAGGGCACGTACATAGAACTGGGGTTTTGGATTTGGTTTTGGTACCAGGGTCCCCTTGTGGGAGAGATTTTTTTCTGAGGACCCCCATTCAATTGTATCTTGATGATGTGGACTGACATCTTAAGCTACACAACAGTAGGAATAGTTTATTATGACCTGAGTGAAGTGATTAGTACTGTAGATGCAATAGTCTGGAAACACAAATATTTCTCCATACCCTTGTTTCTTTTTTCCATACTTATCCAGACCTGGAAATTTCTAAAATCAAATTCCATACTTTTCCAGGTTTTCCATACTGCGTAGGAACCCTGTGTACCGCTTTGTGGTACATCTACTTTATAAGTATATGTTGTGCATTTAGTTTTACATGATGTGAATAATAAAGTTTGATGCATCAATACTTTTTCTTCTGTAGTGGCTTAAACAACACATCCTCTAGTGGAGATGGAATATCACTGCATGTAATTTGTGTGGCTTAGTATGGGAAATGTTGTCACTTTACTGTATGCTGTGATATTCAAATACTATATAAATAGTCAAATAGGTTTTGGGATTTTCAGATGTATTTATTGACTGTACTGAGGAAAGAGTAGTCTAATTGATCAGATGTATTTTTAAATATGACAAGATTGTACAAGAAAAACACAAGTACTGCCAACGACTTCAAATATCAACATTTATTTTATTATTTATTTCTTGAATTTCCCCTGGGGATCAATAAAGTATCTATCTCTATCTATCTATCTATTTCACATTCTGGAACAATCACAAAAGCCACTTTGATAGGGTATGGATTACATTTCTTAAAAACCTTACTGATCATTAAACTAAAACCAACACTTTACTGTGGTGTTCCACAAACACACACTCCATGATCTCTTGAAAAAATATCCTATATTAGTGTATCATCTTGAAATTCAGAGAAATAGAAAGGATTACAGGACATACACACACACACATGCACACACACAGAGAGAGAGAGAGAGAGAGAGACAAAGACGTGCGCACACACACACATGCATACACAGACAGACATGCGCACACACACACACACACACACAGACACTACACAATTAACTTCATACCAGTGGTTCCCTCCAGACTCTATGTGGTACCCCCCAGACTGGCACACTCTTGATTTATTCTTCTCTAACTTTGCCTTTCTATTTATCGTCTTTCACACTACCCAACTACCCAAGTGCCTATGGTGTGATCTGCAGAAACTCTGAGCCTCAGCCCAAGTACATTTATTTCCAACCTGCTCATAGAGCTGTCTGGGTCCTTAGGTTGAAGAAAACACAACTCACAGTAGCCTATATACCATAACATTTTATTTAGGACTGGGAAATTAAAAAGACCTCTTGTGCTTCAGGGTCCCCTCTCCCCTCTCCCCTCCCCCCCCCCCCCACACACACACATACACACACACACACACACACACACACACACACACACACACAGGACACAGGACTGCTGTACTGTAGATACTGCCGACTGGCAGCTACTTTCTTTTCTTGGACTGGGCTCATTGTTGAAAGGTAGGCCATTATTATTATATATTATTGTGCCGTTAGATTTGTCTTTTAGCGAACTCGTAGCTCGTCAGTGACGTCATGTCATACAAGCTGTTTGCGTTCTGTTTGTCAAGCAGCTGCTACCGTGTGTTAGTATTTGGCTATTTTTAGCAGTTGTTACTAGTAGTTAAGGGATAGACTGCACATTGACAACGGCAGATGTCCATAAATCTCTGTAGCCTAATATTCTGGTGAATTAAATATGTTGGCATAACATGTACAGATGGAGAGATGTAGCCTATTTCTTTACAAATAGTAGACCAGGTAATAATAGACCAGGCATGATTGAATAAAGACCATATAAGAAAATGGACAACATATCCACATCAGTCCCTATCAACACAAGTGGTTTTCATAGGTCAGGATTATTGGGCTCTAAAACAAATTGTCAACATTATAGAGCTACTATAAAATATTCAGTTTGCACGCATTGGATCAAATCTAGATAGATATCCAAGATGGGTCGCTATTCAAAATGTATCTTGTGTGCATGGCTATGTCTGTTGGCTGCATGCAAGCTGACTTGAGTAATTTATTTTTTCTCGAGGTGCTACTCAAAAAAATGCTTCAAGGTTTGCAGGTCTGCATTTCTTTGATAGACAGTGCTGCCGCTCTTTTCAATGACAAGGCCCCCCAAATACCCCTGGCCAAGCACCCCCCACCACATACACACACACACACACACACACACACACACACATACATTTAATTAAATCAACTGAGCTTCACAGCCTATGTGAAGAAAATCATCCTTTTGTGTCTTTTTAAAGGTTGAACGAACATGACTTGGCCAGATGTCAATATGGGTAAGACGGCAAAAAGGTGAGACATTTGATCAGCTGAACAGGGCAATAGATGTGTCAGATGAATGTGGGATCACTTATTTATGGCAAAAGAAATGGTCACTAATGTCTTTTTCAGGAGAGAAATACAGTGATTTCTGTTACATCAAAATATTGTCACTAAATTGTGACTAAAACAGTCATCAGTTTTGTTGGGTAGATTTGTTGTGTCCTATAAATTAATTTAAATAAATAGTTAAATAATACATATGTATGCATATAGCCTATAGGCATACTGTTTTACAGTTTGCTCCATTTTTCTGCTTTGTGTCTCTATATGATTGTTATCATATTTCCTTTATTTTCAGACAGGCGCTACAAAGAACTTTAGAGCGGTACATTTCTGAAACCTTATCCAGCATTCATGCCATCAACTGTTTCTGTGCCCAACAAGACAATTGGTCCCAAAAGAGAAATGAGGAGATAACACAGATGGAAACAATCCAGGCTGAGGCCAAGCGCAAAGGCTTTAGAAAGTTTCTAAAGGGCGTGATAACTGGTGACAGCGGACGTCGAGACCTGGAGAAGAAGCTGGGGGATGTTCTAAAAGGCACTCTGGAAGGGCTTGAGCAGTTGCAACCCTTTCTGGAAGCTGTGGAGAAGCTGGCCGTCACGTCACTCTATGTTTTCACCGATGACCACCACTTACCCAAAGGATTCAATGCTGCGGATGTCCGTTCAGTCATCATGGCTGCCAGGATGGCTGCCCCTCGTGTCATCCACTTCAAGAGGGACGACAAGGCATTCTTCTTACCCAGCCTGGATATTGTGGAAGTTCTGACATGCCAGCTGGGGAATTACATTAACAACTCAAAGCTGATCTGTGAAACGCTGGAAACAAGGTCAGGTGTCAAATAACATTAGAAGATTTAAATTGAATTGTTAACCTATTACAGTTTTTTCTGATTGATTAAGCACATCTTTTGTAACTATTGGCTATTTTTGCAAAACTCTACACACAAATAGGAAAACCTTTCACCCAA
This sequence comes from Alosa pseudoharengus, assembly GCF_046254945.1. NCBI lineage: Eukaryota > Metazoa > Chordata > Actinopteri > Clupeiformes > Clupeidae > Alosa > Alosa pseudoharengus. The sequence continues at coordinate 50,795,355 of NW_027468564.1, forward strand.
TCAGCAAAACATTGTAGTTCTCTTGCAAAAGCTAACACACCTTGCTTAACTCTTCACACCTTCGTAAAAATGGTGTTTTCGTATCAAACAGTAAACACAAGCCATCACAATAGTAAACACACAATGTGCCAGCTACACACTGATGGTATGAATAAAAAACACATCTCCTGTCACAATCAACCTGATTGAACAAACACAATCAACCTGATTGAACTTTGACCGCGGCACGCGCAAGAGCGGCAAAATGGTAGCCTAGAAATCTAGACGCGCCCCTAGTGGGCTAGTCTAGCAACTCTCCGTTGGCTTGTGAGCTCCAGATATCGAAACTTCTCCGGGCCAATGAAATCGTGTATAGAGTCGTTAAGTGGGCTTAACATAATGATTGATGGCAGAGTTGCAACGGTTTGGCTTGAATTCCCTGCTACTTGAAAACAAATAAGATGGATGTTGCTGTTGGCGAACAGTGTGACACGAGTTAAGCTTTTATTAAGTTGGCAAACGTTTGAACTAGCCAACTAGCTCCGCTGGTGGGAAACGCATGGGACTCATAGCGCTGCCGCTGTCCTATTGCGTGCAGAGGGAATTTGAAAGACAACTGATTATCCCGCCCCTCGGACTGAGCACTGCGAACGGTGAGTGTCCAGACCCTACATGTTAATGTGGGTCTGGCTCGCCAGGCTAGCAAAATGGCGCTTGCATTGCGCTTTGCTCAGCACAGTGGCAGACCAGTTCTTGGGCGCGCAAGACTTTGACAATAATGCATTTCATAGCGCATACCGCGTGTAATGTGATAGGCCTTTAGACCTCTCAATGTCTTTTGTAATCTGATACTTCAGTGCATTTATTGACTGATGTAAAATAATCTTTATGTTATTAATCTTATTAGTTTGTGCTTGGTAAAAAAATGGGTTTTATTGCTTTCTTGTAGCCTGGTAAACCAGACCCTGGAATCTTTCAGATTAAGGGTCTGGCCACGAGTAATGAAAATGGCCCAATTCGAGGGGCGGCACCAAGCATGCATTTGAAACTCTCACTGCACGCAGTTGGATAACGCTACGACCAATCACAACAATTCACGGTGTGACGCCTAGCTACCAGCGGAGCTAACTGATCAATTAAACTCTTGCCATACCCGGTCGGCAAAACTGCAAAAACGTCCTTCTTGCAAAGGAACGATTTGAGGGCGATTTTCTGCTCCTCTTTTAGTTGAAAAGCCAAATCTAAATCCTTTATTGTAGTGGCCAAAGCCGTTTCAAACAACTGGTGTTCATCGGTAGCCATCTTGCAATGTTTTCTAGATGATTCCGGACGTCGCAGCACTGTCGTCATCAGTGTAGCTCGCCTTTGTCCCGCCTACACCGATTTGATTGGTCCCTATCGCTCGAGAGATAGAAGAAATTTGGATCATTGCTCGTGGCCAGAGTATCTTGCGGGCACAATTCAAATTGTGCTCTCGCGAGAACTCTGGATTTCCAGGGTAGCTTTCTTGAATAGATGCATTGGAAAATGTTCTTTTTTCATTTGGGCTATTGAAATGCCTGCCCCAATGACTTTTTTACCAATGTCATTTATATTTGCAGAGAGAAAAATACCAACTTCTCCGAGGATAGCTTCTCTGAGGATAGCAATGAGGAATTCATTCAGGAAGAATCCATTCTTGACCATTTGAAACAGCTAATAGATTTAAGGTAATCATATTTTTTGTGTGCTGTAAATCTAGGAACATGATTTCAAATTGCATGGTGGCACAATGAAAGTGAGCTGAAGACCCAAAGCCCTTGGTAATTTTACAGGAATGACCCGGATCTGAGGTTGACATTCCTCTTCCAAGACACGGCGGAAACTTTTATTGATGAGTTCAGCAAGCGTCATACCAGGATGGAGCAGTTCCTGTTTGATCTGGAGGAGACAGAAAAAAAGCTGGATAAAATGCAACGTGGTGCCAGTATCTCTAGTGTAGCTAGCAACTCAGTAGCGGTGGCATCGGGGATATGTTCCATTGTTGGTCTGGCCTTAGCTCCAGTGACCGGAGGTGCCTCCTTGGCTCTCACTCTGACTGGGGTTGGTCTAGGGGTTACCGGCGGTGTGAACAGTCTGGTCACTGGCATCACAGATGCAGTGGTCAACAGTCGCCATAGAAAGAAAGCTGATTATATCTTCACGAATTACAAGGAGGATATGGAGAAGCTTAGTGTGTTATTGGTGGAGGTAGCAGATTCTAAGGGATCTGTAGGGTCAGATAGGAAAGGCATTAGAAGGGCATTAGAAGTAGGGAAGGCTGGATATAGGGTTGGTGCCATTGCAAAGAAGATAGATTCATTAGTAGATGGTGCCTCGGCTGTGAAAGTCCTTCGAAGTAAGGATGTGGTTAAGATTGGGAAGGGTTTCAAAGGAACACCACTGGCCCTTACTCAGGCTGCACGATATGGCTTAATTGGTCTCAATGTACTTTGCATTGGTTTTGATGGCGTCATGATAGCCAGAGAAAGTGTCAGTCTGTCCAAAAGGGGAAAAAATGAATTTGCCCAGATCATCCGGTCCAGGGTAGATCTGTGGCGCTCCGAGCTGGAGTCTTGGTCTAGGATCCACGAGTCTTTGAGAAGAGGGACCAAGAGCTTCATGGATGTTATGGATGTGACAGTTTTGCGTGGAATTGCCCATCTACTTTAGTTTTGTAAATGGTCAAGACAACAATAGAGGACTTGGTGTTTTTTACACGTTAAATAAATATGTTTATGTAATGTGTAACGTGAGCCCAGCAGCGGAGAGCAGAAGTCGTGAGGACCCTTGGGAGATGACACGCCTGCCATGAATGTCCGGTGGTTACGGGTTGTTCTCTTGTCCCGTGTTTGGTTCAAGTTGTACGCGGTTGGCTGACATGAATCAATGATGTTAGGTAGCCTACTCTGATCTGATTGGGTCAATGACTAGGACTATCCGTGGATGTGCCCGAGAAGACTAACAGTTAAAATAAAAGTCTATCAACGTCAATCAGTCAACAGCGTAGTAAACGTCCCACCGTCTAAATTGCCTAAATAGGCCTACTGAGAAGTACTAAAAGTAGCCAGCAGCCAGACCAATGGATGTCTTAGCTGAATTACTGAGGCTAGGTGGGCCTGGTTAGTACTTGGATGGGAGACCTCCTTGGAAAACTAGGTTGCTGCTGGAAGTGGTGTTGGTGGGTGGCCAGTAGGTGGCACTCTTCCCTCTGGCCAAAAAGATCGATCCCAATGCCCCAGTGCTGTGACGGGCACACTGCACTGTAGGAGATGCCGTCCTTCAGATGAGACGTCAAACTGAGGTCCTGACTCACTGTGGTCATTAAAGATCCCATGGCACTTATCGCAAAGAGTAGGTGGTTCCCTAATTCCCTGTGAAGCGCTTTGAGTGTCGAGAAAAGCGCTAATTAAATGTTATGTGTTGTTGTTGTAAAAGTGACAAAGAGAAAATAGAATGTATTTTATCTCACTAGCACATTTGCACAACGTGCTAGGGGCTCACCTACAATGTTTTCTCAGTGATCTGTCTTTTGACCTGGCATTGGCACCATGTGACGCTATAGACACAATAGTGGTCTCACGTAAGTTTGTGAGTATTCACAAATATGGAATGTCAGTAATAATTTGGTTACAACAAAATGGAGTTTGAATAAAAGCATATTTTACAATCTGTGTCTCTTATGTTACAAACATAATACTGGTAACTATGATATCAAAATAATACTACTTGTTGACTACAATGACAGAGAATAACAATATTTCAAAGATATGTCAGTGTCCAATAAGGAAATAAATCATACACGATTGCATTAGCACTTCTATAAAGCAGTTTAAATATGCAGAATTTGGAAAGCATCACTAAGGTGCCTTGTATGTTAACTTGATGTATAGCATTTGGTAAGACAACATAATGATCATTATCTGCAATGAACATAAGAAATGTTTTCCCTTAGCGTCTGTGAGCAGAATAGCCACCCTTGCAACTGTAGGCCGGCAGGCCGCCGGACTCAGAGACAGAAAGTCTCACAGCCTCGCGATGTAACAAATTGCTTTACTGCACTAGTGTTCTAGCCAGGCACCGGCTAGAACAAGGTAGCGATGGAGCTTCTCAGACATTCGTCATGGCAGAGCTAGTGAAAAGAAGCAGAAAGCAAGTCATTTGTTGTTGGAGGAACAGGGAAAGAGGAAATGGCAGACCGACTGATTGACGAGGTTGTAAAATATATACTCTAAAGTTGTAGGTTAAGTACCTTGCTCAAGGGCACAGCAGTGGAAGTCGGGAATTGAACCCACAGCTTTCAGGCTATACTGTAGGTTTATTTGAAGGTCATTGTTTGTACTACTGCATTAAAGGTTGTATCAGCAATTTCAGGCCAAAAAAAGGCCCAAATATAAATGATCACATTCATCTAATCTTTCCTAACGATCCGCTAGCTGTCTGCCCCATAAGCAGGCCGTCAAAAACCAATAACCGACGAGATGCGCATTTAGGAGAGTTTTAATTGCACGGGAAGGGGGGGTTGCAAGCTAGCTCTCTGTTTTGTTTAAACATCAACAGAAGTGATGTATCCCCGCTATCGCTGATACAACCTTTAATATGATTGAAATATAATTTAAAATATTATACAATTATATACAGTATAGTAAAGTATAATACATTTAAAATAATAATACAACCACAACCACAGTTGGTAAAGCATATTTGAATCGCCTCGATGTCAATTATATACAGTATAGTAAAGTATAATACATTTAAAATAATAATACAACCACAACCACAGTTGGTAAAGCATATTTGAATCGCCTTGATGTTGCTCCAACTAGACTTTCCTTTTTGTAAACACATCTGCATGCTTCAGGTGGCTCTGTGCATCTGTCACATTTTGTCCATAGCATGTAATAGGTGATAAGTGGTTCTCCAGAACCCTTACAATGAAGTATTCATACATACCAAGCATCTTGACCAGGGGCCGTATTCACAAAGCCTTTTATCTTACTACTAGGAGTACTCCTAAATCGCACTAAAAGGTTTTAGCTCGAAGTTTTCTCTTAAAAGTTATTCACAACGCCTTTCAGACCTACTTTTAGTAAGGAAAAATGCCAACTCCTAAACTAAGAGTGAGTCTTCGTTGCTATGGATGACGTCATTACTCATGCACGAGCTTGACTGAAGTGACCACCTTGATTGGCTGATGATTGTAACGCGGGAATAATTCCAAACACCTCCCTTACGATGATGAGTGACAGGTGACAGGTCCGAGAATGCGAGCGCTACACAAGTAGTGTGAAGGACGGAAGATGATGAATAACTGAATGAAAAGGCCTAACCTAAATGAATAAAGAGTAAGACAAAACAAATAGCCTAGTAGCCTACGGATTGATGCAGTATCTTTGCAACATTATTAAATTAATCTGTCACCATATGCCTACGTTTGCAAAGAGGAGAACATTTGAATTTGATTCACAATGAAACGTTACATTTAATTTACATGTTGACAATGAATAGTTTTGGTTGTTGTTGGTGGCGTTATTGCATCCCTTTTATGCCTAGCCTACAATGCAAAATTGTTCCCTCGCGATTGGAAGTTCCTGTTGCCGCATACGCATTTCAAAACATCGCAACGTGAAATGCCACAAAAAACTGTTTGTGAATAGGTCTTAGTGAGTTAGGAGTCCTCTCGACTTCTTTTAAGCTGTCCCAGACTTAGGTGCTACTTTTAGGTCTAAAATGCTTTGTGAATTACTTTTAGTGAAAGAAATTAGGAGTCCTAAAGTTAGGAGTGACATGCCCATTATTTTTAGGAGTTGCTCCTAAATTCGCCACTTAGGAGCTACTTTTAGCCTTAAAATTCTTTGTGAATACGGCCCCAGATTATTATCTGTGAATTGTGTGATAGGTGATAGCAGACAGTAGGGGGCAGCAGAAAGTGAGCAGAACAGAACAGTGGCAACAAAGTTGATGATTTTTCACGACGTTCTTTATTTTCACCCTTTCCCCCGACTTCAAGGTAGGGAGTGAGGGTGTAGTAGTGGAAGCATTATATAAAAATCACACCAAGTGCACTTTAAGCTTGAATGCCTCTGAATCATGTCTTCTCCGTGTGAAGGAGCTCAGATGGCACACGCTCATACATGTACTACGTACCCATATTCTATGACTGTGTGCCCCGTCATCTGGGACAAAGGCATTGAAGCTTAAAGGAATTATCCGGAGTAAAATGCACTTTAGATCGATTTACGGATGATTGGGGGTGCATACGTTGAGTTGACATCAAAATCATGTCATTCGGATGTGTTTTGAGAAAGTTCGATTGTACTGTTTTCAGTCACAACTCGTAGCCTGGAAGTGAGCGGGGGATTTCAATTGCGCCGCTACAAAACGCTATTTTTATACCTCTTCACAATTTTGTCGCCGTTAAGAAAAAAAAAAAAACATAGTCCAGTCCATACAACTTCATTTCAATTTCGAAAGAAATACTGGACTATGTTTTTTTTTTTTTTTAAAAACGGCGACGAAATTGTGAATTTCCAGAGCGTGTTACAACACACTCAGCAATAAGACTCCTACGGACTTTCCCCTGAAGATGGCGGCAAAGATGGCAACATTTCCGGAAAGGTACTGGCTTGATGAAATTCATTCTGGACTATCTATTCGACCACATAAAGACCTCGGGATACTTCGGTTTGGCTTAAGGGACCATCTACTCACTACCACGTAAGTGTTATGTTGTTTGGAACTGTAGAAGAGGTATAAAAATAGCGCAATTGAAATGCCCCGCTCACTTCCAGGCTACGAGTTGTGACTGAAAACGGTACAATCGAACTTTCTCAAAACACATCCGAATGACATGATTTTGATGTCAACTCAACGTATGTACCCCCAATCATCCTAAATCGATCTAAAGTGCATTTTACTCCGGATAATTCCTTTAAAGCGATCTCCTCTCATCATGAGGCAGACTGTTGATGAGCATTAGAGTCTATTGATTCAATAGTCCATGATGCGTGATGATGCATAGCATTGGTCTCTAGTCCATGATGCTTGATGATGCATAGCATTGGTCTCTAGTCCATGATGCTTGATGATGCATAGCATTGGTCCCATGGAGAGCGATCATCAGGAGCAGGTCTACAGTGCGGACTTGGTGGGCGTCTGGAAGCGGCTGATCTTGAACGGGGAGAGGTCGTGGGAGGGCAGCTGTCCCGTGCTCAGCTCGTACAGGATCTTGCCGATGACGGGGCCAAACTTAAAGCCATGACCTGAAAGGGAAGTCGCATGAAGGGCCGAGTTAGAGACCAAAACCTCACATGCCTATAATGTAGTTTAGTTCTATTACCACACTCCCAGCCCGCAAATCCAACCCACAAGATTGTTGTTGTTTTTTTTAATGTTTTTTTTTAATGGTTTTTTTTTGTGTGCAGGCCTCATTAAAAGTTCAGACAGAGAAATTGTATGTGTGTGTTTGTGTGTAAGTGTGCTTTGGGTGCCGTGGGAGTATGGTAAGGCGTTTAGGGCATATGTAGACAGCACCAGGTTACCATCATGAACACCAGGACTGACCTGAGAATCCAGCGCCGATGACAATATTCCTGTAAGTCGGGTGATGGTCCAGGACAAAGTCACTGTCAGGTGTTAACTGTCAAAATTCCAAAGATAACTCTTAATGATGAGTTATAATAAACATAATCAGGACACTTTTGGCTGAAGGAAAAGCAGCAGGCAGAGATGTATGCAGCCTGTGGCGTGTAGGGCCAGTGCGTTCCGGTTGAGAGGCCGGGCACCATGACGACGGTCACCCATGACTCACGGTGTACATGCAGCTCTCCACCACGGCAGGCACGGGCACCAGGCCGGGCATGAAGCGGGCGATGAAGCGCTGCAGGATCGCGATGTCACTCTGGTCTGTCTGTCGGTCGCGCTCGTCCGGGTCTGTCTCCTTACCAATGTGGTAGCACACCTGTTAGAGGATGGAGACAGGTAGGTAGCACACCTATTAGCACACCTGTTAGAGGATAGAGACAGGTAATAGCACCTATTAGCACACCTGTTAGAGGATGGAGACAGGTGGTAGCACCCATATATAATTATTCTGTCTGGGATAGGACAATAGAACTATAATATACTTCAAAGCACCAAATAGTCGCTCCCCCAAGAGTATAAGAGTTATGTCATTGGAGGGGGCGTGCTGCATTTGCTTGATAGCACTAATGAGGTGCTTTTTAAGAAGCAGCACTGGAGGTGTTCGGCAGGGAAGGAATCGGAGAGGAGAAGATCTGCTAACTGTTCCAGGGATGACTTAGTTTGTAGAAAACTCCTGCTGCCTCATCCACTCGGGAAAAAAAAACAGTATGATCTAATGTGCAGGTGCCGAAAAATAAACTGTCAAAGCTGGTTGTCAAAACAACAATTAGGAAAGAGTTTTAGTTTTCAGAGGTGCACTTAAAAGCTGCACTAATCTCAGTGTGTTAGTCAGCAGGGAGGGGAATCAGCAGTGTAATGCACATGCAAAAAGAAATTCATATGAATAGTTCTTATTTCGCAAATGGAGCCCCAAGGCCCTATGCTCCACTCCATCCCACACAGCCACCTTTCTCAGCCAATCAGGCCGCCTCACCTTCATCAGTCCTGGGTACTCATTGGACGGCAGGCCGTAGATGTGCTGATCCGCCTCCTGGCTCTCCAGCTGGATGAAGCAGGGAAAGCGCTTCTGGACGTCATACGAGCCCGGAACCTTCTCCCGCCAGTAGCACACATTTATCTTCACTACCTGTCCAGGAAAAAAGAGGAGGAGGAGGAGGAGGAAGTTAAATTCTGCCCAAGACCCACAGGCAGATCTTATTTGCCCAGATGAAAATTGGTCCTAGGAACTACAGGCAGGCCTTTCCTCAGTGATTCCCCCTGCGTTGTACAAACAAACCCAAAAGTAGCCTCCAACAATTGCTGCATTCACAATACACTTTTAAATTGAATGACCTGGTATACACTCAGAGAGCATCTGAGGCCATGTGTGGTGGTGGTGGTTCGTGGTGTTCAGCTGTACCTGCAGTGGCAGCCCCAGTCCAGTGAGGGAGAGCAGCGTGTTAGCCCACGGCCCCGCCGCTATCACCAGGCTCCTAGCCTGGTACGCCCCAGAGACTGTCGTCACCGTGACGACCGCACCTGGCGTGATGCCAGTCACTTTTTGCCCATCTTTGATCACCCCGCCAAGTGACTGAAATAGCCTCTGATGGAGGAAGCACAGGTAGACATACTGTAGAATCATGACACAAACAAGTTAAATGACCATAGACATGTCCATGGCTGTGAAAAAGTTATTAACAAAGTGTAAGTGTCATATGACCCCACATGAACCAGAAACAGAGATTAGTAAATTAATGATTTACTCAGCTCCGAGGCAGTTTGAACAGGAAACATTGCAAACACATGAAATAGACTAGCCAATGGGAGCACGTACCCCATCCTGAAGTGCCATTGATTGTGTTGGCATGAGAGTAGGTGGGTATCATTAGGTATCAAACTACATCCGACCTGATTGGCTTGAGTTATGTTGAGGGATCTGAATGTCTGAACAGGATGACACCATCACTCAGTAACACAATGTCCTTTATGAGAATGAACCTGCACTTACACACACAAGAATGTCTATTCTGAAGGAAAAACAGAATAGTGGGTGAGACATGGGTGTTAAAAAGCAGGGTTTAATGATAAAGTGTAATGGATCAAAGTCCTGGCCTGAGTCCTCTGTGTGGGTTAGGCTGAGATTGTGAGCAGTGATACAGCAAGTGGCGTTAAGGTTCAAGGTTTAAAACGAGGCCTAACGCTGTTAATGTTCTGTTCAGAGGCTGGGGAAATATGTTAAGTGGTGGGCCCAGGTTCTTTTTACGTTGCTTTTGCTAAATCTCACTTACCTGGCTGTATCTACAGTAGTGCACCTAGCTTTGTTAAAGGCATTTACCTGCAACACTATGTGTACTGTGCGTACTGACACACAGCGATGACGCACAGCGATGGCGCTGTGAGAGTGGTCCTCACCTGAATGGACGCGAGGGCCTTGTCGGCGTACAGCACCCCTGCGGTGGTGTCCACCAGCGCCCCGTCCCCGCTGCTCAGGTTGAAGTTGGGGACGTGCTGGCTGAACTCCTCTCTCTTCAGCACCACCGTGGGAACTCGGTTCCGCAGCAGCACGTCCTTGACACGGGGATACTGCTGACCGTTCTCGGCGCCCATGACAAGGAGGCCTGTGCGTCTGCAGGGGAAATATCCAAAGAAATATTTCAAGCCAACACAAGAGTAATAGCTGAACATAAACCAAACGATAGGCAGAAGATATTTAATTCATTGCAGTTGTATTTTGGGGAAGTCTGATGTTATTTGATCGTCTTTTATAAAAGTTCAGTGAGATGTTGTATTACATTCTTGGGGGCAGCTCGCTCTTGACTTAAATGAAAATATGTCAAATATGTCAAACATAATAATATTTTACTGTTTAATTCAGCATATCAGAGGAAGCATCTCACCCACCTGTATAGTTTCACACCTGCTTCTTTCTCCAGCTCAGCCCACAGTTTGTAAGACTCCTCCATCATCCGGGTGTAGAAGTCCTGCGGATAGGCCTTCCGGATGATACGTGTCTGGCCATGGGAACTTCCACGAGAGTGAGGCAGGACGAACTTAAAGAGCAGGAAGTAATGAGGTCAAACCCTGTACCCTGTATGCTTAAGGTTGGTTGTGTTAAATTACACACAGTTCTGCAACAGTGTCTTTCACTCAATATTTTGCAGTGATAGTGACACTGAGTCCAATGTCTCAAAAGCAGTGATAGGACACAAGACTGCAGTTCAATATTTTCATGTCCCAAATATTGTAGCCTATTTCTTAAGTGAAGTGCAGCAAAGTATAGCCTAGTGCAATGCATTCTTTTCATGTTCAAAAATATTGCATTACACGCATATGAACTGCAAACAATTCCTCCAAAACTGCAGTATTCAAACACAGAAAAACTTACTAGAAGTAGTGCAGGTATTTTTTGTAAGGGAATCGCCAACCTTCAGCTGAAGTAGGCTACTTATTTAAAGTAGCCTAAGCTACAACAAAAATATGAAAAACTTTCCCTTTGTTATGAGTCAGCACTCGACAAAAGTGTAGCCTGTTTAGTATGGAATCAAAATAGTTTACCAGTTTGTAGGTCAGGCATACCCAGGGCATGTACATATCCTAGAGGTGCAGCGTGAAAGTAAGGTTACATGAGGGCACTGAGCACCGACCTGTTCGAGAAGGAGCGTTTTCTTGTTATTCTTCGCGTGGTAGTACGCTGTACAAGACCCCTGGATCCCAGCTCCGATCACAATGCAATCGTATACTTGCGAAGACATTTTTCGCACAGCTCCGCGACAATCACACACTGACGGACTTAAATCAACTCCAAAGAGTGGAAGTTGTTACACTTCCAACTTGAAGTTAGCAGTCCGGAGTTATCTAGTTAAACTTACGTAACCATGCCTGACAGATGGCCTAGTTGGCATTCCCTTAGTTTAGTGGCTCTCTGTAGGCTACGACGGAGTATTAGGGCCACACATGAAGAAAAAAATATTTTTTGCCTTGACGAGATTAAACTCGACATATCGAATTTAAAGAAAATAAAGTTGAAATATCATGTCGACTTTAATCTCGACGTGTCGACATTAAACTCAACATTTTGAGTATAAAGTTAGTTTGGAGAGAGATAGACGACCGCTCGGGACGATTGAAAGGGAGGACGAATGAAACATTGCAGTTTTCTTCGAGTGGAACAATGACTAGACACAGACATAGGCAGGGTGCGATTTGTGGGGGAGAGGTGGTGGGGATTTCCCCCCCTCTGGTTTTCCCTACCTCTGCTAAATTATTTTTATTCCCGGTGGGGACAACATTTATCCCCCTCTGCCCCTCATATTGATTAATGCTACTTCATATAGTAAAGCGCTGCAACGTGAGAACAGTCTAGTAGGCTAGCCTACATAATAATCTGACATCAGAAACACACCGTCACCGTCAGCACTCATGCTGCTGACACAGTGGCTGCGTGATAACTTAATTTGGCCTTGATCGTGCAGGACATTTCAGAATGTCGAGTGTGTAATCCATCATAAATGGCTAGTTTCAATGAAAAAGTTAGCTGGACAAATGAAAGAAAACGGGAAGGATTCAGTGAAGCATATCGTCATATTTTAGAACCTTCAAAATGTAGAAAACTGATGCAACTGAGATGGAGGACAACTGCACGTAGAACGTAGGCCTATTGTCTGAAGGAACTTACATTAAATGAGGAGATATTTGCTGAATGTCACAAAAAGTGTTACAGAAATTGCTTGGCATCGCTTATTCAATGGCTCTACCGAAACACCTGTAGTTTGCGGAGGACAAACGAGAAAGCACTCGTTTGATAAATCAGCCAGTAGGCTAGGCCTAGTAGACAAATAACTTTCAGAAATAATATGTAGGCTACTGCAAAAAACGAATGTTGGTGGGTATTTAAACTATCTAGCGGGTGTTTTAACAGCTGCAAGAAATAGAAGCTCCATGGTCTTTATGTTCTGGTTCATAAATAAATTTCATAAAACTTCAAGTTGCCCTATACCTTTACTCTCCAAACTCTTCACTACACTCAGGGATGGATTACTGAACGGGCCTACTGGGCCCAGGCCCAGGGGCCCAAGGGGTCAGGGGGCCCTGAAGCCCAAGCCTTTGCATGGAATCATTGCCTCAATATCAACAAATCAGGATGTAGGCTATGAATCTGATGGAATTTAGTATTGGCCATCTCCAAAATGCACCAGAATACAGGAAATCACATCAAACAAATTAAAAAATTTCTGGGGGAGGACCCCCAAACCCCCCCTCCCACATATACGAAACTGAGTGGGGGGCCCTTAATACATCCTGGCCCAGGGGCCCGAAAGTTCATAATCCGCCCATGACTGCACAGTAGCCGATTAACTGACAGTATGATAGTAGGCTATTTATTTTCTGTAGGCTAATAAACACATTTATTTTTTCAACTTTTGCAATATTACGCACTTGGCTACTGAACGCAAATCAGCAGGAGAGAGAATGCACGTAGCCTACGCAGCGTGTAGCGCAATGTGTAGGCTATTTGGTTACCAGTGCCATCATATACGTTTTTTTACACAACAAATACAGAAAGGATGGAGGCAGCAAAAGTAGAGGAGTCATTTCAGATGGGGCAAGAACAAGGTGAATTTGTATGCTTGTCAAAACGTAGTCCTACCCTGCATTAGATGAGCTGATCATCATACCAAGCACACTCGCTGTTTAAAGTCATACACCACGGTATACTAAAACTAAAATGTTACAAAGGTGGCAAAATTAATATCGTATTAGCCATGACATTACTAGGCTATGAATCGTTCGTTCGTTATTTATTCATTTTTATTTTATTTATTTTTTGGGGGGGGGGGGGGGGGTACAAACTTATTCAAAATCACCCCCAAATAAGGTCTCCCCAATCCCAGACTTCCACATTGCATGTTCGTTTGTAGGCTAATGGATGCTATTGCTGAAGGGACGAATGAATCTGTCCTCCCGACCAGGCAACCCCAATCTAAGTAAATGCACACATATTCCCTCACGGGAAGAGTATAGGCCTATGTACTTATAACCTATATCTGTGTTTATAGCCTCATATGCAGGTGAGACATGGAAAAGCAGTTTTAGAATGACGGCCTGTGGGTGATGAAGGCCAGTTATTTGGATGTGCGGTGGCCTTTCCCACGTAAAACAGAGTGAAACTAGATGTACCGCAGAGCGGTACAAAATATGACCGCCGCCCAGTCCAGCACATTTTTTCCACAAAAATAAATCACGCTGAAAGGCCTATATGATTCTAACTGTCTCACTAAATTGCATTATCCACACTCAATTCTCACTGGTATCTGCTAGACAACAAGTACCAAAACATGATTAGTTCATAGATTTCACATGTAAAATTCATTTTATACAACCCCACCTCCATCTTGCCTGTTCATAATTATGAGAAATTCTTGATTGTTTGTGTTATGTTTATGTTATGTGTGTGTGTGTGTGTGTGTGTGTGTGTGTGAGTGTGTGTGTGTGTGTGTGTGCGTGCTTGTGTGTGTGCCTGCGTATGTGCCTGTGCATGGAAGCGTACATATGTCTACTGTGTGAGTATGTGTCATACGCAGTGCCGGCCCAAGCCTTTTGGGGGCCCTAAGCAGAATTTGATTTGGGGGCCCCCTCCCACAACGCAGTCACCTGTGCTTGGCGATAATTGACAACTTCACACTATAATGTCATATTATAAATTAATACAGTGAGGTTATGTATTAATACAGCGACTGATTATGAACTACTGTCCCCCTGGACACAGATGCATAAGGACCCTCTCCCCCTACCCTCTTTGTGCAAATGTGGGTACAAACGGGTGTGTGTGTGTGTGTGTGTGTGTGGGGGGGGGGGGGGTTAGATGTGATTTCCTGTATTCTGGTGCATTTTTGGGATGGTCAGCTGGAGAAGGGCAGTACCTAAATTTGTTCAGATTCATAGCCTTTTGCTTTTTGACTTATTGGTAGTGAATTCACACAACTACTTGGGGTTCAGGGTCCCTTGACCTCTTGGGCTCGGTAGGCTCATTCAGTAATCCATCCTTGCTCACATGCCAAACATTTTTTGGGGCTCCAATCTAGACTTCTGGCCCCATGTGCTTGGTAAACCAATGTATTAATATAGTTGTTATTTACACCAACGCTGTCACCTTTTAATCTTAGAGGGTACTAAAATCACAGATTTATTTGAAACATTCATATTCAAAGTGAAGCACTAAGGGTGGTTTATTGAAGTTGAATTGACAAATAACAAAATACAACAGCATTTGTATTTGTTGTAAACAAGTACATCAGTTTAATGACTTGTTTTTCAACAGATTTGCTGAACAAATCCGCAAATGTGCATTAAATGAGCAATTTTCAACTACAAAATAAAAACAAAATAGACAAACATTAATAATCAAAAATAAAATGTCCCAAAAAATAGATAATTATTCCTACTTCGTTCCTGGTTTTTAGGCATCTGCAACTCTGCAGTGGACGAACCTGCAATGATTAAATAAATACATAAATAAATAAATAAAAAACGATGTTAAATGTGTCGTGTCATATTAACAGGCTATGTAACCATTTGCCATCAAGAAAACCTCACCTTCTGGTAGGTAGAGTTAGGTAGAGGTAGAGATGTGCTCCAAAGGACTTCAACAGCATAAGTGCATAGTTGATCGAGCAGAATGAGTTTATTTTGCTATCATTACTTACACTCAAATAACAAGCAATTCCACATCTAACAATTTATATTCTATTGGCAAATGAGGCATAATCAAAAGAGTATACTTAATTGCAGTATGGTGAACGCTTAACATGGTGATCTACTGCAGGCTAAATATTAGGGTAGCACCGCTACATCACTTGCCACTCTCTTAATCAAATGTAAATTTATTTTCATCACAGAAGTCTCCCCACCCAACATGGTATATTTTCTCAAACACTACCATCTCTCTCCAAAGATCTTAGAGCAGAGCGCACGTACTGTTCCATCTTTGCCTATGAAGCTGGAACGTTACCGATGCCCAGAGTCGCGCTAGTCAGTGGGTTGGGTTGGGACTGGGAGCCTGGGCTTAGTCTGTTGTTGCTATCAGACTTACCACTATGTCACATATTATAGAGCAGTAATAAACTATCAACACTTTCAGGTGCGAAATCAGAAACAATCCCTCTGTGGTAAATTTGCCTTCAGCTACGTTTTCATGTAGCTGCTAGCTACTGTAGTGCTAATGTCCACTTCAGTCAGCTAGCTAACTTTAATTTACGACATAATAAGCCCACCTAGAGCTAGGGTACATGCTTGATTGAACATCCAAAACAATCCCAATATCCTTGACATCTGAAATACATCTAGATAAATATATATTAATGGGAGACATTTCTCTGTTGATGGCGGAGATTTAGCTCTGGTGATGGCTAATATTAGATCATGACAGCTAGCTAGCTACCTCATGCAAAACATACCTGTATCTTGCTCATTTTTCTCCTCCTCTGTCATTTTCTTCGTTCTGTTTTCGGCACCAGAGGGATACGTCCTTTTTTGTGACTTGTCTGAACATTACCGTCTCTTCCGATTGTTGAACTTGATGCAGTGTCTGCACGAATTGTATATGCACCCGAGGTGTCTACTTTATGCGCGTGACTCAAAGGCTGGCAGACACAGTAGCAGTAGGCAGGCATATTGATCATGAAATCATAATTTTCTTGATTTGAATGATAATTGTTTCATTTATTCATTCATTGATGTCACTTGTTTACGTTATTTATTATGTAAAAAAAAAAGAAAGAAACTCGATTGGGGGCCCCCTGGTGGCCAGGAGGCCCCAAGCAGCCGCTTAGTTCACTTATGCCTCGAGCCGGCCCTGGTCATACGTATGATTACTGTGAATGTGTGTGTGTGTGTGTGTATCTGTTTGTGCACATGTGTGCACATGAACTGGGTTAACATGACCCCTGGAAGCAAATATACGGAAAAAATGGTCATCCTAGGTCCTACAGTTCTCAAGATATTCACAGAGAACTGTGTCTGGCCTACCCTCCTTTCGGGGGGTCCAGTCCAGCCTGGGGGCTACAGATCAAAACGAAAAATGACAGTTCCATGCTATCCATGTGGGGGTACATGCCCACCAAGTTTTGTGTACCCCGGTCTTTCAGTGTCCCGGGAATCCTTGTTGGTGTACGTCACTAAATGTACACATAAATTGTTTTATTGTAAGGCCCCCCATGAACGAAAGTACACAAAACTTGGCATGCATTCGGAGGGTGTCATAATGATCCTACACTTTCAATTTCGTGCAGTTTTGACCATGTCAGCCAGAGATATTGTGATGAAAACACCTAATTTTTTGCTTTTTAATTTTTAACTAGGTGGCGCTATACATGAAATAAGTGGTAATGGGATGGGTTGACATGGCCCCTTGAGATCAACATACAAAAAAAAGGTGGACCTCCTAGGCCCTACGGTTCTCGAGATATTCACAGAAAACTGTCTCCGGCCACCTACAGGCCAGTTGGTGTAACATAAATTAATTTATTGTGTGGCCCCCCATGAACGGAATTCCACGAAACTTGGCGTGCATTCAGCGGGTGTCATAATGATCCTACACTTCCAATTTCATGCAGTTTTGACTATGTTAGGTCACAGATACATGCGATTACAACACCTCATTTTTACTTTTTTGTGTTTAACTAGGTGGCGCTATACATGAAATGAGTGGTTATGGAATGGGTTGACATGGCCCCTTGAGATCAACATACAAAAAAAAATGGTCCTCCTAAACCTTACGGTTCTCGAGATATTCACAGAAAACTGTGTCTGCCCTACCCTCCTTTCGGGGGGTGCAGTCCAGCGGGGGGGCTACAGATCAAAACGAAAAACGATGGTTCCATGCTATCCATATGGGGTTACATGCCCACCAAGTTTCGTCTACCCCGGTCTTTCAGTGTCCCGGGAATCATTGACGGAAATTTGGACATGCGAAAAAGAAAAAAAAAAAAAAATCTGACTAAACCTATATGACCGCCGCTTCGCTGCGCGGCGGTCATAATAACATTTTGTAGCCTACTAAACATTATATCATTGGAAACATGTATTATTCTAGCTCAGGGGTGGGCAAACTGCGGCCCCAAGCACTTTCATCCGGCCCGCCGAGCATTTCATTTGGTTATCAGGCTGCTCGCTATTTTTTTCCTGCGATAGAGACGACGTTGGTTACTGCAAACTGCTTTTCATTCTCCTTAGAGAACGTTTACAATGTCAATGTCAAAACATCATGTTAAATATAGATAACATCATGTTAAACTAAGTTAACTCTCCTTTGCAGCAGATCTAACGTGAACATTGTGCGATCCATTTAATTGATAACGCGTCTGCACTCACGAGAGGGAGAGAGAGAGCCGCAGGTTCCAGCTTGTCATTGTTGATAATTGATATCTCCTTCTTATAAGAAACTTTTAAAAGGAAATCATGAAGGCAACAGTAGTTCCCACTAGGCTACTGACCATTTAAAAACTGTGAGAGGGCCCAGCCGTAGGTACAGCACTAGCCATAGCGGAGCAGGCAGAAGATCATTGAGAAATAAATGTGAATTAAAGCGACTGTCTTAAAGCGATAGTGCACAATTTATACATTTGTTAAACAGCATAACATTAGCAGTATTTTAAGCAATTAATATTTTAAAAGAAATACTTTTCATACTAAATTATAGGCTATAAAAAAATGTATTTTTTTATGTGTGTGTCGTGGGTGGGGTGGGGGGGGGAGGGTTGTTGTGCGGCCAGCCCAATGTGCCCAGTCCAAAACCCAATGTGGACCTTGAGCCAAAAAGTTTGCCCACCCCTGTTATATTATAGTGCTTCGAGATACAGCGCTTCACGATGACGGCAATGAGGTAACAGAAGACGCAATCTATCTGCAATCTAATCTATCTGAAATAACACCTATTTGAAGTAGGCCTATTATTCATGCCACATGTGTGTTAGTGTAGGCTACATAGTTTAAACTGTAGGCCTAGGCTATGTTTAAACTGTATTTCGAGTTTAATGTCGGCAAGTCAACACGTCAAGATTAAAGTAGATATGATATTTCAACTTTATTCTCGAAATGTCGAGTTTAATGTCGACATGGTGACTTTAAAGTCAACATGTCAAGTTTAATCTCGCCATGGCAAAAATATTTTTTTCTTCATGTGTGTCCCTAATACTCCGTTGTACTATAGCCTACTGAAAAAGTGTAGCCTGTGCAACGAGCTGAGGGTTGAGGAGGAGGCAACAACATACACATTCTGTCATACCAATAAAAGCTGTGAACCGTTAACCAGAGCCCATATTTTAGCATAGCCTACAACCAGCACATTTTGGTCTAAACCATGAAGGGCAAACTGATTCTACCCATAGGCCTACGCCTACACCATATGTTTTTTGAAAGCTTACACCCTCAGGATGTGATATGACATAAGGTAGCCTATGCCCCACCCTCCTCATTACCAGAAGCCTATAAAGTATTTGAAACCTACGCTTGAGTAGAAGCACATATATTTGATCAGAAAATGACTTAATTTACTGAAACAGGCCCAGGATGCTCTGTCTTGGATGAGCTCAGGCAGGCACACGCACACACGCATAATAGGCTACGGCCCCAGAACTTTGGATAAGTTATTAAGTTCATGCAGCACCTTAAAACTTGGTGCTTACACTTCATACACAATGTCTTTGAAGCCTGATCAAGGTATGGCTGCCATTCATTTTCACTGCTGCTTCCTTTTATAGGCCTATGAAGTTTATCCAACATGTAAAGGCAGCTAGCCTACATCACATTCCATATGAAAGCCTACAAGAGTGCTATTGATGAAAAGCAAGCAGTTAGAATTTTAGTTGTATTTTAGAATGATGTGACACATGGGTGATGATTAGGGAAAAGATACATGTTTATAAAAAACGATTCAGTACGATTCGATGCGATGCAATTCGATGCAATTCGATGCAGTTCAAGAATGGAAAGCATTCTGAAAGATTTTTTATAATTTGCTCAAGGTGCACATTCATTTTTATATTATCAATTATCATGGTCATGGTTGTCAATTAGGCAACAAAATGTGTGAATATGATTATATAAACTGAGGTTTGTTTCATATACTGTATTGAAATGAAAAAAGAATAGTCTACATTTCAGTCAAACACAGCAGCCAAATACAACATAAAAATACATTTTTATAGACTTTACAGATTTTATAGAGTTATATCTGATTGTTTTCATGGAGCTGTAGCCTTGTTGAGGTAAGACAATACCGAAATAAAATAAAACAGTGCTTAAGACACTCTTGGCCTTTTCTCATATAGGCCTAGCCTACTCTACAAGAATAAAATAGGCCTACAAATCAATGAATTGGGCTTATTTTGTTCCAACAGTAGACCTATGCAAAAACCTAAAATGCCACAAGTCTGAGTGAATATGAACAAAATCATTGGCTAATAATTTATGCATCATTTTAGCAGCAAGGGCCAAATTATTATTTAACATTAAGGAAATCCCTTCATCAAAGGTAATGCTACTCTACAGACTATCGTTGCTGTTTAGGAATGCCATGGGCGGACTGGCCATCTGGCATACCGGGCATTTTCCCGGTGGGCCGACGCACCTTTTGGGCCGATACAATAGGCTATATAGCCTACATAATTTAATCATTTGGGCCAACGATTGGCCCAAAGGAAGGACAATCAGCGGCCCATTGGTTACATTTCCATATTGACACTCGACTGATCCAATAACAGCTCACGTCAGGCCCCACCCCTCCCATTTTGGCTCAGAGCCAGGATTCTGTGAGCGCATCAAAAGTTAATCGAAGTTTCCTACACGAAATTGCAGCGGGTGCCGTAGTGACAATTGTGCAAAAGTAACACCAATGTAGAAGTTTCAAAAAGACAATATTGCAAGTAGGCTAGCATATGTCAGCAACATGTTGAAGTTGAGTTTGAACGAGGATGTAAGCAAATTTTCTAAATGAATGATTTGCAAACCCGGACAGCAAAAGAGTGTCAAATCGACGTTAATTGTT
Organism: Alosa pseudoharengus; assembly: GCF_046254945.1. Lineage (NCBI taxonomy): Eukaryota > Metazoa > Chordata > Actinopteri > Clupeiformes > Clupeidae > Alosa > Alosa pseudoharengus. The sequence goes on from NW_027468564.1 coordinate 50,816,017, forward strand.
GGTCAGATTGATCAGTTTCCATCAGACGCCCAAAATTCAACATCGATGGCATGAGTGGTGGTTGGTCTCTCAAAGTAGAGCGTCGAAAGGGTTCTATCTTGGAAGATTTATCATGGTAAAGATGGGCTAAAAGACTGTAGGCCCTAGACTGACGGAAATATAGGCTAAAACGTCAAGTCATATTCATGCACGAGCCAACTAAGCTATATAAACTATACGAAGACATTAGTTCTTGTAGCTATGTTCCAAAATGTACCAGCAATGTAGGCTATAGCCTACAGGAATAAAATATTTCCAGCAACAGCCCTGTTTATTTCGTGTTGTTTCAGTTGTCCTACAGTGATAACTGGTATACATTACATTAATGTCTACGACAGTCTAGGTAGTTATTTACACATAGGCTTCAGTAATTGTTTGGTGCTGCTGTTAATTGAGCATTGTATAGGCTAGTTTAAATGTAGCCTATTGAATAATTTGAAATGATACTTTGAATTCAAGCAGAAACTCTTATTTAATAATTGCTTGTATAGCCTACTTGAATATGGAGATCATGTGCTCTATGGCTACCTCTGATCGGTCAGAGTGATAGCCAGTGAGGCCTACATCACTTTCAGTGCTCCATGACAGTTGAAAATATATGCATATTTAAGGGTAATGCAAGATTGTGTATTTATTAGGTGTGCCCGACCGATTTGAGGGCCACTTGGGCCAAATATGCCAGGGCCGATTTTTGGTCCCAGTCCGCCCCTGAGGAATGCTATAAGTGCTTAATTTCGCGCTGGATTTCGAAAAACAAAAGCCGACCGAGTGCAAGTTGTCACATGCTTAAGTTGCAATACATGTATGGGTAATGAGGTCATTTGACAACTTTGGGCAATGAATGTAACCAAAAACGAACTGCATTACCCACAATTCCGTGCCACGTATAGTTTCAAAACCGGAAGTGGGATGAACGCGCTGCTTGGAACGTAAATGAGTCGATCACGTATCGATGTAGCCGTATCATACACGTTAAAAACGGATACCGATACGTATCGGTTAATCTTTACACCCCTAGTGATGATGGTTCTCAACTGGTGTGCCAAGATAAAGTGAGGGTGTGCTGTGGAATTTGAACGATGTGTTTTTGTTCAGGCTCATGAAATAGACTTGAGAGATTTAAACAATAAAAACAGGTTACATGACTTGCACTTTTTTATATCAGGGGCCGTATATTCACAAAGCATTTTATCTTACCCCTAGGAGTAGGCCTACTCCTAAATCGCCCTAAAAGATTTTAGCTAGGAGTTTTCTCTTAAAAGTTAATCACCATGCCTTTCAGACCTACTCTTAGTTAGGAAAAATGACAACTCCTGAACTAAGGGTGAGTCTTGTTGCTATGGTTGACGTCATTACTCATGCACGAGCTTGATTGAAGTGACCACCTTTATTGGCTGATGATTACAACGTGGGAATGATGCCAAAAACCTCCCCTACGACGATGAGTGACAGGTGACAGGTCTGTGCTGGTGAGAATGTGTGCGCTACACAAGTACCGCGAGGGATGGAAGATGATGAATAAATAGCCTAAATGAATAAAGAGTAAGACAAAGCAAATGGCCTAGTAGCATAATAAAATACACTATGGATTGATGCAATGTCTTTGCAACATGTTTTAAATTAATCTGCATGTATGTGGCCTATACATTCGTAAAGAGGAGAAATAATTTAATTTGATTTAGGCTACAATGAGTCATGCAATTATAGTTTTGGTTGTTGGTGGCGTTATTGCATCCTTTAATTAGGCTACAATGCATAATTATTCCCTCTTAATTGAGTGCTCCTGTTACTTTTAGGTCTAAAATGCTTCGTGAATTACTTTTAGTGAAAAAAAAATTAGGAGTCTTAAAGTTAGGAGTGACACGCCCATTATTTTTAGGAGTTGCTCCTAAATTCGCCACTTAGGAGCTACTTTTAGCCTTAAAATTCTTTGTTAATACGACCCCAGAACTTTGGATAAGCTATTAAGTTCATGCAGCACCTTAAAACTTGGTGCCTACACTTCATACACAATGTCTTTGAAGCCTGATCAAGGTATGGCTGCCATTCATTTTCACTGCTGCTTCCTTTTATAGGCATATAATGAAGTTTATCCAACATGTATAGAAAGGCAGCTACATCACATTCCATATGAAAGCCTAAAAAAGTGCTATTAATGAAAAGCAAGCAGTTAGAATTTTAGTTGTATTTTAGAATGATGTGACACATGGGTGATGATGGTTCTCAACTGATGTGCCAAGACAAAGGGAGGGTGTGCCATGGAATTTTAACTATGTGTTTTTGCTCATGAAATAGACTTGATGGATATTTTTAAACAATGAAAACAGGTGACTTGCACTTTTTTATCTTTAGTAAGCTAACATTCTCAGTTTGATTTCATGATGTGAAGCTGAGATCAATCTTGCGACTTGCAAGTTTATTATGGTTGTTAGGATGTTAGGTTGTTAGATTTGGGAACTTTTTGGCTTGCCTGCTCTAAAAAAAATCACATCTAAAATTTGATCTGTAACAAGAAACGATAATCCTCAGATTTCTTCTTACTGGAAAAGAGATAAATGTGACAAAACTGGTAACACAGGTTCCAAATGCTTATTGCTGAACCCCCACCTTTGTGGTCTGCCTGATATGGTGAGTGGTTTTGGCTTGCCTAAGCAGGCAAGCCAAAACCACTCACCATATCAGGCAGTTCAGGTCAGGTCAGTTCAATTCAGTTCAGTTCAGCCGTGGGGAGGCCGTGGCCTACTGGTTAGCGCTTCAGACTTGCTACCGGAGGGTTACCAGTTCGAACCCCGACCAGTAGGCACGGCTGAAGTGCCCTTAAGCAAGGTACCTAATCCCTCACTGCTCCCCGAGCGCCGCTGTTGTTGCAGGCAGCTCACTGCGCCGGGATTGCATGGTGTTGCCATATGGCAACAATTTCTTTTTCTCAGTTTTTTTTTAATGAACAACAACATAAAATCCAGTCTTTTCTCTTTAGTTGAGAAAATGGGTCTTTAATTTTGAAATTTCTTAAGTTTGATGACATCACATAAACAGGATATCCTGTTTACCGGACCCTTTTCCACACATGTGCCCCACTGTGGAGGTCACGTCACAGTGTCAGCCAAATTTTTTTTTTTTTTAGAATTAAGTAGAATTTCTGCCAAAATAAAAATCCAACTGTTGTCTGGGGTAAGTAAACTTTACATTTTCATCATTTAAACCAATTTAGTAATTATATTTTTTCTGTAAAAGGCTAAAATTAATTCATGCGAATATTGAAGTTAATTCTGTCCATTCATCCTAATGAGCTCCCATTGACTTACATAGCACTGGGCTATTCTGACACTATGTTTTCTATTACTAATAACATTTCAAAAGGAAAACATATTCAATTTAGTTATATCATTAATATATTATTTGAGTTATGGAAAATATATGAACTGCTCGCTAAATAAATTCGTTTTTGCTAATGGAAGGTTAAATGGAAGAAATGTTTTAGACATATTTTTTCAATGGCCATAGATTTCAATATTTATAAGTGTAGTCAGTGTATTCAGCTTATATTGTACCTCCAGTCAGCTTGAATCTGTTGATTTTCATCCTTAGAACATGCAAGCCAGCATATTCTATGGTAGGAAAGGTAAAAGGGCAGACAGCTCTGCCAAGAGAGGAAAGTGAGGATGAGCTAGTGACCAGTGAGGAAGAGAACGATATCGACGTCAACCTTGATGAGGGCAGTGAAAGGTCAGAGTCTGATTCAGGCACAGATACAGAATCAGAGGCAGACACAGAACCAGAGGCAGACTCAGAGGAAGCAGGTAAAGGTGTTAGATAGTTACTTAGTCAAGGGTGTGTGAGTGTGTGTGTGTGTGTGTGTGTGTGTGTGGGAGAGAGAGAGAGAGAGAGAGAGAGAGAGAGAGAGAGAGAACGCAGAGAACGCAGATGTGGGAGAGTTTTGAGTAGCTTTCCAGTTACTTACCTCAATTATGGTTACTTACCTGCTCTTATTTGAAAAATCCCCAGGTGAGCCAGTGATGAATGATTTTGAAGATTTCCAGAAAGCAAAAAACCTCCACTGGCACTCAAATCGCACAATTCCCCCCGTGTCATCCTGGAAAGGCTCTCTCCCAGTATCAGAGGAAATATTAGAGCCAGTGGATTACTTTAGCTCCCTCTTCCATAGGGAAATAATTGAAGACATTGTAAGGCAAAGCAATCTTTATGCTTTACAGAGCGACATAACCAAACCCCTTAACTTGAGCATGGATGAAATGGAGCAGTTCATTGGGGTGTGCTTCTACATGTCTATCCATGGCTTCCCAAAAACCAGGCTGTACTGGAGCCCTCAAACAAGGGTAGAAGCAGTAGCTAGCACCATGACGGTAAATCGCTGGGAAAGCGGAATCTCCACTTTGCCAACAATGACAACCAGGTGCCAGGGGAAGACAAGCTTTTCAAAGTCAGGCCTCTCCTAAACTACCTGAGAGAGCGCTTCAGTACTATTCCCATGGATGAACTACTCTGCGTGGACGAGCAGATGGTGCCCTTCAAGGGAAAGATTTCATTAAAACACTACATACGCATGAAGCCAAAACGCTGGGGCTACAAACTGTTCATTCTTGCTGACCAACATGGCATTGTGTACAATTTTGATGTCCACTCCGGCCCAATCCTAGCACAACAAGGATTCCCAAACATTGGTACATTGTTTTGCAACTTGCCTCCATCATCCCTGAAAACATCTCCCACAAGATTGACAACTGGTTTTGTGGTGTAGACCTTCAGATTTTTCTGGAGAAAAAAAAGATCCACAGTGTGGGCACGGTGCAACAGTCAAGGCTGGCAGGGTGCTCTTTCATGGATGACAAAATCATGAAAGCCAAAGGAAGGGGTACTTTCCCGGAAAAGATGACTACTCACAATGGCGTTAACCTGTGGGCTGTCAAGTGGTTTGACAGCCTACGTGTTGTGACTCTCTTGAGCACCTTTGTGTCAGCCAACCCTACATCGGAAGTCCAAAGGTGGGACAAGAAAAGGAAGGAAACTGTACGTGTGAAGCGTCCCAACATTGTGGGAGTTTACAATAAGACCATGGGGGGAGTTGATCTTTTGGACTCCCTAATAGCCCTCTACCGAATCAAGATAAGGTCCAAAAAGTGGTACCATCGCATCTTTTTTCATTCGCTGGATCTGACCTTGGTGCAGGCATGGCTGCTTTATCGCCGTGATGTCCAATCTCTGATGCCAGGAAGTGAGGAACTTCCACTGTTGGAGTTCAAGATGCAGGTAGCCTCCTGCCTGTGCCTGGAAAGGAAAAAGGTCTACAAGAGAAAGGGGAGACCTGCCCAAGCTGTGGTCTTGGAAAAGAAGCGAGGACGCAACAGCTTTGTGCCCCCAGATCCTGTCAGAACGGACAGCACAGACCACTGGCCCTGCATGCAGCTGACAAAGGAAGGTGCAAGATGCCAGGATGCAAAGGCATAGTGAGAAACAAGTACTCAAAATGTGATGTTTTTCTCTGCATCACCCAGGAGCGCAACTGCTTCATTGCCTTTCATCAGGGATGAAATCAATCTGAAATGTGGATTTTTAAAAACGTGGTTACTGATGACCAAATAAGATTTTTTTGTACCAAATTATATTTTTTGTACCAAATGAGATGAATGACATGAATGAATATTAAATATTTTAGGATTTAGTGATGTTAAACTGGAGTTGAAGTGTTTTTCAATCGAATAAATTGTGTATGTGTGTGTTGTTTCAGGGGTATATAAATGCCTTATTACAGTGTTATTATTAATATTCTTTGTAAACTACAATGAAAACTAAATACATTTGATTGTAAAATAAGTTATTCTATACATTTTAACAAAAGTAAGTTGAAGTTGTTCAGTATTTTCTTTAATAAAAGCATGTTTTAAAGAAATAATGGATTTTAAGGCACTTTCCACGATTGCGCGTTGTTGCCATATGGCAACAAATTACCAACTACCCCCCCCCCCCCCCTTATAATTTTGTTAAACATTTTTTTTAGATTTGCATTATTTGAGCAATCTGAAGTCATAAAAACACATCAACATATTTTTATCATGTTAAAAAAATAATTCATGCAATAGAGGGTTAGTGTGTGCTTCACCTCACTGTGTGTATATTGTGTACTGAGTGTGTTTCACTAATTCACGGATTGGGATAAATGCAGAGACCAAATTTCCCTCACGGGATCAAAAGGATATACTTATACTATGCTATATTAGTTCAGTTTCAGTTTATTGTTTTACAGCCTGTTCCTCAGTTAATTTCTTTAATTTGCCATGAATATCAAAACATGAAAAAAAGGTGTTCAACGCTTCGGATAACTTGCTATCATTTTTATACATTGGCAATTGGACTGATTTATTATGTGTTTTTTGCAAACCTATCGTTCTTTTCACACCATCCCATGCTATCTTCAAGTTGTTACTGCCCAGTCTCAATGTCAATGAAGACAGACCAATCAGTGCAATAAAAACAACCTTGTAATTTCAGAACAGACTCATCCTCCCAGATCTCAATCTCTCTAGTTTTGACTTCCCCCCTTCTGTACACCGGGATGAGATTGAAAGCACAGTGATCTGAGGATCCTATAGGAGCCAGAGGGGAGGCCTATAAGCCTCCTTATTTGTATCGGCAGCAGTTTGTGTGTTTGCTTTGGGGTGTATATATGTTACAGTCACAAATATCTGGGGAAATTCTCTCGGGAGATAAAACGGATGAATGGAGATGAAAAGCAGTTTGATGTCAGGAGTGCATATCGTTTCCCTGACGGTGATGTTACTACACCACCGCTATTTTTTAGCGCAACAAAATTAAATAACCTTTCCCAATTTCTGAATAATGTCATTACCTTTCCCAATTTGTGAATAATGTTATAACTTACCTTTCTTTTGTGAAAAACATCATAACTCACCTTTCTTTTGTGAATAACGTCATAACTCACCTTTCTTTTGTGAAAAACATCATAACTCACCTTTCTTTAGTGCAGGGGTTCTCAAAGGTTTGATAGGTGAGGGCCAATTCAGGAACCCAACATTGAACTGAGGGCCGCCAAAGGGGCGGGGGGAGAAAAAGAAAAAAAAAATGGAAATAAATCCCATTTGTAATCATTTTAATGAACAGGTTGCATCTCTACAGTTTATATGTATTGCATTAAACACATTTTAATTCTTAACTGAGGCTAAACCTGGCAAAACCTGTGAAAATCTACACACAATCCCCGGGTTTCACCCTCAACAGACAAATTTGGGATATAACAGTTCTGGTTGCAGTCCATTTCAAGTACAAACTTATTTAGAACAAACAGTCTCAGTGTGCCTTGCTTCTTATCAGCATAGGCCTTATTCAGGAGCAATTCCACCAAAGCACCACAGGAAAACCCGACGGCCACTAAACACCACTAAATGGAGATTCATTCTTTTCAAAGCACACAGTACAGTTGTACAGTTTCACAGATGTTATCGCGGGCCGCCAGAAATGTTTCCACGGGCCGCACTTTGAGAACCTATGTTCTAGATCAATAACAAACTTTAACCATGAGATTTCTTCCTGTTACTGGAAAAAGGGTTGAATGTAACAAAACATGTAATACAGGTTCCAAATTAATATCTATTGCTGAACCCTCAACCCCCACCTCCGTGAACTGCCCTATATAACACCTGGTGAGTGCAAGTACCAGAGAGATGACCCTGGAACCACTGCCCATCCACAGACGTGAGATTTTTGATAGACATCTTTGACAATACTTCTTCAAGAGATAAATACTCATTGGTTAAACACTTTTGTGCAAAGAGATATACAAGATACAGAAGACCTTTCGATCTTCATGGACACCAGACACTATCTGGACCTCATAATGGTGAGTTACAGCTGAAATGCATTTTTGGTTGAGTATACAAAGATAAAAACAACTTTTTAGGATATTATATACTTATTATCAGAGGCTTATTTCACGTCAGATGGAGGAGAGGTGTTAAATTCCTTATAGGTATGATTGCTATAGGTAGGGGATTTCCCACAGCGGCCAATCAACAAACAAGCCTATAAAAAACAATCACCAACAAAGCAATCTTTGTGGGCAAAAAAAGGCAGCCTTCAAGAGCATTTCACTGAGGTTATCATGCAGGCACCAGAAATAATGACCTTTATTTATTGTAGAGAAATCGGAGGCTGCTCAGCTCTACAGACCAGTACCCAAGTACTTTTCTTCACATTATTGTCCTCCAACCCTGGCAGGTTTACTGGCATGTTGCTCTGCTCCTGCCCCTGCTGGTGCAGTCTCGCCCTCGCATCTATCACGAGGGCCTGCCGATCGACTGCGAAGACGTCTTCAAAAACGGATCGATTCACGATGGCGTCTACACCATCTACCCTGTAGGAGAGGACTCACCTATGGAGGTGTACTGTGACATGGGTTGCAGTGAGAATGAAAACCATGAAGGGGGCCATTGGACGGTGAGTAAATGTGTTTGACTCATAAAAAGTGTAGATTTGGTCCTAATGACGTAATATGAGCCAAATGCACAGACATGTACGATGTAACTTTGGCCTGAGGTTTATGGCATAGACTTATTAACACACCATATAAACCTAAACAGTACTTACTAAAAAGGTTTAAGGTCTGTTATGGTCTACCCATTATGACTTTCCTGCTTTCAACACCTTCGCATCAGGTGATTCAGAGGAGAATGGATGGGAGTGTGAATTTTGACAGAACCTATGATACGTATAAGGAGGGCTTTGGATACAAGGATGGAGAGTACTGGCTGGGTAAGACATCTGCAATCATATTACATGAAACCATAAACATACAAACCAGGACTTCAAATTGAGCTTTAAAGTTTTTGAATTCCTTTTAAGTCTTTTTTAAATAAAGTTAAAAAAATGCAGGTAAGAAAGAAACACCCCACAGAATGTAAATAAGATATGTGAATAATTCTGTTTTGACAAAAATGTCAGGAATAACCTTATAATTCCAAGAGGACGATTTCTTGAAAATCCCAAAAAATCTTGATGAGATATAACTCTTTTATTGTTGGTTGTCAATGTTTGTTCCAATGTTTGTTGTGTCACCTGCTGTTAGGTCTGGAGAACATGCACCTCCTCACACGGGGGCGGGGTTATGCACTGAGAGTGGACTTGGAGGACTTTGCTGGGGCGAAAGTCTATGCTCTGTACCCCAACTTCTTTGTAGAATCAGCAGTGGATGGGTATAGACTCCGTCTCTTTGATTTCACTGATGGCGGCGCAGGTAAGAGTGGTCTCATTTGACCTCTTTGTTTTTGCTTTTTAGTATGTTTGGTTTATACAGGACTATGTGCTTCAATGCTTGTTGTGATCAATGCTTCAATGCATGCTTGTCACAGTTCGCAAAATTCTTTCAGGTAATCCTCTAGCAAAACACAATGGAAGATGGTTTTCTACCTTTGATAAGGATCAGGATACCTGGCATTGGGGGGGTCAATGTGCAAAAGGTCACAGTAGGGGAGGATTTTGGTTTCATAACTGCCTGGATGCCAACCCAAACGGCCGATACCAATGGCGACACTACAATGGTGACGGTCCAAATGGTGTGTATTGGTCTACATGGTCTCCGGCCTCACTGAAGGCCATTACTATGAAGGTTAAAAGAGTGTTTCTGGCTGATGAAGGGTCTAGTTAAAGACGCCTATTGATTGTGTCCCTGTGTCAGTATCATTACATGTTATCAATTTACACTTTAAAACAAACTAATCAGATGAGCAATAATCTTGAGAGCTAGACTTCAGCTAGTGATTCTGCTTCAGAATGGACCAAGACATTAGATGATTGAAAAATATTGGGCTTGACTGATTGATTGGGATTTTCAAAAAAAGAAATTTAATAAAGTATATCTTTTGATCCCGTGAGGGAAATTAGGCATAATGGCATACTTTTATCACTAATGCAGATGGTGTGGGAGAAAACTGTTTTATTCTTTTATGTATCATTGTATTAAGTGCTATTGGAAACATTGTATCCTACTGTATACCCCTGTATTATTGGTTTAGAGAAAGTTGCGTCGCCAATCCTGTTCAGACCCGTTCTTGTTGTTTTGTACCTCTTCTACATTCATGAAGAATTTATTTGCACCCCAGCTTTGAAATGGCAAGCTACCTAATAAGCAGAAGTGAGCGAGGGCATGCAGCCAAATATTAAGATGCTAGGTTTCAGAAGCATGTTTATCTCTCTGTATAAATATGGCAAAGACCCCATACTTTTTTGTCAGTCTCGCTGGGGAGTATGACCCTACGCGTAGTAAATAAAGAACACCTTGATATGGAAATGATGTTGTTTTGTAGCAAAATATATTTCTTTTACCTAACAGATGGTTTTATGAGTCATGCTTTTATTTCCTTAGTATTTTAGGATAGGATAGAATAGATGTTGCATGGAGATGAATCATGTAGATTAATCATTGGGTGTTTCAGAGTTATTGCATTCCTTGTTTTACTTTCTAAATTTGAAATAAATCAGTAAATGAAAATTTTGAACCTTGCTGTTTGGATTTCTTTTTTCAATTATACAATAATCCCTGATAAAAAGGTATTGAATCATAGGTTGAAATATTGGTGTTGGGGGTGAGTTCTCCAGTATGCCTAAATGGTTTGGTGTCTGACTCATTAATGCGCGCCAAGCATGTGTGTTTAGGCAGTTAGCTTGATAGCTTGCTTTGATTTACACCTTACTGCTGCATACCTGCATACCTAGCCATTGATGATGGGTGTAGCCCTTAGCTCTGAGCGTATACTAAACTAAGGGTGTTAAAAAAACCAAACTCAAGTGAACCGAAACAAAAGGGACTCATTTTGCATACACATTCTTCTCTGCGGGTCTCAGACCTGCTTTGGATTATGGCACCTTTTCCCAACCTTGTGGGGTCGCCTGAAATTCAAATGGGGTTGGCTGAGGTATCTTACAATTGACCAGTACATTACATTCAAATTTACATTAAATAGAAAAATATGAAAACCCGCATGATATCCAAGTTAAGTAACTAATCGGATCCTCCATTACAATCTATGTAAAAACTAGATGTACCGCGTAGCGGTACAAAATATGACCGCCGCTCAGTCCTGCACATCCATTCCGCGAAAATAAATCATATTAATGAATTTGTCTCCATCTTCTACTCCATCCCCCACTCTTGAAACTTTTGTGTATGCTTGTTTCGAATGTGTGTTTGCACACATTCCGCACACAAAGTAGCCTACTGGCGCTGCAAAGGTGAATAGATTTGTTTCTGGGCCAAAAAATCTGTAACATTGTTATAAAACCTTTAAAATCTCTAAACAATCACAAGTAGGGCAGTTCATCATAGTCCATCCATTGCAACTGGACTGATGAAAGGTACACCTGTAGGCTACATTGTATTTGGGAAAAGCAGAAGGTAGCAGCATAATGTATTTATTTATTTATTATTAAACTAAAACAATCCCTGTCAGTTCCATGCAGTTTTCAACAGCTATCAAGAAGAGAGGTCATGTCATGGATTTTTGTGAATGTTTCTTCTTCTACATATGCATAGGTTTAGTCATCTAGTTCAAATTATATTCAGCTTTATTGTCAATGCACAAATTAAATACCAGTAGTCTAAAACAAAATGCCGTTTTACCCAGTGGTGCAAATAACTGACATGTCCAAAAGGGCCTTCATGAAATGCGTTGCGAGACTGTTCATACACATTTTAACGGGCAAAGTTGAAGAGCTACTCTCCGTTATTGTTTGTGCAAATAATATGCTGATTCATGTTCCCTTGCATTTTGCAACCATGAGGTCCATGGTTAAGCTCAATCTTTTGACGCAATCTTTTGATTTTCACCCAGCCTAGTCCATGGTAGGCGCCCGATAGAAATATTGTTTAATTTTGCGATTGAGATATCCACGCACTGGCGCCCCCCCTGCGACGTGTTCGCCCCCCGGTTTTAGAGCTATTCTAAATGCAAAAATGCATAGACATTGCATGACAAAACCGTGACTGTTAACAAACTATAAGCTATATAAGGTAGGCCCTATGCTAGGCCTATTACACAACACAAATTGTCACCAGGCTATGCTGGCGACCCAAATAAAATCTCCGTTGGAACCAATGGCTTACACCTTACAGTATCAAGCTGCCACCTCTTGGCGAAAAGTTAATAGTTTTGCATATCAGTAGTAATACATTTCACGTAGCTGTGAATCACGGAAAGGGCGAATGAAGTGGACACTTCTAAATGGAACCCAACCCACTGTACAGTAACTCAAGGTCTGTGGCTAAAGCAGCCATAATGAAAGCGTTATCATTGTTTGGATACTTCACACACACGTGTTTTTTAATCGCATAGACTACAACTACCAAGCTGGAATCAAAGCACATCGACTCCCCTCTCACACCCTAAACACGCACTTCGAACAAACAAAAAGCGCCTCAGTCTCACGGAATAGCCATAGGCAAAACTGTATCTGACCGGCGTAACGTTGGTACTAAATCATCCATCGCAAAGAATGATTTTTGTAGCACGTGCAACAAATATGTGTAGGTACAGCCCTGCCCTGAATACATCTCAACGTGCGCTCTAAAACATCTGGTTTAAATGGAGATGTAGATCATCACGGGATCATAGACAGGTTATCTTTCAGGTAGCCTAGGCCTATATATTTTCCATTAAAAAACCATCACGTAGCGAACGTGTTGTGGCTAACTCACTTAGCTCCTGTTAGTAGCCTAGGTTATGGTCATAAGCAAATGAGATGACAGTCGAAAGATACAATTAGTGCTGTTATCGATTTGCTTGGTAGCCTATAAACGCATTTATGGTTTTCTACAAATACATCAATAATCAAATTGGCCTCCATCACTCAACCATGCTAACGGTAACATTATTTTACCTACGTTCTGCTATTGATAGGATTAACGTAGCCTACCTGCAGTAAAAAACAAGCATGTCCGATAAACATTCTCAGATTTATTTCGGCTTCAAGAGGAAATGGGAATTACATTTCATGCAGAAATCATCCTACCCTTAGACGTTCTCTGCGGTAAACTACTGTAGCCTACAGTCTTGTCCTTGTAGGAAGCATAGTGTCTTTCTAACCCACTTTAGATTAACTTCCAACAAAATTACGTCTCACTGCAACGATGCGCCATCTAGTGGACAAACGACTACTTATCGCCAATACTGGAAATGCAGCCATGATGATGATGATGAATATTTATTTTGGCTTTCTTTTAATCCTACTGAATTTGTAATTATGTATCAGCCGTTCTAATACCGATAGTATGTGGGTGCCTGTGTGTGTGTGTGCATGTGTATATGTGTGCACCACCATCTACAGGCCAATGAGTGTAGAGTCACTAAATGTACACATAACTTAATTTTTTAGACCCCCCCATGGATGAAATTCTACGAAACTTGGCATACCCCCAGAGAATGTCAGGTTAATCATACACATAAAATTTGGTGCAGTTCTGAACGTCTTTACTGAAGAGAGGGGCGATTAAAGCAGAATGATATTGCATTTTCATTTTTTACCGGGGGGGTGCAAATCACAAATGAGTGATTATGGGCTAAGTTGATGTGGGCCCTTGAGACCAACATACCATAAAAATTTCTTCATCCTCGGTGCCACGGTTCAGGTAGTTATTTAGGAAAAACTGCATTTTTTGGGTTTCGGGGGGCCCAGCGCGGAGGGGGAGTGGCCCCCGGGGACCAAACGAAATTTTTCCGTAAAAGTCTAGTGGGGCTACATACCCACCAAATTTCATGTGCCCCGGTGTTTCGGTGCCCCGGGTATCGTTGACCAAAATTTCAGGAAGTAGATGACGAAAAAAAAAAAAAAAAAAAAAAAAAAAAAAAAAACTTTGACAATCCCTATATGACCGCTTCGCTAGCTTCGCTAGCGGCGGTCATAATAAATATAGACATCCCGCATGATCGTCATGGGTAATAATGCTTGATCAACATTCCAAACAAAGTACTGTAGCAAAACAACCAGGCGAGTTTAGAAGCCTGAGAGGGACCAAGTGTGATAACACCCATGCCCATTTTAATTTGTGCATTTTAGAAATATTTAGAGATATTTTTAGAGATATTTACAAAAGTGTGAAATGTGACTGTGTCCATTGTGCTGTGTTCCATTACATTGTAAGCCTAGGCTACTGGGTGGGCCGCATCCACTCTGCCCCCTGTAGAGCCGCGCCTGCAGAATGTAGGCTGCAGAAAAGCTCTTGTTTTTAATGTTAATAGACACGAGAAGTTGATTGTTTTTTAATGTTACATGTGAGATGATGTCAGATTTGTTGCAGCAAGAGCATTCCCTTTTATGGTGACGGCAATAGGCCTATGATATATCTGCCATTATTTGCTTTTCCTATGCCCGTCACCCAATACCCAGCCATCACCCATTGACAGATAAGGATTAGTAGATTTTCAGTTGTCTATTAGTATAGTGCTCTTTAAAAATAAGTAGGCCTATCTTTGGTAGAAACACTCCTAACCATGTGGTGGCAGTGTGACTGACTGAACATACAAAACTGTCTGTGCTCTATCTTCTGGATTGAAGTGTTGCATCTGACTGTAAACAAAAGACTGACCGGGTAAGTTGTGCTGTTTGAGAACGTTTTTTTTTTTGCAACAGTTTGACGGCCTTGGAACTTTATAGCTTATGAAAACAGTGTGGACAACAGTTCTCTATGACCAGGCAACGATTTGAGTAAATTGCTGAATTGTTATGTGTTGAACGATTAATAGATAGATCCTACCTGGCAGCACTCGGGCATTACTCATGCAACCTGTTTAGCTCAGTTCACCTCTGATCGCGTATTGCTAGACAAACACACTGTTGCATCCACGTTCACCTACTTAGCAAAGTTGAGCTCAGCCCACAATCAGCCCGTCGTTCTGCAAGCTGGAGCTTCTCGAGCGGAATGCAACGCAACCTTCCAGCAAAGGACATCAGCTCAGCTCAGTTGCTACATTACGTGTGCACGAATAGGATAGCGATTACGTACTCTTTAACATAATATACATAACCCTGACTTTCTCTCAGAGTTTTCAGAGTTGGTCTCCATGACAGTGGTCAAATATGACAAAGTCCTGCTACTAGGAGATTTTAACTTCCATGTTAATAATCCCTCAGATCGTAAAGCCATGGACTTTCTCGATTTAATAACATGTCTCGATTATGTGAAGGACCCCATCCACACCCACGGTAACACACTTGACCTTGTCCTTACAAGAGGGATTGATGTAAACGCTCTATCAGTAGAACCTGTCCCTGTATCGGATCATGCATGCGTCTCCTTTAGGCTACTGTCCCTGTTCACATGGAAGGATCATCGCCCCGATATCCATAACTCTCGCCGCATTGACAATAACGCCAAGCGTTTATTAGCCGAGCGGCTGCCTGACATTATATCCTGTTGTTCAAAGATATCATCTCTTGATGAGTTAGATAATCTAAACACTGCACTGATCCAGGCGATCGATTGCGCTGCTCCCCTGACGTCACGAAAGCGCACTCGCACAAAATCAGTGCCATGATTACAACAAACACTCGTGCGCTGAAAAGGACCTGCAGAAAGTTGGAGCGCAAATGGCCAGTGTCAAGACTTGAAACTGACCGGTCGGCCTGGGCAGCTAGTTTTAAAAAGTATAAAGACTCCCATTTTTGCTACAAGAGCAACATATTTCTCAAACCTGATTAACTCTAACAAAAACAACCCTAGGTTTCTGTTTGATACTGTCAGCAAACTCACAAGATCATATGCCCCCGTCTCTAGCACAGAATTCACTGCTGACGAGTTCATGACCTTTTTTATGTCAAAAATTGATTTGATTAAAAATTGACACTATTACAGATGTCTCAGACACTACAGATATTGATGAATTAGCTCTGCATCCCGACTGTGTTTTCTCTCAGTTTGAATCCGTCTCTTTGGATGCCTTTACAAATATAGTAAAAATATCAAAGCCTACAACCTGTCAGTTGGACCCAATACCATCTGCTTTGTGTAAAAAGTTGCTCCCTGTCCTAAGTAGTGCTTATCACCTCATTATTAATAAGTCACTCACTCTTGGCATTGTTCCAAAGGCCTTTAAGTCAGCAGTAATTAAACCACTGCTCAAAAAGCCAAACATGGACCCAGAAATCCTGCAGAACTACAGACCCGTATCCAACCTGCCCTTCATGTCTAAAGTTCTTGAGAGGGCTGTTGGGGAACAACTCACGGCCCACTTATCTCTATTAGATAGAATTCTCTATTTGAGAAATTTCAGTCTGGATTCCGAGCTGTTCACTCCACAGAGACGGCTTTGACTAGTCACTAATGACTTATTGCTTGCAAGTGATGCTGGCCAAGTGTCTCTCCTGCTTCTTCTTGACCTGAGTGCAGCCTTTGACATGATTGATCATAGTATACTTCTTAGGCGTCTTGAGAATCTCATTGGAATCAAAGGGTCAGTCCTCTCTTGGTTTTATTCTTATCTATCAAACAGAACCCAGTGTGTAACCTTCAACAACACCAACTCTGAACAGTGTGATGTAAAATGTGGTGTACCTCAGGGGTCTGTACTTGGCCCTATGCTTTTTTCCATTTATATGCTACCACTAGGCACCATAATTAGCAAGTTTGGTGTGAACTTTCACTGTTATGCTGATGATACTCAACTGTATGTTCCTGTGCTGCAAAATGACAATTCTAAACAATTGAAATTACAAACATGTCTGATTGAGATTAAGAAATGGATGTGTATGAACTTCCTATTGTTAAATGCTGACAAAACTGAGCTGCTCATAGTGAGACCAACTAGGAGTAATAACCTGCCGGATGATCTGTCTGTAAATATTGACAACTGCATTATCTCTGAGAGCCTAACTGTTAAAAACCTTGGTGTTACATTTGATTCTAACCTTACTTTTCAGCCCCATATCAAAGCGGTCACTCGATCCGCTTTCTACCATCTAGGCAATATTACTAAAATTAGATCCATGTTGTCTCTCCGTGATGCCGAAACATTGAATTATGCGTTTGTGTCGTCAAGACTTGATTATTGCAATGCCTTATTCTCTGGCCTCCCAGCAAGTACAACACGGAGTCTCCAACTTGTCCAGAACACTGCTGCTAGAGTCTTAATGAAAGTGAAGAAATACAGCCACATTACACCAGTCCTAGCTTCTCTTCACTGGCTGCCAATACAAGCCAGATCCGATTTTAAAATCCTTCTTTTAACATACAAAGCCTTGCGTAATCTTGCACCTGTTTACCTGAGCGAGCTCCTTAAGCCCTACACACCATCACGTGCTCTGCGCTCTATGAGTGCTGGCCATCTGATTGTTCCTTCCGTAAAGAAGAAATCAGCTGGACACAGGTCATTTGCGTACCGTGCACCTACCCTCTGGAATAGCCTCCCTTTACATATCAGAGAATCGGGCTCTGTGGACTGTTTTAAATCCAGACTAAAAACCTTTCTTTTTTCCCAACATTTTGGTCAACCACTAGCCCTTTGATCACCCTTGTCTCACGGACTCTGCTGCTTTATTGCTCCAGGGGATGTCCTGTCTTTACTGTCTCTTACAGTTTTTATTGTTGTTTATTGTATGTTTTGTTTTACTTATTTATTCGTTCATGTTTTTAATGCAGTTGTTTTATTCCACTATACAATTTTAATTTTATAATTAGTTTTCTCTTAATTTTTAATTGTCTAAGTGTTTTGAGACCATGGCAATGGTGATATTACACTATAAACATCAATAAATTAAAATTGAAATTGACTCTCGTCTATAAAAAAACCCCATCTTAGCTCACAACAATACAACCTGTCAAATTGCCGTCGACTGAACTAGGCCAGCCGGAGCGAGGTCTACCATCTCCTTAATATTTAAGTGTAGGCCTATACAGTGCGGTAAAATTAGAATGATTTTGGATATTCGGCAGACATTCGACTGAGTTGATTTACTGTTACAACGTTGCTTGTTAATCGTGTGTCGCACACATCTAAGATTCTAGGCTTATAAATCACACAATTAAATCCCATTTACAGAGGTCTCCAGCCCACATTTGGTGAAAAGAAGACCTCATTTGGTATTTTGAAGCCACAATATTTCACTTGTAATAACATGCTAACGCAAAACAGTAGAAGCACGCCGCAAACGTTATACACAACCTATTGCTCTGGACTACCTTTCACAGCAGTTGGTTTTTCAAAATAATAGTCCTTCTTCTCTATTCGCCACTTGTGGCCAAATAATGCACACCATTCGAACCCTCTTCTGCAGCTCTTCATATCACAGCCCATATTTTTTGGAAATTTGGAAGACTTAATTTTGTGTTTGGGTGACACTTGTAACATTTCACTTGTAATAACTTGCTAACGCAAAACAGTAGAAGCACACCGCAAACATTATAAAGAATCTATTGGTATGGACTACCTTTCACAGCAGTTATTTTTTCAAAATAAAAGTCCTACATCTCTATACAAACAATTGACGTAATTTTCCCATGCCAATATTTCAGGGTGTGGCGCAATTGTGGCCAAATAAATTACACTACATTAGCCCTCTTCTGAAGGTCTTCGTATCACAGCCCATATTTTTGGAAATAATTACTTCATTTGGTGTTTGGGGGCCACTTGTAACATTTCACTTGTAATAACACGCTAACGCAAAACAGTACAAGCTCGCCGCAAGCATTATAAACGATCTATTGCCGTAGACTACCTTTCACAGCAGTTGGTTTTTCAAAATAATAGTCCTACTGCTGTATTCAACAATGCACACAATATTCCCATGCCAATATTTCAGGCTGTGGTGCACTTGTGGCCAAATAATTCACACCATTCGAACCCTCTTCTGTAGCTTTTCGTATCACAGCCCATATTTTTTTTAAATAAGACTTAATTTGCTGCTTGGGGGCCACTTGTAACATTTCACTTGTAATAACACGCTAACGCAAAACAGTACAAGCTTGCCGCAAGCGTTATTAACAATCTATTGTCGTAGACTACCTTTCACAGCAGTTGGTTTGTCAAAATAATAGTCCTTCTTCTCTATTCAACAATGCATACAATATTCCCATGCCAATATTTCAGGCTGTGGTGCACTTGTGGCCAAATAATTCACACCATTTGAACCCTGTTCTGCAGCTCTTCGTATTACAGCCCATATTTTTTTGGAAATAAGACTTCATTTTGTGTTTGGGGGCCACTTGAAATATTTCACTTGTAATAACATGCTAACGCAAAGCAGTAGAAACACACTGCAAATGTTATAAAGAAACTATTGCTATAGACTACCTTTCACAGCAGTTGGTTTTTAAAGTAAAAGTCCTATTTCTCTACACAAACATTGACATAATTTTCCAATGCCAATATTTCAGACTGTGGCGCACTTGTTGCTCAATAAATCACTCCATTCTAACCCTCTTTTGGAGCTCTTTGTATAACAGTCCATATTTTTTGGAAATACAACTTCATTTAGTGTTTGGGACCATATGTAATATTTTACTTGTAATAACACGCTAACACAAAAATGTAGAAACACACCACATATGTTATTAAGAACCTATTGTTATGGAATATCTTTCACAGCAGTTGGTTTTTCATAGTAAAAGTCCTACTTCTCTATTCAACAGTTTTCACATGCCAATATTTCAGCGTGTCAAATGTGTCAGGAAATAGGTCACATCATTTTATCGCTCTCATAGAGATCTTGGGACACAACTAACAATGCATGTTTGTAACAGTAAAATCAACTCAGCCGAATGTCTGCTGAATATCCAATCTGAATCTAATTTTACCGCACTGGCCTATGCTCCCCACACACACCGTCTGGAATTTGTTTTTGTTTTTTTGTTAGGCCTACTCAAAGCTCTTTTGCAACAATAACCAAAACTTAATGGATATGTAGTAATCATTTTTGATATCCTTGCTAACATGTCACTGAGATGCCACTACAGTATAGGCCTCCACTAGTGATTTGAAGATGATAGCCTCTTCAGTAACTATATAGACAACGACTTTGATATATCTCAGGTCTCAGGTATTTTTCAATGTTTTTACAGGCTATCTCCCTGATATCTCATGGCCCTCCTTTGGCTTGGCCGACAAGTCGTGAGCACCAGTAACCGGGCCTGGTTCCTATTGAGTCGGCCGCTGTCCTGCAGCAGTGACCTCCAGCAGAGCCGAACCAGCTCCTGGGAGCAGCCTGTCGAGCTGCCTGAGGGTCCGGTGTTCTCGCGCTCATCCATTGGAACGTTTTTTCAGGACAAGCCTCTCCTGAAGAACCCCTTCTTGGAAGATGCCTTACTGCGGACTTACCTGCGGCGACATTTACCTTCACGAGTAGGTCATTTGAACAGCCTGCACAATTACAGGTCTAGCTTGACAACTGAAATATTTTCATTTGTGTTAATGTTTTCTGCACAGTTGTTGTAGCCTACTGATGAACTTGTGACAAATCATAATAGACATGTGAACTAGCAGATCATAATAGACATGTGTTTAGACCAGTGATGAAGGAAATGAGATGTCTTGGTAATGTTAGTCATGTCAGTACAATATAACAACTATTAATTTTGGTGCCGCTTGTATTTCTCAGGACGTGGAGGAGGACTTGACAAGATTTGGGGAGCGCCTGGTGCAGGAGATCGATGCTCTGGGTCTAGAGTGTGAGGAGAACCCTCCGCGTCTTAAGCACTTTGATGCCTGGGGTCGCCGGGTGGACCACATCCTCACCTGTCCAGCCTGGACCCGCATGAAGGAGATCTCCGCCGAGGAGGGCCTGGTCGCCGCCGGCTACGAGAGATGCTATGGAGAGTGGAGGTGAGCGAGGCGGTAGGAAGTATTGTTTGTTTTTAATTTGCTAAGCAGATGGTATGTATGATAGATAGATAGATATATTCTGTCTATGACTGGGGCTTTTCAACAGGCATTATGTAAAATCACGTTAAATGTGACTTCACAGTTACTTTGACTTGACAGTCTATTCTCATAGTGTTGGTAAATCTTATGACTTTTGTTTGCTTGGCACAGGTCAGGTCACTGCCAACCTAATCCGACTTCCTCTTTCATCTTTGTTATTATAGTGCATGACTAAATGACAGCCAGACACAGCTGAGTTATCGTGTTCTTTGTTATTGACATTCCTTGCAGCCGGGTGTACCAGATGGCTAAGATCTTCCTCTACGCTCCCTCAGCTGGTCTGTACACCTGCCCTCTGGCCATGACCGATGGAGCAGCCAAAGTCATCGAGGTCTGAATCTATGGTGCACATCTACAAACATCACAAGTCTCCCGGAAGTTCCTGGAGTCCCCCGCATATTGATAGCGGCTCCCTGACGCCTTTAAATGAGATAAAATCTCCCGGAATCTAGAGTGAGGGATCAAGAGCATGCATGCGAGACCGCGTGTGCATCTGAGTGTAGCGCGCACATGACGGGAAAGAGAGAGAGCGGTGGTGCGTGTGTGCCTGAGTGCATCCAAGACAGAGAGCCTCCTGATTGGCCTGTTTCGCTAAATCAACCAGTTTTCAGTGTAGGCGGGCTTTTATCTCTTTTCTCCTGAACTTAATAAATCAGTTAAGTGTATAGGAACAGGTGCGTCATAGCAGAGTCAGTGCCTCAAAAAAGGAAAATGTAAGACCCATTTCAAAGTGTAGGCTACCCTTGTCTCATAAAAGTAAAAAATAATGATAGGCCTAGTCTTGCACGCTGCACTGTTTGTAACAGTGACTTTAGCATTGCCCATGGCTGGTTATTCAGGCCTATAGCCTACTAGATGGCTAGTTGCCAACATGAAAAGACCAAACTACCAAAATCTACATATTTTCACAATTTCTATCTATAGCCTAGGCCTTCTTTATTTAGTGTACTGAATATACATTATATATTAATCTTAAGTAGGCTAAAGTTTTTTTTTTACCCTCCCTGATACCTCCCTGAAATGACTTTTTGCAGGTTGGGATGTCTGCATCTATGGAGAAAACTTATGTGAAAACTGTGAAAAGCTTC
The DNA here is from genome assembly GCF_046254945.1 of Alosa pseudoharengus. NCBI lineage: Eukaryota > Metazoa > Chordata > Actinopteri > Clupeiformes > Clupeidae > Alosa > Alosa pseudoharengus. The sequence continues at coordinate 50,838,077 of NW_027468564.1, forward strand.
TGTTGTGTTTTGAAAGGATAAAGGGCTTTGCTGCCGTCTAGCTGTCATTGCTGTAATAATGGTTGTAGGACAGAGGCATTGATTGTGCTTGTGTTTGCTATTCATGCATGTTGCATGTTGGTTGTCATTCAGTCATTAGGTGGGGCCTCTTCAGTGGAGGAGGCGTTTCGGAGATTGACTTCTCGTGACCCCAAGCGTTTTTGGACCTCGGGTCAGTGGATGACCGAGCGCAAGGGGGGTTCTGATGTCGGTAGGTGAACATTTTGTCAAGCCTCGATCTGTTAGAGTTTTAGGAATTTTGCTATTCTTACTATTAGGCTACTTATTATTCTTAGCTATATTTACCCATGTTAGAGAGAGACGCACAAGACGGACTGAAAGCCAACGCTACTAGCTTAGTTAATAGCATTCAAAATCACATACTTGGAAAAAAAATCTGAAATGTGTCACTGTGCACTCTTTTAATCTGTTGCCTGTGAGATATCCTGTCTCAGAAATGTTTGTCTATGTACTTCTATTTGTTTGGTCTGTTCTCTAATTTATATCCTTTTATTTTTGCCATGATATAACCATAGCTTCAGATATGATATTAAACTAAAACTACTACTACTACTCAAAAATCTTTGTTTATTTTTGTAAGAATACTGAAAATTAATCTTCACCAACCTTCCATCGCCAGCTAGTGGGACAGAGACCGTGGCCTGGCCACAAGCTGATGGGACTTATAAGCTGCGAGGCTTCAAGTGGTTCACATCTGCCACTGATGCAGATATGACTCTTACACTAGCCCGGATACCCGACAAAGATGGACAAGTTAAACAGGTTTGAGTTGATTATCTTTGATTTACCTCTTTTGGATAAGATATTTGTGGTATACTTGAACTCTATGGGACACACTTCAGGAATAGAACTGTTTTTGCAAAGTTTGGATTTTGAGCAAGACAGACTGAAATCCCTTACCTAACCGTGTGTGACTGATATGTCAGTCAGTACAAAGTTATGTGAATGAATGACAAAAGGGACACCAGCCTACCTCCAGGCCAGCCCAAGCAAGTGTCCATCAAGATGGAGAGCCCGCACGCAAAGCTACAAACTAACTAGCAAAACCAAAAAAGTGCGGCAAACTTTAGTTTAAATATATCCACATGCAAGGGTCCACCACAAACCTGTCATTCCCCATTGCACCAAACAATCGTCTGCCATCAGTTCTTGCTTGTGACTTTGGATAGGCCCATCAGGTAACATAGAAGGAGGCTGGTGCCCCCTTGTGGATGAAGTGTGTGGAAGTGCACGACTAACTACAGTACAAACCGGTCTACTGCAATATAACATAGACCGATCGATCACTGTAGAAAATAACAGATGGAACACGTGCCACATCTATGTCCTCCCGTGTTTTGTGGTTATGCTTTTTTATAGTACCATCTCATAGATGCCATTTCCCCCCCGCCGTCTCTCGCTGCATGTAGGGCAGCGGTGGGCTGTCTCTGTTTTACGCGGAGGTGCGGGACGGACAGGGGAGCCTGAACGGCATCGAAGTCCAGCGGCTGAAAGAGAAGCTGGGCACGCGACAGATGCCCACGGCGGAGCTCCTGCTGCACGGCCTCCCAGCACACCTGGTCAGTGCACACACACAGCACAGGTGGATAGGACCAGATCACCTGGTCAGTGCACACACACAGCATAGGTGGATAGGACCAGCACACCTGGTCAGTGCACACTCACAGCACAGGTGGATAGGACCAGCACACCTGGTCAGTGCACACACACAGCATAGGTGGATAGGACCAGCACACCTGGTCAGTGCACACACACAGAACAGGTGGATAGGACCAGCACACCTGGTCAGTGCACACACACAGCACAGGTGGATAGGACCAGATCACCTGGTCAGTGCACACAGCACAGGTGGATAGGACCAGCACACCTGGTCAGTGCACACACACAGCACAGGTGGATAGTGCACACACACAGCACAGGTGGATAGGACCAGCACACCTGGTCAGTGCACACACACAGCACAGGTGGATAGGACCAGCACACCTGGTCAGTGCACACACACAGCACAGGTGGATAGGACCAGCACACCTGGTCAGTGCACACTCACAGCACAGGTGGATAGGACCAGATCACCTGGTCAGTGCACACACAGCACAGGTGGATAGGACCAGATCACCTGGTCAGTGCACACAGCACAGGTGGATAGGACCAGCACACCTGGTCAGTGCACACACACAGCACAGGTGGATAGGACCAGCACACCTGGTCAGTGCACACACACAGCACAGGTGGATAGGACCAGCACACCTGGTCAGTGCACACACACAGCACAGGTGGATAGGACCAGATCACCTGGGCAGTGCACACAGCACAGGTGGATAGGACCAGATCACTGCAGTATGAGGACCTGTTCATATTCATGTGGAGTTCATATGCATCCTGATATTAGTACCAGTGACATTGTGTCAGCGTTTAGGAATGTTTATACCAACAATATGGTAGAAGGAAATAAAATTGAGGTGCACCTCATACAGCATGTAACTGAAGTGAGAGCAGTGAGTACACCCCTGTGCAATATCACTTAAATGGCAAATGAAACGCATACAATTGCATTACCTCTAAGTTGCATGGTAGGTTAAGGTATTGTAATTGCAGGGTAGGGTATTCTTAATGTAAAATGAAGAAAGAAACTAACAGTGTAGCTTTACACACATAAAAACACAGGCAGAGGTAGGAGGACACAACTAGTCAGCTATTCTTCAGAAAAAAAAACAGTTTTTCAGCTGCTCTTTACTGAAGGCAGGTTGTATTGATTTACCTTTTTCCTTTAAATACCACAAAGGTATTGGATTCAAGTTGGGCAACATATTTGACCAGGTTATCATGGAGCCAGCAAAGGTCATCTCTCCAGCACATTACACGCCTTTACATTCCCCTATCATAACAGTCCCTCCTCCTTGCTTCACTGTTGGGACTATGCATCACTGTAGTCGTGGTAACCAGACATGCTCCATCAGCTCTGAACAGCTCTTCAGGGCAAAACATATGTGATATAATTTTGAATCATTTAACATTTTGTGATATTGCACAGGGGTGTACTCACATCTGGCACATCTGGCACAGGGGTGTATTGCACAATATGCACGTGTGTCTCATGAGAACGACAGGCGCAGAGACGGATGATAAAGAACCTTTGACAGGTGTGCTAAACGATCCTCCAGATGACCACATGGCGTCAAAAGGAATCTGAAGAAGACACCAAAACTAGCTGCCTGTAAAACACAACTCAGGAAGTAGCAGGTGGTTCCTGTTGCATTAATGCAAAATGCTATTTCCCCCTCAAGATTTCAGTGGAAGGAAGAGGGGTGGCTTCCATTGCTAACATGCTAACCCTCACGCGGATCCACAACACTGTATCTGCTGTGGCCTCAATGAGACGGTACGAATTCTGTAACGTTTATTTGTCATGTATTTGCTGACATACGTACATTCATTTTCAAAGCAATCTGACTGACTGGACTTTTTGAAATCTCCTTCAGGGTAATTCAAATGAGCCGAGAGTATGCTACCAAACGGTTTGTTTTTGGAAAGTTCTTGAAGGACCATCCTTTGCATGTGCAAACTATGGCAAGGATGGAGGTGAGTCCCAAGTATCTTCACTTTAAACTTGTTATAAATATTCTATTATTAATATGCCTTTGTCTTGCAATGACATTGTAACTTGTAATTTGTACTTATACAAACCAACTGTTTAATTATTAGTTCTATAAAAACAAGTCCATAATGTGGGTATATTCCGGTGTAAACCCCCCCCCCCTCCGCGTGCGGTTGGTGCAGGTGGAGACGCGCGCGGCGTTCCTGCTCATGATGGAGGTGTGCCGCCTGCTGGGGAGGGAGGAGAGCGCCAAGGCCTCCGACATGGATCTCCATCTGCTCCGGCTGCTCACCACCGTGGCCAAGCTCTACACGGGGAAACAGGCCAGTAACCCCCCACCCACACACACACACACACACACACACACACACACACACACACACACACACACAAACACACAACACTCCTCCGCTCACCCACTGCTGTGGGGACATAGACTCTATTATGCATGTGGTCTTTCACAAATTAATACCATTTATTTATTTATTTACCTTTATTTAACCAGGGAATAGAATGTTTTCTCTTTTTCAAGTGGGCCCAGGCCAAGAGAGCAACACACACCAAAAACAGTGATGCTGTTATATTTACAGATGGTGTGAAAATCCAGACATATAATCACTGTAATACAAAATCATATCATCTATTTTTTTTATCTGGTGTTGCAGTCTAATTATTTTGCTACTCAGATGAGAACAAAAGAGCAATGATGAGAGCAAAAATAAGAAAATTCTTCTGTGTAAAAAAAAGGCTAGTCTCCAATGCAATGCTTTTCATAAGTATTCTGCTCTCAGGCTGTGGCTGTAGTCTCGGAGGGTTTGGAGTGCTTTGGGGGTCAAGGCTACATTGAAGACACAGGATTACCCAGAATGCTAAGGGATGCACAGGTAGAGCTGAAGAACACATCAAATTGCCTAAATTGTTTTTTACATAGACTGACATAATTGACTTGTGACTTGCCTGATTTACATTGGGTTTTGAAACATACTTCTGGTCTCTACTTCAGGTCTTGAGCATTTGGGAGGGGACGACTAACATTCTGGCCCTGGATGTGCTGCGCTGCATCTCCAAAAGCTCGGGGCAGGTTTTGGACTCGTTTTTCGCTGACGTGAAGGTAGGACAAGTAGGACAAGTCTGAACGCTTCAGTCATTGTTGAGTAATTTAAGGTCAGAAGGCCAGGTGTGTTGTCCGAACTTTGGCCATTGTCTTAAAGCAACACCAAAGAACTTTCCCTTTGTCGCATGCACGCTATTTGTTTATCCAGCACCAGCTTTGCAAATAACAATGTCCACAGACAAGGTAGAATATGTTGCATGATTTATGAAAGTACGATGTATTGCGACATCAAACGCAAGTCAAATTTGTAGTTTCTTATGTTTCATTCCATCGAACTACAGATCCGCTACCCGATCTGGCAAACTTACATAGTGCGGTTATAGCCGATAGAGGGCTGCGAAGTGAATGCAGAAGTGCCGTTCACCCTGTCACCCTGTTGTTTTGGAAACATTATTTTAAGGTACACAAAAATCTTTGGTGTTGCTTTAATCTTGCACCATTAGAGTAAGAAATACACGTCTACTGGGTGTATCTAAAACACCATTTCTTTATTGAAAGTGGCTCAAGTATGTGAACTATTATCTCTATTATGTCTAGTGAGTCAGTTATACACTACCGTTCAAAAGTTTGGAGTCACTTAGAAATGTCCTTGTTTATCATCATCATTAATGTTGTAAATGACTGTTGTAAAAAGAAATGGCTGATCTTTAATGCAATATATACATTGTCCATTATCAGCAACCATTCATCCAATGTTCCAAAGGCATATTCTGTTTTACTAATCTGAAATAATTTTAAAAAAGGCTAACTGAGAAAATGTTGGAGAACCCTTTTGCAATTATGTAAGCACATAATGTAATCTGAAAACTGCTGCCCTGATTAAAAAAAGCAATGCAGCTGATCTCAGCTTGTATTCTGTCTGTAATGGAGTGGAATGGAAATTTCTAAGTGACCACAAACTTTTGACCACCAATGTATGTATTATGGGAGGACTGCTGGGACCCCTAGTTGTAAACCTTTTCCCCTCTGTAGATGAAGACCTTAGCTGTAGAAGCTGGTCATACCCTCCAGCCTGCTGTAGGGGCCGTGAACAGCGCCCTCTCCAGGCTGGGGGAGTTCATGCGCTCAGCTGTACGAAGACCGCCCGGCATCATGGAGATGGCAGCTCGAGATCTGGCCTACACCTTGGCACGCGTCTATATGGGTAATGGACATCATTTGCACAAGGCAAAGCTATGTATTTGTCCAACAAAGTAGTGTGTATCTTTATACTAATGTTTCCACAGACAGAATTCCATAATATCACAGTAAATCCTGCTAAATATTTTTTTACAGAGTAATTTCAGCATAAATGTTAGAGGTTGGAGAATAGGATTTCACTGTCTCATAGTCTCCTCTGTACCTCTCTCAGGTGCACTGCTTGTAGACCATGCCAACTGGGATGGAGCATCTCGGGCTGATGTTTATGCTGCCCTGAGGTAAGACCACAGTGCTTCATTAGCAATGCATTTTATCACCTTTATTTCAGAAATGCAAACTGTATTCAGGAAACACAACTTGCTTTATTTATAAGCATTGTTTTGAAACAATTGGCCCAATTGTCCTTGTGTAATTTACAGATGGTGTGAACAGGATCTGTGCCCAGTAGTTACAAAGGATGTCGGAGGCAACTACGACTCCAAGACTGGAGAAATGGACTCAGCCCTGGTCTTTGAGGGCAGCAGCCTGGAAGAATGAGGACATGTTGACTTGCTGAGCTTGGTGATGTGGAGTGAAGTGCTCTTATCTGGGTGGAATTTTCAAACTGCAACTTTGGAATGTGCCTTTTAAAAAAAAACTCAAGAAGTGCCTAAGGAATTCTAGTTGCCATTTCCCCAGTAATGGCTTTTTGTGGCTGAAATTCCCTTAACACTTGTTAAATGTAAAGAAAGTTTTTTTTGTTTTTTTTTCTGTGTAGATGTAGAATTGAGAACTATGATCACACAACTAATGGATTTGGTCATGTATTGTATTGTCATTTTAATGTTTGTTTGTTTGTTTGTTTGTTTTCAAATTGTAAATATTGAATGTAAACCATTGCACTTTATTTTATCATATGAGTAAAGTATGTATTGTTCAAATCTTGATAATAAACTAATCAAGCAAATAAACGTATTTTTAGAATACATATAATATTCTCATTCATTACATTTCATTTAAATATTTGCATATTTTTATTTTATTAATCAAATTAATTAAATACAACTGCGTTTACCCTCTACAGAAATTGCATTGCACTGAATATAAAGGCTTTGTTTAGCTTTAAGAAGTGGGCAGTCAACGTGACGATTTAGGAAATGGCAGAGGTGGTGACGCAGGGAGGGCGCCACTTCCTACCAGAGAACCCCTAACAAGTGCAGAACGGTGCAGAAGGCTACTTGCCATGTAAACAGAACAGTCTCAGGCGAATTCAGTTGAGCACATTACTGTGGGTAACGTTCTCGCAGAAGGTTTTAATTTGCAGCCTTTGTTTTCTCTGTCAAGATGTATTTTACGCATTCCACGTTAGTACACTCTGTTCCACAGTAATATTTGAGTGATGCAATGCTTACTGAAGTCACAGAGTAATGGACAACAGAGAGAAAACGAGTTAAATCATGAAACATCTGATCTTAACGTCGTTTTTAGTGGTTGCCCTGTGTGGTTCACACCATGTTGCCTGTTTGGAGTCGAGTCAATTGGGAGGGACATCGTCGTCGTCTCATGTATGGAACAACGTGAGTTTCATTGGAACGCAACCCTTTGCGGGAATTATGAAGGGGGCCGCCGACGAAGTGAGTAAAAAAGTTCTAAAATATGTGTCTTTATGTTATGTCATATTTGGTTTATTTCTTGGTCTATTTCTTGTTAAGTCGCTCGCAGGAGATATATCAGAAGCTTGCATTTACCTACTTTGTGTGCGATTGCGTAATGTTTTGAAGCTGGTAACCAGATAGCACAGTATGTCCTTGTCACAGGCAAATATTTGCCTCCCCGCAGTGAAACTCAGGTGTCACGATTAAGGTGGGAGGTGGGTTTTCCAAATAACTTAACCTTATATACTTTTCAAAATAACTTCATGAGCAAAAATTATGTTGAATGAGGAAATGTATGCGCTCACTGTAAGATTAAAGCTGTTGTGGTGGTGTAAGGTGATATGGCAACTAAGTTATTTTTGATTCCACAGTAGAACCTTAGGCTGTCTCTTTGTATTGCTCAAGTCTCTTAGACCTCGACTCTTTGTGTTAACAGTGCGATGTTGTTATGAACTTGAGTGCCAATCAGCGCTGTGAGTTTGTCAAAAACACCCCCGACTGTAGCCAAGAGGACGGCTTCATCAACTACCCACGCTTCACTTTCTGCCAGTTTTCTCCCAGACTCCTGCCCCTGGCCATCACGATCTATGTAAGATGTGCAATCTTCTTGTAAACCATGTATGTAGTGGACATGCAAATAATGTTTTTAATCATCAGTAGGCTAATAGTACTGTAGTTTACTAATGGGTAAAGTTCCCATTCATCATTACTATCTGTGCATGTTGGACATTTGTTCAGTCCAGTTTTCAGCCACATAGTGTCCTCAAATGTATCGCAAGGATGAGTGTCATGCATTTTTATTTGAATGACGTTTGATCTTGATCTTGACTATCTATAATAATAAGATTTACACTGTAAACAGTGACTGTATATCTAAATTGTACTGTCTGGTCTTTGGAACGAATCTTAAAAGTATGGACAAATATAGCTTTTTGACCCATTTCCCTCCTCTCCTCTTGTCTCCCCTGCAGGCAGTATGGCTGCTGTTCTTGTTCCTGGCACTTGGACTTGCCGCCTCAAAATTGTTAGTTTTGCAGTTTTCACATGTTCTTTTTCAGTGTTCAGACGTACCATCTTGTGGTGAATAGGCCACATCATGTGACTGCTTCTGTTCACCAGTCCACTGCCCTAAGCATAAGTAGTGTTTCTTTTCTTTCTTAGTGTTTTTTTTTTCTTTGAAAGGGTGAGCTGCAAATCGAAATGGCTTTTCAGACGAGCTCACGTGTTAATGCTACTTGAATGACACAGTAGTCACATGAAGGTTTCAGTCACCTTACTGCTGTAAAGTTTACTGTCCAGTTTGCATGCTGATAACAGCTGAGCATGTGTCCTTTCATTTTATTGTAGATAGATGCAAGAAACCACGCACAAAGCACTTTCTAACACTGTGAAAGTGGATGTGTCTTTGTGTCTGGTATTTCATAAATTGCCACAGGTCAGTTTTTAAGCAGGAAGTTCACTTGGACATTTCCTCTTTCAGTACAAGTGCTTTGAAAACCAATCCTACCCACGTGCAACACAGAGACGGGAGGAAACGTACTGTTACAAAAACCTTAGTTCAAGTTCTGGTATAAGCAACTTTTTTGTTCTTATGAGAAAAAAAAAATGCCATAAAGGGAACATGTGTTTAGCCACAACAACAGTTATGCAACTGCTTTCTCTAAATTAAGCTGAACTAGCAGAAGCAGAAGTTGTCTGAACTGATATATGAGTATGATACTTTATAAATGTGTCACATTTCTTCGTCTCGTCTAGCGTACTGTGAACTTATATTAGGGCAGCAGTTTGCACAGTATCAAATATATTATTGCTTAAAGATAAAGTGTGAGTTTATACGGTTCCTTCTTTCTCTTCCCTACAGCTTCTGCCCAAATCTGTCTGCTATTTCCTCCACGTTAAGGCTGACGCACAACGTTGCTGTATCCTTTTGAGTACAGGAGATGTCCACAAGCCCCCAATGGAACGTGCCCATTAGAGTGAAAAGTGCATATTGTTTAATCGAATGTCAGAACGTTTCAGTTGTTTGACCTCCTTGACCTCTTGCTCAGGGAGTGACCTTTCTGGCGCTGGGGAACGGCGCCCCTGATGTCTTCAGTGCTATGGCTGCTTTCTCGCGACCCCAGACCGCTGGACTGGCCATCGGGGCGCTTTTTGGTGGGTTTGGTCACGGACACTGTTAAGTCTTGTTCAGTCTGCATTCTTATTCAATTTTTCACCAAAGTTATGTACTGGAAATTAACGGAATCTGCTATCTAGACCACACCAGTAGTGAAGAAGATGCAGTAAGACATCTAATTTGATGTGCTTCATGATGGCCAGGATTTGTGTACAGTATGACTTAATATGTGCTACCACTAATTTAATATAGACCCTTTCGATGTTAAAACGGAAGCCTTGTGGGGCCAACTATGATGCTGATAATGGAACTCTCTTGAAAGGGTCTATAGGCTGTACTGACACTACATCCATCGTAACTAGGGGCAGCCGTGGCCTACTGCTTAGCGCTTCGGACTTGTAACCGGAGGGTTGCCGGTTCGAACCCCGACCGGTAGGCCATGGCTGAAGTGCCCTTGAGCAAGGCACCTAACCCCTCACTGCTCCCCGAGCGCCGCTGTTGTTGCAGGCAGCTCACTGTGCCGGGATTAGTGTGTGCTTCACCTCACTGTGTGTTCACTGTGTGCTGAGTGTGAGAGTGGATTGGGATAAATGCAGAGACCAAATTTCCCTCACGGGATCAAAAGAGTATATATACTATACTATACTATACTATACTCTTGTGTTGTAGGTGCTGGGATATTTGTGACCACTGTAGTGGCCGGCAGTGTGGCTTTGGTGAAGCCCTTCACGGTGGCCTCCAGGCCCTTTCTCAGGGACATGGTTTTCTATATGGCAGCTGTCTTCTGGACCTTCACCATTCTCTACAAAGGGCATATAGCCCTGGCAGAGGCACTGGGTGAGTGCGGGGGCACCATAATTTAGCTGATACACTAATGCATGTGTATTCCTATGCATGTGTACAGGTATTCCTACTCTGATATACTAATGCATGTGTATTCCTACTCTGATACACTAATGCATGTGTATTCCTATGCTGTACTAGTAGTTGGATTGAAAGGTCATGCATGTAGTCATGCATAGTCTACCATGGTATCTCATGGTACCAATAAGTGATCGGCAAAGTTATAATTTGCTTCTATTTGTTCTGCCAAACTAACCGAGATATTACATGCCATGAAGACACAGTGGTATTTATTGAGTGATAGAGTGTTTTTTCCATTTGTGATAGGATACATTGGCCTGTATATGGTGTATGTTGCTACTGTCCTGATAAGTGCATACATCTACAATTATCGGAAGCGCTCCATCATTGGGCCCACTCCTGCACATACACCAGGTGAAACTAATTATGCAATCATCCCACAAGCCTTTGATGCAGGCATCCCAATAGCATAATCATACTGAAATAAAATGTATGTACTGAATACAAATGTTGCCATTGTGTTAAGAACTCAAATGCAGTTGTAGAAGATTCATTTTCATGATATGATGATGATAATTATATTTAATGTTGCATGCTGCAGATGATTGTCTTTGATTGTTTTTTTTTTTTTTAAGTGTCTCATTTCTCTTTCTCTCGCAGATTTGCTGACTAGTGATGAATACTCCGAGAGTCTCAACAAGAGCATACAAACCTATGGTAAGCACAGCATGTGCGTATATTGTGTGTGTGTGTGTGCAGTTTGGTCTCTTGTCACCACATAAGCCTTCTCATTATGGCTGGCTGCATATATATGTAGTGTTACACTCATGGGAAGGGAAGGAAGTTGGCAAATACGTTTTACTTGTTTAGAGTGGGCATTCATCTGGGGCATTTCCTTCATGCTGGACATGAGTGTATGTATTTGGGGGTCAGCTAAGGGTCACAACAAGAGAATTGCAGAACTCTGAGGCGTCTTGGAAGTTCAGAGGATTAGCAGTAGGAGATACAGCCATCAGCCAGAGCTCATGTGCTGTGAGGATTTCATATGACAGGAATACGATTCAACAGTTCCAGTTCTGTGTCAGTCCTAAAAAGGCAGAATTTTTACTAGTCATTTTAAAAAGTCTGTAAAAGAGGCGTATTTTTAGGAGTTATGCAATGTCGGTATTTTATTTTTTTAAAAGGAACCAGGTACATTTTAAAATTATGCAAGGCTTTATTTTTACAACATGTTAACCCAGAGTATCTCAATCTTACTCCTGGCAAATACATTTGCCAACTGAATTGCCAACATTGCGATTAACAAACAATTGCATCATTTCATCATCATTTCAACATCTTGTGGTAGTTGGCATTTTCCATATTCTCCAAAATCCTTCCTCCTATAATATTCTGTATATGTGTTGTGTTTGTACTGGGACCACAGATGACGAGTATCAGCCTCTGCTTCCCCACACGCTCACCACTAGCCAGATCTTCCTGGGCTCCGTGAAGCCCGTGGACAGCAGGAAGTGGAGGAGGAAGTCCTGGGGCTGGAGGCTCTTGAAGGTGGTGAAGGTGAGCCTGTACTGGCTCTGTATGCTGGGCCATGTTGCATTAGCTTCAACACCCACTGGGTTTCTACACATTGGAGGGACGTTAGCAACAATGCTAACAGTTAAGGCATTCAGCTTTGTTACGGGAGACTGGCAGGCTCCTGTTCCTCAGGGAATACTGGTTAAAACTAGCTGCATTCCTTTGTGTAATCTTCTGCCTATGGGGCTGTGTTCTCAAATAACAAGACCCTTTGTGACATGTCAGTAGTAATCCAGAATAGCATGTGATACAGGTGGGTCTCAGTTACTTTGTATTCTGGTATGTCACAGAATAATGCCGGCTGAGTCCAACTTGTTTTAGTGGGTATGGCCAGCACAACAATCAATCTTGCTCAGACATTTACTGATAGAAAGAAAAATATTGACTGAAGATAAAACTGCTGAAACATTTCTGGAATGAGAAGTATATTCTTTGAACAAAAATCCATGATGAGTTTTGGTTTGTGGCAAATTACGAATTCAAAAAGCATACCAGACTGCTGTTCTGTATAAAAGGCTGTAGGCAACTCTGCATATAGTCTTTTAAGGGATGCCCTCTTGCCCATGTAAATGGCATTAAAGTAAATGTGACGTGCATGTACATTTCAACAGATTCCTCTGGAGGTGTTGCTGCTCCTAACTGTGCCTGTAGTGGACCCAGATAAAGAGGACCACAACTGGAACAGACCCCTCAACTCCCTCCACATCGTCACTGGGCCTCTAGTGTGCATTCTTACCTTTAATGCAGGACAGTGTAAGTTTGCTCGCATGTTTGTACTGTAGGTCTAGGGGTGTGTGTGTGTTTGTGTTTGTGTGTGTGTGTGTGCGTGTGCGTGCATTCGTATGTGTGCATCAGTGTCATTCATTATGGCGACCCATGCAAGTTTTTTAATGCACAAAACACTATTGAAAATTGGGAGAAATACTCTAGTCTAATCAGAGCGCTAATCTCACCCAACACGTGATCTAGAAACATGGCTGCATTTGCTTTGTAATTTCAAATACCTAAGAAATGCCCAAGAAGATTATTACTACTTAGCAGTTGAATAGTGTACCCACTCGAATGCCATCACTGTGCCCCATTTTAAACTACAACAAGAGGCCAACTGGCCTAATCTATGTGTACTAGACTGCCAGCTTTATCTCGTGACTACCGGTACATTATTCCTAAAACTTGATGGTAATTTTGATACCATAGATTTAATAGAGAGTTTATTCACAACAGTGAAATACTGCAAAGACATAATATTCCTGCTTATCTCTAAATACAGTCACACACAGATATACACAGGGACAGTACAGATATCATACAGTCATTACCTAGAATCATAATTTTAGTTTCTAATGAGAAATGCAGAACATTAAACCACATATTGGAATATTGGACATAATGTTCTATTCCATTTTCTCTCAAACTAAGGCTGTTAAGTATTTCAAGTGAAGGCGTGCATTTTTTCAATAGTTCTGTTGCATGTGAATTTTGTATTCTATATTCTATTCCATATGTCCCCAACAGTTCTCGCTGTGCTCTACATGCCGTTGAACTTGGCAATGAACATTTAGTACACTGCACTCTATTAAAACATCTTCATAATACATTTGACATAATATATATGTTTCCAGATGGCCTGTACCGGATACAGGGCGAGTTCCCTGTCTGGGCCCTGGTGGTGTTGATTGGCGTTTTCTTAGCTGCTATAGTCTTCTGCTCCACCACCAACGAGCAGCCACCACCATACCACTTTGTAAGTATTTGGTAGTTTATTTTTACACAGTTTAAGTGTTGTACTCAAGAACTCAAATATAAACTCTACAGTATATACTACACACATCATTCCATTTATGCGAGAAAGGGTTTTTCTGTATCTGGTCAATAGTGTTTGGGTTTAGAGCCTAGAGCAGAGTAACGTCTGAACTGGCTCTTGGTATCCACGTCTATGGCCCAGAGTTGGGCATGTGTCCAGGATGTAGTCAGCACAATTATTTGACCACTGCAGAAATCTTACTTAGTGGGCAGCCAGCCCTGAGGAAGCTGGATCAGCAGGTCACTCGTTAATCTCCAAAAACGAATGGGCTCAGTGGGCCACACAGTTGGGTATTGGGTATGACTTCTGTTCCAAATCTGTGGGCATGTTGGCGAAACATACTACTTGTAAATACAGTATATGTTGATATTGTTTACAATATATTCATGTATTTCTTCATTGTTCGTTCAATCAAATTGGAACATTGAATATGTGGCGGTGGGTGTGTGGTGGCTGAAGAGCAGGGTATGTGTGCAGTAGCTGAGTTGGGTTCCCAGCTGCCACCACTGTGTCCCTGAGCAAGGCACTTAACCGCTGAGTTGCTCCAGGGAGTGACATCTGTAAGTCGCTTCAGATAAAGCCAAATGATGCAGATAAAAAATGTCTAATTTAGTCACTAAAAAAACTTTCATTTAAAAAAAATATATAAATATACGTATCATATATTTAAAAAAAAGTATTTCATACTTAAAGGAGACATAGAATGGAAACATTATTTTTGCCTTGGTTTTGATGAATTAGTCACTAAAAAAATTATTTAGATGCATCTCTTTGAACACCTGGTTGTGTTTGTATCCATTAGTTTGCCATGTGTTTGTGTATGTGTGCCCTCACCTGGTTGTGTGTAGATTAGTTTGCCATGTGTTTGTGTATGTGTGCCCTCAGCTGTTCTCTCTGCTGGGCTTTGTGGTGAGTGCCCTGTGGATCAACACGGCGGCGTCCGAGGTGGTCAGTGTGCTGCACATGTTGGGCATCGTCTTCAGCCTCAGCAACACCGTGCTGGGGCTCACACTACTGGCATGGGGCAACAGCATTGGAGGTGAGCACACACACACACACACACACACACACACATACATGCACACACACACACACACACTCAAAAGCAGAAACTCTACGTGAAATGTATGTATGCAATAGATTGCAAGATGTGTAACGTTTTTTTCTTAGTACTGCAATAATTTCTTAAATGGATTAAGCAGCCTTGCAGCCTTGCAGCATTGACCTTGACCTTGTAGACCTGTTTCAACTTGTGTTGAGTTTTACCAATGACATATTGAATATAATGTTGTTTTGCTAACTAGCTTTAGCTTGGGTCTCATGGATCACTTTAAGACAGTGGTATCATTTCTCCAATATCGCTCAATATTCGCCTAAAAGTACAAAATTCCTGAAAATGTTTCTTTTAGTACAGCACAACAGATTTTTTGAGCCTTGAGCTACAGATGTGGTTCATTTTTTTTAGTTTGGTTCAGTTATTTCTATCAAGGTTTATTTTTTCAGTGTGTGCTGTGTTTACGGATAATAATACTAAAGGTAATAATATAAAGATAGATAGAATGTGTAGTGGTTTCAATGGATCATCTACTGCCTTTCATAGACATGTAAAAAATGCTTATAAGTGTTTGTTTAAGTTTACACCATTGATAATACAGCAGACTGATCATGTTCTACCTATGAGAGTATAAACCTGACTAGTTCTTACAGTACTCCAGTTCCATAGCAGTCATTATGCTCTTGTGTGCTCCCACAGACTTGTTCTCCGACACCCTGATCGCTCGCCAGGGCTATCCTCGCATGGCCATATCGGCCTGTTTTGGAGGAATCATCTTCAGTATCCTTTCCCTCGAGTCCTGCACAGTGGGAACACAGATCACGTGATCACAAGTTAACTTGTTGTGGTCATAAATCAGCAGGTTTTTTTGGCCCATAAAGGACATGACCATAGTTTCAGTTCAGCTTACACTCCATGACACATTGTAAGAAGTATGTAAGGAGTTTACTGTTAGTCAGGTTGATGGATAGATAGATAGATAGACATATAGATAGATAGATAGATAGATAGATAGATAGATAGATAGACAGATAGATAGATAGATAGATAGATAGATAGATATATACACACACACTTACTTTCTTTCTTTCTTTCTTTCTTTCTTTCTTTCTTTCTTTCTTTATTGATCCCCAGGGGAAATTCAAGGTCTCAGTAGCATACAGACAACACATTCACTAACAGCAGAAAAAGTAATTAAAAGTATATAATATAAAAACACAACTAAGCAATAAGGACAGTAGAAGATAAGAATATACTAAAACTAAGACTGAGGCAGGGACTGAGCCTGTGATTCTCTGTGCATAGTACGGTAAGGTAAGGTGCTCTGTGTGAGTGAGTGTCACGGTGATGTAGGTGAGTGCAATGGTGATAGTGGTCATGGTGATAGTGCAAATGAGTAAGTTCAACAGTGCAAGAATAAAGTCTATATATCTATTATATCTATATATTTAACTATTTAAGAAAAGATATAAGTGTGGCCACAGTTCGGCTGTGGCATGGAGGGAGGGGTTATGCATATGTGCTAATGTGCTAATATAGCACGCAAACAGTGAGGCAGAAAGACAGTGGTAAAAAGTGGCTAGTGGACAACACAAACATGGAGGGGGTGAAGAGGCAGACAGACTATGCAGAGAAGTCTATCTCTCCTCTTCCCTTAAGTGAAACATTGAACGGTTCAATGACCCTGGGGACAAATGACTTCCTCAGTCTGTCTGTTGTGCAAGGCAGTGAGCGAAGTCTCCAGCTGTTCTTATAAATATGGACCTCAGATGATCTCTGTGTTCTTTATGTAGCCAGTCCTTTCATTTACATGATGTGCCCCCATCGAGGCTCATCCTGGTTGTGTGTCTGCTCTTAACTCGGCCTCTTTCAGACATGCTGTTTGGCGTAGGTTTGGGCTGCTTACTGCAGATGTTCGGTGGCCATCATGAAGTAAAGGTACGTCTTCTGCCTTCCCAGTCCACAGGGCTTGAGAGGAGCACTGAAATCTTCAAATAACTTCAGGCCTCTTGTCCTATTTCTGATCTGCATTTTGTTTTATTTCTGTTGTCTATTTCTTCACATAGATACAAACTGAAATAAAACTGTCATAAACAATCTAGGGATTTTGGAGAGCCTTAAATTTTATTTCATTGTCAAGTTTTATTTCAGTATCCTAAGTTTTATTTCAGTGTCAAGTTTTATTTCAGTAAGTTTTATTTCAGTGTAAGTTTATTTTCCTTTTTCAAATTTATGTTAAGTTCTAATTGAATTAGTATATATTATTTGATTGTTGTATTATTATGTCTTATTTGCATTTTCATTTATGTTGATATTGTACAGCACTTTGTAACTTTGTTTTGAAAAGTGCTATATAAATAAAGATTATTATTATTATTATTATTATTATTATTATTATTATTATTATTATTAACTAGACTAAAGTCAACTGAGTCATATATCTCTATATATCGAGTCATATATATCTATACATCGTATCATTAAGCTGTAAATGTTTTTAGAATTCATGTTAATCCATCACATCACACATCACAAGCTCACCGTCTCCCCCCCCAGTTTGAGCAGGAGGGCCTCCTGTGTTGGATCCTGTCCGGTGCGCTGGGCCTCAGTCTGGTCTTGTCCTTCGTGCTGGTTCCACTACAGTGCTTCCATCTGACCCGCGCCTACGGCATCTTCCTCATCGTCTTCTACTGCGTCTTTCTGCTGGTGGCGCTCCTCACCGAGTTCGGGAAGATCCACTTGGGCACTCTGTGACGTCCACGGAGGACTGACCAGGACACTGATGGACCTTATCCATTGGGACGATCACAGAACTGAAGAAGCCAAGGCAACGGACAATCTGCTGGTTGCTAACTGCGCTGCCCATGGGTGGCACTGTCCACGGGTAGCACTGTCCACCGTTACCGTTACTATGGACAAATCCACAAAAGGTGAATGTGTTCCGTTGCATTACACGTTTTATACTTATGATATTGTGAATTTACAGTCCATGGAAGACAAAAATTGGTCTTATTTAATGATTGCACATGAATGTGTGGTGATGTGAACAAAATGCTCTTGGCTGTCCATGGCTAGCCCATGTTTAATGCCAGTAATGCATCTGGAGTGATGTATCGCCTTTTGACAAGAAAAGCGTCATGGGCTATGTCTACTACACGTCCATGTGTGTTTATATGGCAGCCTGAAATGGCTGCTGTACATGTGCACTCTTTGGCTGGGTGTACATGTGAATCATGCACTAGCATTTGTAGTGTGGGAAAATGCATGTCATGTTTTGATCATCTGTGGCATTTTCAAGTTTTTTTCCCCCATCTAAAAAGGTGAGTAGGTTAAAAAAAAGAAGAACACATGCATCACTATTGAACTGGGTGTATTATTGTCCACAAGCACTTTACAATGCAAACCACAATTACTGAAAGAACTTGAGCCTTGCACATCCTTTCCACAAGTAGTGGCCTGGGCAAATATGTGGCTTGTGGACACTGTTTTAAGTGCTGCTTGAACAATGGATGCTTCAGCAGAAAGGCAGGTCTGACCTGCTGGACTAAAGTATTCAAATGATGATTTGTGTCCAACACAGACTAGGGAGGTCCTCTGACAGTACTGCACTCTCTTTGAAGAGTCACTGATATTCAACACTGGAATGTATCATGGTTGGGGAAAATTACCTGTATGTCAAATGTAGTTAAACACAAGGGATATGACATCGGAATTCAACATTTTGGTAGATGGTATCAAAACAGTTGAACACTTAACTTTGTGATTAAAGTAATTTGTACCTTCTCAGGTTTTTCTGAGTCCTTTTTTCCAGTCAGGGTAATTGATGAAAAACAATGAATTGTGGGAGGAGCCTCATTATCTGTAATCATTTTACAGAAAGTGTTTTGATGAATACAATGATTATTTTATTCCATGTATTTAAGAAGTAATACCAGTGTTTTAGATGTCTTCACTTTGGTTAGGAACACATTACTAGCTGGTTTCATAAATGTTATAATGGTGATGCCATTGAAGAGAAGCTGTTTTTGAAAACATCTGATTTTATTAAAAGGAAAATGTTTTTTTCGAATGATCACTACTGTTGCACACACATATTAAGCAGGGCATCATTTTCACAGACATTGTTTTACATTCACCTATATTGTTACATTATGCAATAGAGTCAGTATACATATCCAGTCCAACCAGGTATTATATGTATCTATAACATGTTGGAAAATGTTGTCAAATAAATTACTTATTGTTTCACATCTTTACTAGCATGTACACTATTACATTATCAACATGCAGGCTGTTATGTCAAAAGGCTTTTGTACACCACAATAAGGCTGTAATGATTAAAGCTTTTACAGATGCATCATTTTCACATACATAGCTACTCTGACCCAGTACATCTGAAAAGAGAGCCTACTAGACTAATTGTGCAGTTTATAACCATCATCAGTGTTTTGAGTATGATTAGTAGTACAAACTGCTAAATGAATTCCATTGTAGCCCATCACCTTCAGATTTCGATTTCAAACAAACTGCTACATTTGCAGAAATAGACAAAATACATTAGATCAATTCACAAGTCCAAATGCTTTAAGTTAAACACGATGTCATGCGGAAAATACAGCCAATCTGTAGATTAAAAGGACTATATTTCTTTAAACTCAGTGTAAAATTCTTTGGCTATATATGTTATACCCGGATTAGGACTTCAAAGTTGAATAGACTAGGTCAGCATTACAGTAATCAAGGCTTCATGGAGTGTTGCGCGCGCTGACCAGTCAATTCTAGCCTAGAAATCTAGACGCGCCCCTAGCGGGAGCAAATTACATTTGCTGCCAGGGCTAGTCTAGCAACTCACCATTGGCTTGTGAGCTCCAGAAATCGAAACTTAATCAGGACATTGAAATCGTGTATAGAGTCGTTTGGTGGGCTTAACATAATGATTGATGGCAGAGTTGCAACGGTTTGGCTTGAATTTCCTGCTACTTGAAAACAAATATCCTATTGCGTGCAGAGGGAATTTGAAAGACAACTGATTATCCCGCCCCTTGGACTGAGCACTGCGAACGGTGAGTGCCCAGACCCTACATTTTAATGTGGGTCTGGCTCGCCAGGCTAAGTCAATTCTGCATGGAGAAAACAAATGACAATGCCGTTTATATGTCTGCTGAAAAGCAATTAACTACTAGATACAATACCTAAGTTACAAATAATTATATACCTGGCTGTCGTCTTTGCAAACATCTTACACCAGACAACCATTTTTACAGCACTACGAAGTGCGGGGCTAGCCCAAACATAAAGCGCTGGCGCGATTAAGGCGTTAGAACGAGCCATAATGGCAAAAAGGTTCGTGGCCTTGTTCCTTGATTGCAGACCATAGGGTGTCATCTGTCTTACGATAATGTTAACTAAAGAATGGCACCAAAATAATATAAAAAAAACAAATGACCACAAAAATGATTATTCTTGAACGACTTTGTTCTTTCTCCTCACCTGGTGGATCACGTTCAAGTTGGAAACGCGCAACATATTGTGATATTATATAATATTATAATAATTATAATATATATAATTATTATAATATTATATAATTTCATTGTCATTGCCACTTGGTTGCCACAATAATCTGTAAAAAAAATATGTTAAACGTTTAGACTTGTGAAGCTTTTGATGTTGGAACGATATTCTGTACCAGTAGATGAGTAAATACTTGAAACCAACAATATACACACACCAATGTTACAATGTTCTACTTATAAATCTACCATAGAAAAAAGAATAGCACACAGCAAAACATCGGTCAAATTGCGCAATCATAAACGTCATAATATTGACACCGAGAAAGGATGGTAATATATGATATGTCCCATTTATAGATGGGTGTCCCTCTTGTACATCAAAAAGACCGTGGTAATATAACGAGAGTCCCGTGAGTGTGTCAGAAATGCTAGTGTTTTAACATGAAGATGAATCGGTTTTGGCAGAGGAGAGAGTTAGTGGAAAGAATTCCAAAAGCCACAGACCCCGCCAAAAGAGTGGCACTTGTTGCAAACAGGATGTAAAATATAAAAATCAGATAGGCCTCAGCACGGGTTAAGTCAACTGAAAACGGAATAGAATAAACGCTCGAGTTCATGATGTACTGCACGTTTACCGACTCAGGTAGCTTTTAAAAGTACTTTACGACCTACCCACCAGATTCCAAACGGTATGTTATTGGATTGATTGGATATGACCTCACCCTTCAAGCCACTCCAAGCACCAGTCTATGGAGACGCGATTACGCATGGTTGGACGCACACAGGAAAGGGCATTACGCGCCAGCGCTGCAGAAGCTGTTGCGTATCTTATGCTCTAACAGAGTTCAAAATGAAAAGTAAAAAATTAGAGATGTCCAATCAGCATCAGATGTTTGTACGTTCTTCTAGCAGACCCAAATTCATTATAAGAGTTGTATAAAGTATCCGATACCCACACTTGAGTAGAAGTACAGATATTTGATCAGAAAAAGCTCAAAGTAAAAAATAATCTATAAGCATACCACTTAAGTAAAAGTCTTAAAGTATCTATTATTTACAGTACTTAAGTATGACAAATAGCCCGTTATAAATATAAGTACTGAAAGTAGAAGTACAACGTAGGCCTACTAGTAAAAGCTTTCGAGGCGAGTGACAACCCCTTCCCTTCAAGAAAGCCGTCAGAACTTTGGATAAGCTATTAAGTTCATGCAGCACCTTAAAATGTGGTGCCTACCCTTCATACATAATGTCTTCGAAGCCTGAACGAAGGCTGCCACCATTTTCACTGCTGCTCAGGGCCTGCCCGAGGCATAAGCGAACTAAGCGGCTGCTTGAGTTTCTTTTTTTTTTTTTCCATAATAAATAACGTAAACAAGTGACATCAATGAATGAATAAATGAAACAATTAATCATTCAAAACAAGAAAATTCTGATTTCATGATCAATATACCTGCCTACCTCTACTGTGTCCGCCAGCCTTTGAGTCACGCGCATAAACTAGACACCTCGGGTGCATAGACAATTCGTGCAGACACTGCATCAAGTTCAACAATCGGAAGAGACGGTAATGTTAAGACAAGTCACAAAAAAGGACATATCCCTCTGGTGCCGAAAACAGAACGAAGAAAATGACAGAGGAGGAGAAAAACGAGCAAGATACAGGTATGTTTGCATGATTATTTACAGTATGTTTTGTGCTTGAGGTAGCTAGCTAGCTAGCTGTCATGATCTAATATAAGCCATCACCAGAGCTAAATCTCCGCCATCAATAGAGACATGTCTCCCATTAATATATATATATCTAGATGTATTTCAGATGTCAAGGATATTGGGATTGTTTTGGATGTTCAATCAAGCATGTACCCTAGCTCTAGGTGGGCTTATTATGTCGTAAATTAAAGTTAGCTAGCTGACTGAAGTGGACATTAGCACTACAGTAGCTACATGAAAACGTAGCTGAAGGCAAATTTACCACAGAGGGATTGTTTCTGATTTCGCACCTGAAAGTGTTGATAGTTTATTACTGTTCTATAATATGTGACATAGTGGTAAGTCTGATAGCAACAACAGACTAAGCCCAGGCTCCCAGTCCCAACCCAACCCACTGACTAGCGCGACTCTGGGCATCTGTAATGTTCCAGCTTCATAGGCAAAGATGGAACAGTACGTGCGCTCTGCTCTAAGATCTTTGGAGAGAGATGGTAGTGTTTGAGAAAATATACCATGTTGGGTGGGGAGACTTCTGTGATGAAAATAAACTTACATTTGATTAAGATAGTGGCACGTGATGTAGCGGTGCTACCCTAATATTTAGGCTGCAGTAGATCACCATGTTAAGCGTTCACCATACTGCAATTAAGTATATACTCTTTTGATTATGCCTCATTTGCCAATAGAATATGAATTGTTACATGTGAAATTGCTTGTTATTTGAGTGTAAGTAATGATAGCAAAATAAACTCATTCTGCTCGATCGATCAACTATGCACTTATGCAATATTTTTTTTTTTCAGAGACACTGTTGAAGTCCTTTGGAGCACATCTCTACCTCTACCTAACTCTACCTACCAGAAGGTGAGGTTTTCTTGATGGCAAATGGTTACATAGCCTGTTAATATGACATGACACATTTAACATCGTTTTTTTTTATTTATTTATGTATTTATTTAATCATTGCAGGTTCGTCCACTGCAGAGTTGCAGATGCCTAAAAACCAGGAACGAAGTAGGAATAATTATCTATTTTTTGGGACATTTTATTTTTGATTATTAATGTTTGTCTATTTTGTTTTTATTTTGTAGTTGAAAATTGCTCATTTAATGCACATTTGCGGATTTGTTCAGCAAATCTGTTGAAAAACAAGTCATTAAACTGATGTACTTGTTTACAACAATTGCTGTTGTATTTTGTTATTTGTCAATTCAACTTCAGTAAACCACCCTTAGTGCTTCACTTTGAATATGAATGTTTCAAATAAATCTGTGCCAGAAGTCTAGATTGGAGCCCCAAAACATTTTTGGCATGTGAGCAAGGATGGATTACTGAATGAGCCTACCGAGCCCAAGAGGTCAAGGGACCCTGAACCCCAAGTAGTTGTGTGAATTCACTACCAATAAGTCAAAAAGCAAAAGGCTATGAATCTGAACAAATTTAGGTACTGCCCTTCTCCAGCTGACCATCCCAAAAAAAATGCACCAGAATACAGGAAATCACATCTAACCCCCCCCCCCCCCCCCACACACACACGTTTGTACCCACATTTGCACAAACAGGGTAGGGGGAGAGGGTCCTTATGCATCTGTGTCCAGGGGGACAGTAGTTCATAATCAGTCGCTGTACTAATACATAACCTCACTGTATTAATTTATAATATGACATTATAGTGTGAAGTTGTCAATTATCGCCAAGCACAGGTGACTGCGTTGTGGGAGGGGGCCCCCAAATCAAATTCTGTTTAGGGCCCCCAAAAGGCTTGGGCCGGCACTGCTGCTGCTTCCTTGTATAGGCCTATAATGAAGTTTATCACTACTGTACATAAACACACTTTAAAAGCCTAAACAAATTATATTAATGAAAATAAAAACAGTTAGAATTCCAATTTAATTCAGCTCCTTACAACAGCCTATATAGGCCTTGGTGTGCTATGTATTAGCTAAATTTGCTAGGCCTTAACTCTGTATGTCTTCGTTCATTGCTGTTATGTGTCCTGTGGTGACATCAGGTCAGAAAATCTTGCAAATATCTAACACGCTGAATGGACACTGAAGCTTTTGTTTTTATTTGCACATTATGTTAGCCTACTTTCTACTGTTAATGAAAATGTAGTGGAGTAAAAGTATACATTTAATTTGAAAAATGTAGTGGAGTAAAAGTATACATTTAATTTGAAAAATGTAGTGAAGTAAAAGTATACATTTAATTTGAAAAATGTAGTGGAGTAAAAGTATACATTTAATTTGAAAAATGTAGTGAAGTAAAAGGAAACATAAAAAACTCAAGTAAAGTACAGATAGGCTACTCCCCATTCATACTTAAGTACTGTACTTAAGTATTTCTACATAGTTACTTCACATCTTGGCTCATCATCAGTTTTACAGTTTTTCTCAGTTGCGTTGGTACATTTTTCAGATCAGAACGACAATTTTCAAAACTTCTTGTTCACACCTACACCATTTGGTCACTGGTGCACACATCATAACTTCCCATTTCTTAATAAACAAATAGCAAATGCTTTGGGACATCCATGCAGAGGGGTATGAATACTTAATATAATATGGTATATGATGGTATTATGTCATTATGTTAATGACATGTGAAAGGCTTAAACTACACTATCTGTGAAACATAGGCCTACTGTAGCCTACATATCAGCAGTTCCAGTGTCAGTAAACATGGTATTGTTTAGGATGTGTGATAATTGTCTGTCACTTTCTCATGACAGTCTACCTTTCAATGATAAACAAGCCACCAGTATTTATTAAATATTTTATATGAATTATAATGTAAAATGTAATTTACTGCTGGGTAAAGAAAATGTCAGGGAAATTCAGACAGTGTGTGCTACTTTAGAAGAAAACAATTTGTTTTGACATTTTTTTTACACCTAACCTTATTTTTCACTGTGCAATCACCATCATGGTTCACAGGTCTCCAAATAATGCTCACTGTAGCTTCCATCTATTCTATCTTTTGATCACCTTCTTTTCTGATTGAAAGTGAAATGTGAGCATCAGTCTCATGGTCAGATAACATTACGTGGTTAACTTATAATTCACATCAATAATATTCTTCAACCACTATTTGATGTCTTTGATGACATGAATTCAACTTCTTACAACATTGCATTCAATTTATTGACATTAATCTGATATGGCGATTAATGAATATGAGCCACATAGACAGAGAGTGTAATGCTAATTTGAAAGAAATTCAGATACACTGTTATGTAAAGGGCATGCATAAGCTTTTTTTGATGGTTGTAAACAATGATGAAAGCACCTTTCATTCGTGTAGCACATATTCATTGAGGTACTAATTTGATTCTGAGCAAATTACGGGGCCTTGCAGTTAATCTATAATGTTTTGGAATAAACATTTCTCATGTAAAAACTGCCATCACATCAAAAATTAAAATGACTAAAAAAAATGACAAAATGTGTAAATGCCTTTTTTTTTAGTAACAAAACCCATGTGGCGCAATCACCAGAGCTGAATTCATGGATGTTTGCTCTTCTTTAATTCTTAGAGGTTTCCTTTTTAGACCATATAAACAGTGGGGATCTAAAAGCAGTTCTGCTTGTAACAAGACTCTTCCATAATATAATATTTTATGCTTTGCAGGTTTTGTGGAGATTGTTTTTCACAGCAGTTAACTTGTACCACGACTTCTTCAGGCTAATAGAGCAATAGCACAAATGATGTGAATGCAGTGCAATCAGCACACTAATTTGGGTGTTTCATGCTTGGGACTACTTGTTTATATTTTTCAATGCAGCTCAAGAAGCAAAAGTTATCTAAATGAGGGAGGGATTCTTAGGAGACCTAATTATCTGTAATATAGAAAGGCCAGGGGGGACACATCATTCTCCAACAGACGTGATGATGCCTATTAAACTAAATGACTGTATGCAGACGTGATGCCTATTAAACTAAATGACTGTGCAAATATAATTCTCAGGTTGAAGGCTGCCTAAAGTATTGACTAAATGCACTTGATATCTTGTCAATCTCAAAGATCTGGTATTCACTTCAGCTACAGTGACATCCAGAATCATTGGCACAATGAAAACGTGAATGAAAAAAGGCTGATGGAAAAATCCTCCATAAAGCTATTGTTCATCAAATTTTGGCAATTAAAAACATATATATCAATATATTGTCACACATTTAAAAATGTCTTAATTATTTTATTTGTGCAGCCCTCCACAGAGCAGCATTCTCTTCATTTTGTCTTTAAGACTTGAGAATACAGAAGTGGTGTCTCACTCAAAAGACCAACAGCAAGGCTGTCTGTAGCAGGGAAAGAAGTGCTAGGCTCCACTGGCTTATCCAACAACAGGTGCTCTTTAGTGATGCGGGTTCATAAAATCCCAACAGTGGCTGGTGACACCAAGGATAACAAAAGTAAGGCACAAAAGGCACAAAAAAGTTATACCAAATGTAAATTTATATTCTTCAGAGCATAGGTAAAAAGACAGACGATGCATTTCAACCACTAGGTTTTTATCAAGGTCACAGAGAGGGGCTTTTCAGTCACTCCATCTAATGGAAAAATCTCCCTCTGCACATATAG
Source organism: Alosa pseudoharengus (assembly GCF_046254945.1). Taxonomy (NCBI): domain Eukaryota; kingdom Metazoa; phylum Chordata; class Actinopteri; order Clupeiformes; family Clupeidae; genus Alosa; species Alosa pseudoharengus. The sequence continues at coordinate 50,864,841 of NW_027468564.1, forward strand.
GCAAAATCTTCTTGATGTTGACGTTGAGCGCAGCATCATGACTGAAATGGGCCAAGAAGAAAATAGCTTATGGTGCTTCTTCCTTTTGGTATTTTGACCAAAGTATGACACAGATGTTTTATTAAGACCTTAAGAAACAATTTAAAATTGTGGGAAAAGGGGTAAAATATGTAGCCTTTAAATATTGACCTCTATGTTAACATTAGGGGGCATTAAACACATTACAATGTTTCCGGAATAGCTGGCTGATTGGTCTATTGGACAAAAAATGCTTTGAGCCTTTGGTTATCCCACTCAGCTTACTTTTAAACGTTTTTAATCATGACATATACACATTGAAATAAAGGCTTTGTATATATTTTTCTAAAGAAGGATTTTTCCCCAACTAGGTTCCCTACACCAAAGAGCACCTTTGAATACTGGATTGTTTGAACTTCCGAGCATTTGGATTCTTTCTTTGTGCATGCTTGGAGCCTAGCCTGGGCGCAAATTTATTCGCGCTGCTAGGCAGCCTGGATTCCATGGACCAGATTTTCACCCCAACGAAGGAACCAATCACAAAACGGAGGGGGGACAGCAAGACGATGACGACACACCCAAGCAGTTATGAGCTACGTACAGACGCATTTGATAGACATTCGTAGCGCCCAATAAACGGCTCTGGGCATTCGTAAACCACGTCTCAAATACGAGAAAATCAATGTATAGTTCCCAGACTGCATCTTAATGAGATGAGGTCTGGCGTTAGCCAGGCTATTTGGAGCCTATTCTATTTCATGGAATACCCACCTAGAGACACAAACCTTATATTTCGTGTCATCACAATCAGGCCAAGCCTCATGTGAAATTGTGAAGTCTAATGGCTGAGCTACATTGAGCAAAGGAAAACGATCACTGCGCAAATAGTGCCAGACCAGACATGAGAGCAGCACATACTTCATGTCTGAAAGCAGCTTATGTTATGTAGAAGTCTATTCCTATTTTCTGTGTGGCACATGCACTCTCTGCAAATGCTCTGCATCTGTTCTGAGTTCAGTATAGCCCTCACATACATTTAAGAGTCTTTATTGGCAATAAAGACAGATGTTTGAGGTGAAATAACAACAGACAGTGGTGCACATTTCCAAGAGATAGCACACTATTTAATGAAGGGCATCCAAGCAAATTATTTCAAACACAGTGAAGTATGAAAAAGTTAATAAAGATAAAAACTAGTGTGCAGAAATATTATAAAGCAGACAATTATACCCATGACTGAGAACAAAGGCAGTTGGTAGAATATCTGAGAATACACATACATAAAATGTAACAAAGAAACATCTACTTACATTTAAAGAGCAAACTATTCATAGCAAACAACTTTGTGTTTCTCAAATTTTTGTGAGCCTTGAATTTCACTCATTTAAATGCAATTACTTGTAGCAAATTGTAACAATTAATAAAAGTTATTTTAAGCATTAATAGTGTAGTATTACATGTAAATATTGCTTTCATATCATTTTGAATCATTATGTTACTTTGTCAGCTTTATTTATTGTCTGAGTAGACATTGCGAAATTGATCTTTTCAAGAACACACAAAATCATAAAAAGAATTTTGTTTTAAATTCCATAGCACTTTAAAAAATTTGGGAATCTCTAAACACACGAATGATGAATACATTAAAACGGCATGACTGATCATTCTGGCATTCCAACAAAGTCAACTATATAATATCTTACATTTCCAGAGAAAGGTTGACTTATCATTTGGTGTTTCCTTAATCCAGTATTTTCGAGATGAGAGTCGTTTTACAAAAAAGGTATAAGAAAGAAAGAAAGAAAGAAAGAAAGAAAGAAAAGAAATAGGCTCCCACAAAACATTTTCTCAATGACCAAGAAGATTAAATTCCAATCATAGATTTAGGGTTTATATTGTGTTAGGCTGCATTGGGTAAGCTGCCTGGTTGACCAGCCTAGTTTAGTAAATATTAATAAAGCAGTATTCCTATGATGGTATAATTCAACAAGACCTTGATTTACTTGGTTTGCATGAATTGAAAACCAAAGTGTGACAAACATGTTGACTTAATAGAATATTTAGCTTCCAACACCACTTTGAAAGGGTATTTAAATAGCACTTTTTTAAAACGCCAGTAAGTACTACTCAGAAAATGTGCTGATCAGTATTACGAAATAGTTTTAGGGTGTTGACTGGAGCATCAATACTGTACATGCTAACATATGCTAACATATTAGCTGAAAATAGTCGTTTACTGCTATACGGTTTCTTACATGCCTAACCAAGCGCTTGCGAAAGCTGTTAGTTATGTCGAAATTATTTTGGTCCTTCAGTACTAGCACTTGGGCTACCTGATTAAGAACACCATGCTCTCCAATAACGCCGCTGTGTTCCACACACCCAACCTAACGGACAAACGCACACAAAATACCCATGATGCCTTGAGAAACGCATCCATTATGTCATGCACTGTTATGAATTTCAAGACAATAATGGTATGGAGTTGACATGGACATTGTGTTTGGGAGTACATTTTGGGCTATTAGCCAGTCTCACAGAACAGCTGAAGGACCGTTGGCCGTCCTTTTTGTCCCTAAATGGAATATAACAGGTTTCTGCAAAACCAGAAGGCTGTCTATTAGTTCCCTTTATAACACTCTTCTACCAATCTTCAAACAAAGAGTCAAAGAGTTATAAAATCCTCACTAACTAAGGAGAGTGATCACTAATCAATTCAAGAATAAAACCAAGGGGCAACTACACCAGGCTGCATTTGGATAGTATGCAGTTGGATAATTCTGATTGGTGGAAACTATACAGGAAAGTCTTCTTGTTCCATTGTTCCTGACTTAGGAAAGGTGATATTTCTGTCAATGCAGATGAATATTCAGGGGCAAAGAAAGCAGATTAGTTAAATGAACGTGTCCCCTAAAGCGCCAAATACTTTGGTAAAAAGCACATACTGTTAAGTGAGGTTGTGGTGTGCAGTTTATGAGGTATGCCAGTGGTCTAAACACAAGTTACATTTACAGAACCCTCTACTACAACCACTGCCCATACGGTTCCTTTTGGAGTGCTAAGGAATGGAGTCCAGGCAGACCGTCATTAGTTTTCAATGTCTCCTGGGCAAAATAACCACGGATATACCCCCCCCCCCCCCCCCAAAGGCCTTTCGACCTCCAACAGTCCATTAAGAGGTCTCACGCCACACACAGGACTACTGGATGTGCGGGAACTCACCATTCCCAAATGTCTGCATAGTTCCATCACGTAACACATAGTCCTAATGCTGGACTGCTTCGCCAAGGAAGCACATCCAAGGGACCCAACAGGAACAGTGGCTACAATCATACTGCCCATGCAAGGGCTGTCGGGTAAAGGGTACTTGTCTAGGTACCGACTGCAGAGGTAGAAGAGAACAAACCTCCAAGAAAGGGTCCATACTAAGTAGCACACATGGTGGGCGAATAGCACACCCAGAATGTCAACCAGCCTGGCCAATCAAAGGCAATGAGACTGTGAGCATAAGGCGTTGTTTGCTCCCTTGTCCTTTAAAGCACTCAGCAGGCAAGCTTGGGAAACTGCAGAAGCCGTGGAGCCATTCTGTGGACCAGGAAATCACTAACCTTATCTTGCACACAATTTTACCTTATATAATCAATCAGTGATATGTCCTTCCAAGCCACCCTTCCAAGGTATGCCACCAATACCATGGAGAGAATGTCCCTCATCAACCCCTCTAGATGCACAGCTCCTGCTAAACGAACACATCTCTCTTTCTGCCTGACCTGCATCTATTACAAATCAACAGGTTCTACAGGTTCTAAAGGAGGCCAATGAGATGTATCAAGGGAATACATGTTCTACACTCCCACCCCCCTCCAATCTCAAAACAATAATTGCCACATGAAATGTCAGGGCAAGGTTGAAGGGGGCACGCAAGAACTTGATGAATGCCCCCTTGCTAATGTGTGCCTCAGGTAGATTTGATTCCCTGGCCTTTTTCAACCACATCTGAGACCCCTCCTCTTCTGGTTATGAATGGATACAAACGTTACTGTCCCATAGCAAGCCACAAGCTGCTGCCAAAGTGTGGTGGTGCTGCTACTCTAACATGGCGGAGAAAGCTTCTACTCTGGCCATGATCATTTCTCTGCTGTTTCTAATTGATGCATCTCAAACTAACATGAACACAGATGGAAATTAACGAGAGTGAATCTTTCCTCCAATAGAGATAACAGAACAAATGTATGTGTGCGTGATTTCAAGTGAATTACACTGAGCTATACAATGAGGTAAAACCGGTTATTATCATGGATTTTGGGACACCTGAACAGCTTGAATGGTACAATCTCATTTAGTAGACCTCCACTGTTGAGCTAATTTCTGAATCCCACCACTGAGCTATCTTTGAAACACAGGTTTCAAGCATGTTCACTCTCAATACTAATCTGAATTAGTATTCGAGTTTCCATGTCCTACACTTGGCTGACCTGCTTAGACAAAACATTTCTTGGCTTACAAGTCAAACGAGTTATGGTTTCCTCCAACCCTGGGAACTGCTAATGATTCCCCTCAGAGAGTATACTGCCATTGAATTACATGATATGATGAATGAGGTAGTTTTGTTTCCACCAGTCAAAATGATCTGCTAGCACTGCAACATACACTATGTAAACTACTACAGACAAAATGCATGGATGCAAGATTTGAACGGAGGTTCCCTCTATTTCCTATCGGGTGCTGAATCTGGACACGACTTTACTTTTTGAATAAGGAATTTTAGAGAGGTTACCCTTAATGTCTATTGACCTTGTCTCAAATCCCTGAATATGGGTGTGACACAGATACAATAATTGTGTTGGTTGATGAAATTCTATATACACAGCCTGTTAATCACAGACACTAGGCCTACTATTCAACACCTACAGCTGGACTTTTAAATCAGCTCAGCTGATTAAGAAGTGCTATGGAGACCTGAAAAAAATCTCCATTTGGCTGCTGTGTGCTTTGTTAACAATATTTAAATTTTACCAAAATTAACATTTTAAATTTAAAATAAAAAAACATCCTGAATTCACCAGGGGGATTTAATTTTTTGAGTTGGCTTTCATCTCATAGTGCATTTCAATAAAACTATAAACAAATAGATTGGGCATGATGTTATTAAATTGTTTTCACACTAATAATGGAATTCTATTTTCTTCTAAATACACGCTCAAGCCTACGCATTTGGCATGTTCAGATGAAATCAAGTGCAACCAAGAGCTGTGACCATGACTGCAAAGCATATGATCATGATTGGAAGGGCATTTCACATGCCATGGCACTCTCATCTCTGTGAGACATCACTCCCCATCTGCTGTTGCAGAGGGGAATATCTGTGGTCTCCTGCTCCTGCTTCAGTAGACAGACTTCCTGTTTTCAACAGGTGCTCAACAGGACCATCATGTAATTCATTCTACCACCAACAGTTTCACCAAAGAAACACTTTCGTCCAAAGTCACTAAAGCTACGAGACATAGCACTCTAATATGTCTGACTCACTACACAGCAGGCAATGCGCTAAAGCCATCGGCACGTGATTGAAAGCTAATTTCATTACAAGGTTATTGCGCTGTCAATATCTTCCATAACAGACTCGATAGCAAAATCTAAACATCTCGCTTCTCCAGCGGTAGCAATTTTGGTGTAAACAAAATCAACTCAAGCGCTCAGGTGACATGGATGACTGCTTCACTGCCACTCATCTGTCTATATAGACTTCTCACTGGAGCAACTACAGACCAAATGACTCCTGCCCTCAAAATGTAGTGGGCTGGGTTAATTCAGTCTGCCTTCCAGGCTACTAAATTACTACTAATGGTACCAATAATTGATGTTTGATTGAGCCCTGTGCTGTATCAATAAATTATAACTACCAATATGTTTTTTGTATCTCTGCTTGTTCTCAATGCGTGGTTGTCACAACACTGAAGCCTGTTGATGATGGTGTGTATTGGTTTCAAATTAGAGCCCCCAGGTCAGATCTGGGGCTATGCCTTTGTTGGTGTTTATCCAACTAAATGAGGACGTGGAGTATATTCCCTATAACCTCCAGTACTCAAACACATCCTAACACATCTCCTCCCTCAGACTTGCTCATTCATCACTACCACACAGATATGAAAACAAAATTGCAAATCAAAGCACTCCATCACTAGCTGCTAATCATTTCATAAATAAAACTGAATAAAGCAATGGTTTTCATGACAAAAGGTAAACTGATGGGTACTTCAGTGAAAACAACAATATGGAAAGTGTGTGGGTAGACTGTCACTGAGTATGTGCTCTGACCACCATTCACTGGAGCCTTGCTCTTAGCTGTGGTGGTCAGACTGCATGGCTATTGCCCCTGTAGACCTGGGTTTGATGTTGGGAGGGCTACTGCTCTCTCCCTTTGTCACAGAGGGTCTTTGTCCTCCACAAGCCTTCGACTATGTCTTTCACAATCACAATTCTTTCAATCAACTGACTGATTTGTTGACAGGGCCTTTCTCTGGTCTTAGCAAACTCATGATCGTACAGTGATCTCACTGAACATGCCCTACAATAAATTCTCAACTTCCTTTGAGTTTTTTTGTACAAGGTATTTGTTTCTGATTGTAGACAGCGCAAGAGAAAAATCCTATACACCACATCTAAATCAGCTCAAATTCTACAAACTAACATCGTCATAATGCATGTCCGAGGTACAGAATGCTGCAAGATAAGGCTTGATAATCTTTTATACAAAAAGTTGTAGCTTATATATTTTTTTTGTTGTTTTAAATTGTACCGTACTCTCTGTACTGTACTGACTTTGAGAAAATTCTGTTCACTAAATTTAGTCGATAAAAAAAATGTCAGCGAAATCGGGAAATCACCGTCAAACATATATACCCTGACTGAGATAGAGCATGCACTACTCAAGCCTTGATGAGAGTCTATTCTAATTTGTGCAATTCTTTAGTTATGAGTTATGAGGTGCTTCAGTCAAAACATCTAAACCCCTATGTGCAAGTGCCCTGTACACAGACATCACCAAGAGGGATAAGCACCAGGCACAGATTGTATTAATAAAACATAAAATATCAATTCCATGATTTTGTTTCTTTTTTTTCTTAAGTTTCTACCTTGAATTATTTCCTGATGATTACAAAAATTTTAAGAGCATTTTTTAAAAATACATTAATTCACTTGACAACTCACTGGCAAATAAAAATCAATCTTTAGAATAGTTTTCTTTCTTAGTTTAAAGCCATCTGTTAGTAAGTGGCTGAGCTGGCCTTTCCTAACGGCCAAAGGATAGCTATAGCTTCAGATTAAGAGTACATTATAAAAACATAAACAAATGAAAACACGTACACAATATATAGACATCACATTTGAAACTGAGAGGCAATTTTCACATTGAAAGAGGTGTTCTTTGTTTTTCCGGTTTCTTCATGAACTGAGGTATGTAATGATGTGTCATTCCAAACTTAATTTTCCCCATGGTAAATATTCCCATGCTGTCATATGTGCGGATGTTTTTCTTATTTTTTTTTTTTTCAACCCTCTTTTTAAAAAAAAATCACTTACCATGCAACTGGAAACTGATCCACTACCCTCCCTTTCTCCTGAAACAAACAATAACAACAACAACAGCAACAACGAGGAAAAAAATAACAGGCTTTGGACCATGCTCTCACTCAACCCCGCCCTCCCCCCACCCCTTCCCCTCTTTTTTAGCGTTCTCCAAACTCAACTCGTAAACCCTTAAAACCACCGACTGCCGACTGGTTAGCCGTTAGCTAGGTAGAGGAGCCGTGCCCCGGTACACTACCGCCGCCCATGCCGGGGTTGGTGCCGGCCATGCCTCCGCTGCCCGGCGGCTTGGGCGACACGTGGGACCCGGCGTGGCCGTGCTGCAGGGCGTGACGCTCCAGCAGGGTGCGGTGAGTAAAGGCGCGGTGACACACGGGGCAGGAGAAGGTGCGCTCGACGCGGTGCGTGCGCATGTGCACGTTGAGCGAGCTCTTCTGCGTGAAGCGCTTGGCGCAGACGGCGCACTGGAAGGCGCGCACGCCCGTGTGCACCACCATGTGCTTGAGGAGGTAGTCGCGCAGAGAGAAGGAGCGCCAGCAGATGCTGCACTGGTGAGGCTTTTGGCCTGTTTGGGGACGCACGCACACACACGCACACACGCACGCACGCACACACGCACGCACCCACGCACGCACACACACACGCACACACACACGCACACACAAGATAAAAATCACAAATACAAGCTCACACACAATATGACCAAAGAGGGGCCAGCACGGCTTTTGTCAAATGAAAAGCAATTAAGAGTCTCACGTGTTTGACAACAGTGTAATGTAAATGTATATTCAACACATTATGTGTAAGCAATAACGGCCACCCAGGTGGGCTGGAGTTAATGAACTTGGCGCTGCGCATCGGGGAGTTCTTTGCCTCCGCCTCGTTCATTAATTCCTTATATCATGACACCTCAAAGGCCGTTATCCTGCTATATTTAATTGTAACTCCATCAGCAAACCCAAAGACTTGTGCCGTATTATGCACATCACTTTCTGAACAAAATTACTTTTGGGAGCACTTCAGTGAATATCTGTTTGAAGTCTCCCTCTAAATTCTGCTTGAGCGCTTGCCCGCGGGGGGGGGCAAGTCAGGCCAACTCACCAGAGTGAATGAACATGTGCTTGCTGTAGTTCTTCCTGGAGCGCAAGGACTTCCCGCAGTGGGTGCAGTCGAACGACGTCTCGGATCCCTGGGAGGAGGGGGAGGGCCCCGTGGAGCAGGCCCCGGCCGTGGCCTGAGGGGCGGGGGTGAGCGGCGCCGGCGGCTGGGCCGGCTGATTTGTCTCCGCCCCGGCCATGCTGTCAATCACCATGGGGGCGCCCACGTAGAAGGATGAGGGCTGCGACTGGCTAACCGGGTACTGGAAAAGCAGCTGGCAAAAAAAAAAACGTATGGGTAGGGCACAAAAAAAGCACATAGTGTTCAAACCACTATGTAAATAGCAGGTCAAACGGCATGAATGTGCAGGCAAACCTGATTGTTGATGGACTGCGTTGAGGTTGGCGGAGAGAGCGGCTTGTTGACTCGCCCTCGAGGATTAAAACTCATGGACTGAGGTGGTTCGGTCTGTGGCCAGAAGCTCTCTGAGAACACGCCCTGCTCATCATAGAAAACCCCCTCCTGTCGTCCAAGCAGAAGAGAAGAGGAAACAAGGATGAGTCATTTTGGCCACGGGCTGATTTATGGCTACCGAGGAGAGCCATAAAGAATTATTTTGTTAGAGCAAGTCTAGTTTTTAAGTTATGACTCCTTTACTGATTCAATTTTCAACTGGCACTTGAGGGCAACAGCAATATCACACTGTGAAAGTTGCTGACAACCAGCAGGGAGAACACCTTGAGATGTCTGATGCTCAGAAAGCAAAACAGTCCATAATTTTAATCAGGTTTAAAGTTTGTTTTTTGGACATACTGTACAATTTGATTCAAAATTGCAACAAAGACAATCCTTGATGCCCTGGATTAGTTCCTGACACTATGTAAACTAAATGGTATTGTCTTAACCAAACAACACACAGAGAGCATGATGCGTGGCCAGATTTAGTCCCGTCCACTCAAATAAGCCATTATAAACATCTCCTGGGATACGGCACAATAAACAAACAATTCAGTACATTATGAGTAAATAATGGTCCTGCAAAAACTTACAGCTGACCTCTCTCAAACAGACTCTAACATCATCCTGACGAGCACGTCAAGAAAGAGTCTGACTGAGACAAAGGCAGGCAGGTGGATGAGCATGAGATCTCACCTGCCCAAAGGTGGCCATCTGCTGGGATGCGTCGTGGTTTCCCCCCTGCCTGCCCTGGTCAAGGCCAAACAGGCTGCCGTCTGCTTCCTGGACCCCCTCGTCCTTCACCACCACCTCCTCTCCTCCAAGGACCTGCTGAGAGTACACGTGTCAACTCAGCACTTCTTCTTAAAGCATCATCTCACAAAACAACAGTGTGTATAAAACAATGACAACAAAACACAACAGCAGAAATATAGGTCAATATAGGTATTGACAACCGAAACACCGGCCATGTTGGGTATCAGGGCTTCTCAAAACGCTGGTGTCCCAGACCACAAAACATACGCGTGTACGTATGCGCTCACCTGTAACCTGAGTGGTTGCCTCTGCTTGCGGCTATGGCTTACTCCCCTCTCCCTGTCTCCGTCTCGCCCGCGGTCCTGACCCTCCATGTCCTCTTCTTCGCTGTAGCGCTCCATCCCCACCACCAGGTCCTCGCCCACCGAGCCCAGGTCGGACATGTTGCTGCGCATGCTGTCTCTGCCCATGCCGCCGCTGCCGTCCGCGCCGCCCACCGCTGAGCTGCAGGTGGAGGGGGCGCTGCCCGCGTCACTGCTGGCGCTCACGCTGCCGCCGCCAACGCTACCGTCGCCGGGTTGGGCCAGCAGGTCACGGAGCTTGTACCGCATGTCCTGGGCGCAGCTGGAGTTTTGCTTCAGGATGCCGGAGCCGGCCGTGGAGACCAAGGCGTCTGCCCGGCACATGGACCCGGGCCCCATGTCCCCCAGGGAGATCATGCCCATGGAGGTGGGTGGGTCGAGAGGGTTGGGCCCGCTCTGGCTGGTGGCCACCACGCCGGCCGCCATGTTGGCTCCGAGGCCGCCCGCCGCGCTGCAGTCGCCCATGCCGAAGTTGGCGAAACCCGGGAAACAGCCGCTGCCGCTACTGCTGCCCCCGACGCTATCCCTCCCCTTGCTCCCTCCTCGCTCCTCTTGCTTGGGCAGGACTCCGCCCGTAGGCAGGCCTCCTCCTCCACCCGCCGCACCACCACCGCCGCCGCCGGCGCCCCCGCTGCCAGCCCCACCGCCCCCTCCCGCTCCCCCGCCCACCACGCCGCGCTTCTGCGAGATGATCTGGGTGCACTCGTCGATGACCGTCTTGATCTGCAGGATGCTGGCGGCCGTGAGGATGCACAGCGCCTGCGACTGGAGCACCACCAGCGAGCCGCTGTACAGGAAGTCCACCAGCTGCTTGACCGTCTCGGCCGGCACCAGCGGCGGCACCGAGATCTCCGAGTGGCCCAGCAGGAGCTTGTCCTGGAAGAAGGGGCTGCCGGCGGCCAGCACGCAGGCGTGCGCCCGCAGCGAGGCGTCGTGGATACGCACCGTCACGTCACAGAAGAGGCCCTCGCGGCGCTGGGAGCGCAGCGCCTCCAGCACCGACTGGCTGGAGTTGTGGAGGTGGATGTAGTGCACGGTCTCACCTGAGGTCATGGCCAGGGCAAGGGGTGGGGGGAACGTGCTGAGGGGGACTGTGGTGAGGAGGACAGACAGACCTTCACAAGATCAAAGCCTGGAACAGACAGACACAATGATCATCTCACTCTCACTTGTGTGGCTCTTCCTTTCCTCCTCAAACTTCAAAATATCACACGAAATGCTGTGAGACATCTGAGTGCGTGACAACATTCAAATACATTTCTGAGTGCAAAACATAGAAAATGTAAGCGTTGTCGCAATAACCTCGGATGCGAACGTAAACAACCAATAAATAAACTTGGCAAGCGTAGGAATGCATAAACGAATGAAGCAGCTCTCAACCAGCTGTCAATATTAATGTTACAAAAATGTTTTTTTAAATCACAGGACAAAGCCCAAGTCGCTTGATACAATTAAAGTGAACCAATGGTGGAGTGCTGTCCTCCACATTCACTACATGTATCAACGCGTTCGATTGTCTCGTCTTGCTTTGTGAAGTTGTTGGTTAGCTTAGCTAGCTAGCAATCTCGCTTGACAGAAGCTTAGCTGGCAAACAAGCTTGATGGGCCACCAAGCCCTTAGCATTCGCTTGCCATTTGGGCACTAACAATAGCAACACAAAACACAACGGAATGCATGCATGTCCACACATTGCAAACAATCGCACGTAAACCATGTATTACCTTAATGGTTCTGCAAATCGTCGAGATGGTTGACAGCAAAACAAAGTGCAGCCCGCGACAAATTAGCTGATTCAAACGTTAACTGGCATAGCTAACTAGCTAGCTACATATAGGTGGCTAGGTTAGCAGACTAGCTATCATATCAACTAGATATATTTTTGCAAAAGCGCACTGCACCCTATTTCACTTACATAACACCTATTCAGAGACACGATACTTGCATTCGAATTGGTCATCGATGTATTAATATCTAAACTGCAGTAAAACCGGTGTCTATTTTTTTGAGTTAACGTTACTTAGCTTGTCTGCCTCCATTGCAATTTGCAGAAGATGTGGTCGTCGGTCGGACAACCTACTGTGGAGAGCTATCACGTTGGCACATTCACAGGCTGTTCGAGCGAGCTTGTGGGCGACTCTGCTCTGTTTACAGTCACTGGACGCTGGTTGATGTGCTCAGTTGACAGAGTTGGTGACATGCAGAGATCAGCTATTATTTTTGAAGAGCAGCAGACAAGTTTCTATTTCATATGCCCGAAATCTGTATGTCAGTGAATCATGGATTATTTGCCGAGTAATATCTTTAAGTTCCTTCGGCATTCTTCTGAACATTTATTGAAATTGGGCCACGGATAGGCCAGATTAAATGACAGTCTTCACACAACCAAAATTGCACAACAAAATATAAATTTAATGTATTCACTAATGAGTGTCTTCAATGCATGTTTTATGTATAAAATAAATAACCTTGCCTATTTCTCCTCTCAAATAAGGCATGCAATCATACAGATTCAGGGCAACAATTACAACCAACATTGTTGTGTGGCAATAAAGCATGTCTTATCTTTTCTTATGTAAAGCTACACCTCATTACGTAGTACAACCCACTACACATTCAGCCAAAGTAGCCAACACATAAAGCGCTCGGTGGAAGTGTTTCAGTGGCCTGACAAATACAAATTCTTTGTGCACACAATATGATAAGTGGGTTCACACAACACCTAGGCCTACAGTAACCTTTAGATATTCACAGTTAAACAAGTTAACACACATGGGGTATTTCTATTCTGTATCCGTTTGGTAGGCTATTGCCAGTAGCCTATCATCATTTGTTCTCGCTCCAAACGAAAGCAAAATTAACTGTGTGTGTATGTGTTTGTGTGTACAGTGTGTGTGCGTGTGTCTGTGTGTGTGTGTATGTGTTTGTGTGTGTTTGTTTGTAGTAGTGTTCAGATGACCAAGGTGATTAGGCTACTATTGCATAAAAAGCAGCTGGATTCCTTTACCAAAAAAAAAAAAACAGGTGACTACTGCAAAATGCACAACATGCTGTTATTTCAAAGAAACATTTCTATAATCCAGAGGAGTGTTAAAGAGTTAGACGTACAGTATTGATCGGGTCAGTTAGAGCATCTGTAGGAAAGATACGTAGAAATACAAAATCACTGAGAACCAGAGCCATCCAATAGGATTACTGATTGACAAAAAAACAGTGCTTTCTAAGGAAGAAGGTGGCTTTTCTCCATATACACACAGCAACAGTTATCTATACCCCTATGTACAAAACAAAAGTTGGCAGTACATGAATTTTTCCAACCACTCAGATACTTGACAATAAAAGCTTACTGGGGGAAACTTTACAAATGTTGCTAAAATTGTATATTTAGTGCAATGCAAAATAAATACAAAGGTAAATATTTCTGAGATTCTCTGTCATATTGATGTCATCAGTCTTCTCTCTCTCTCTGCTCGGGCTGTTAGTTGGGAGCGGGGGGCAGTGGTGGAGCCGCGGCTACAGTGGAAAACTCCTCCCTGGGAACATGGAGGGTCGGTGGTGGGTGGGCGGGCGGGCGGGCGGCCCCCGCGGGGCCGGCGTGTAGGTCGCTGGTCGGCGGCCCGAGAACCTCAGTTGTGCTGCTGGCGCTCTAGCTCCCTCTGGCGGCAGCCCACGGCGGTGATGAGCGCAGCACCCTTGCCACTGCCGTCCTCGGAGAGCAGGAAGGTGACGTCGCACTTCGGGGCAAGCTCCTTCACCGACTGCTGCATGATCCTGGAGAAGCTGTGAGGCACAGAGCAGGAAGTGACATCATTTAAGTATTTGACACATGTAGGGGACTACCTAAAATAACATTGAAATTACATTTTTCATTTTGTTGGCCTAAACCCACGGTCTACTAGCTAGCTCTGCTACAGGTGGCCCACAACTACTGTACTTCGAAAACCACTTTCTGTCATTAATTTTGAAAGTATTTCATCTCAGAAGCTAAATGAAGGGAGAAATGGTACTAGTGAGTGATATTGACCTTTAAAAACAGGACACCAGGTTAAACAACTGGTTAACAAATGTTCTGGCTTCATGTCGCCTTCACTGCACATAGAAGGGTGTGCATCCACCATGCTGCACTCTCTTGCCATGCTGCTATATCACTCACTGTGGATGCAGTTTGTAGAGCGTGCCGTCCACTCCTACGGTGATATCCAAGTGATCTAGGCCCCGGTTCTCCCGAATCTTGTCCACCACCGCAGCCATGCCTGCGCCGCAGATCTGGGCGGCACGACGGGACACGGCCCCGCACACCTCCTTCACAATGATGGAGTCGTCGCAGGTGCTGTTCAGCCCCAGCTGCTGCAGAATGGCCCTGACCTGGAGCAGTGCCAGGCGGTCACTGGAGAGAGAGAGAGAGAGAGAGTCACCGAGATGACAGATGGAGTTAATAACCGGTAATCATCGCCAATGCCCAGTAGTGTCAGTGAAATAATTATATAACGTTGACTGATTTTACGTGTGACTGCTAATAGTGACACTGCAAATATACAAGAAAATTATTCTACCTTGTCTTTTATTTTGTCTTTTTTAATTATTCTTTATTTTTAAATGATTTTACCTTGTGCGTTTTATGTATTTACTATTCTTTTACTATTGCCCTTTTATGTTTTTATTTGTTATTACTGTCTGCTTTTGTTTATGTAAAGCACATTGAATGACCTCTGTGTATGAAATGCGCTATATAAATAAACTTGACTTGACTTGACTGGACTTGACAATTTATAGTGACCGTACACAATAAAAGTAATTCTGGGCACCATTTCAATTTGTTTGGTTGAGGTGAGGAATACCTGGCTTTCTACAGCTCCTAGCTTACACAATTTTTTCTGTCTTGGTTTTCTGAAAGAATGACTTACCTTTCAATTTGTGAGAGGAACTTAGTTTCAAAAATGCCCCTGGTCTTCAGAGTCTCTGAGATCTGACCTCTGAACAGGAATCCACGCTTGGTCAGGTCGATGAGGATGTTTCGCACAATCTCCCCCAAGTACATGCCACTGCACATCTTCTCATATCTGCAAAGTCCAGAGAATCAAGGAATTGAGGAAAACCACAAGGTCAGATACAGTTGTACTGAGCACTCAGCAGGTGAATAAGGAGGCTCCCGAGTGAACGGATTCAGACTGACCTCTGTTTCCCTTCATTGAGTGAGTTCTCGTCCACTGCCCGGTCGTACTGGGTGCGGATGTCGTCTAAGCATCCGTTGTCCCCGAAGGCGCCCCACTCCATGTTAACACACATGCGGCCCACGTCTCCCTCCACAGTCTGAATGTTACACAACTCCTCCATATAGCAGGCGTTACTGCCAGTTCCTAATGATGCCACAAACACAAGGGGTTCGATCAAATTCAGACAAAAAATAGGTACCCCAGCCATCAACTGTCTGATGTACAAACTAAAATAATTCTGAACCTGGCTATAATCAGCTAAACATCTCTTTTATGGTTTATAATAGCCCTGAATACTTAAGGCGATGGCAATCTAAACAGCCAATAACAAAGTCTCAGAGACAACATCCGTAGTACAAATTCACACAAATTGAAGGTCACCCATTCATGGGAGCTAAGAGGTTTACCTGCAATCAGACCAACTTCACAAGTGGGCTCCTCATAGGCACAGGTCATCATGGTCCCCACAGTGTCGTTAACAATGGCTACTACGTCCAGATCAAATTCCTTGATGAAAAACAAAACATTCTGACTCAGAAACACAGAACAACTGCACTCAACTCAATATGTCGGCGATATATTTTTAACACCCCACACTTCAAATCAAGCACAAGATCAAAGCAAATTTTAGGCCCAATCGAAACATCACATCACCTTAGCTGAGCTGACATTTGAATGCACAGACCATTTCCACACAACGATGCCTATGTGTCAGACTAGATGAAACCCTATTAACATTAAAACTGGTGTAAAATCTATCTAACTGTGGCTAATGTGGCTAACTGTTTTACAACTGCATATATGTGTGTTTTTTCTAAAAACACAAACACCCATGTATGTCTCAATTAAATAATAATAACAAGTCCAAAAATACAGGGATCTTGAGTGATTCCATAAATCAAAATGGATGCCAAACCAAATATCACAGAGTAACATTAATGCATGTAGGCTGTTGCTGATACAGGATTGTTTAGTTTCATTTTCTTTATTTCAAATAAAAAGAAACACACACACACTAACAGGGTACTGTTTTCAACCCCTTCCATACTGGATCAGTCAGTAGCAAACACCACTTCAGACACGAATTCTCTTGTTTTTATGTAAGAGCAAACCTTTACCATGGGCAACCTGCAATGTTAATTCAGCCATGCTCTTTCAACAAGATTCACACAAACGGCTTGGTTGACTTTTACCTGTCTCGCTCAGTTAATTCAATAATTTCCTGCTTTTACAATACTTACTGGTTCTTCCATCTAAAAATTGAGGTTGAGGAAATTTTAATCCAGTTAAAATAGAATCAATACAAAAAACACTTAATGCACACACCCAAATTATCGTGGAGGTTACAATGGAATGTTACGACATGAGTAGGATTTTAAAGAACCGTGTGAGGGAATGATATGAGAGTAGAGAATGCTAAACAGACATGTGGCATTATTTTTTGGCTGAGGTCTCTCAAGAGTGAACTATGTGATGGTGGGTGTGTTAACATGTATGTGTCATCTGTGTTAATATGTATCTGAAATCTGTGTTAATAGGTATCTGTAATCTGTGTTAATATGTATCTGTAATCTGTGTTAATATGTCTCTTTAATCTTTGTTAATATGTATCTGTAATCTGTGTTAATATGTATCTGCAATCTGTGTTAATATGTATCTGTAATCTGTTTTTTTGTTTGTTTACAAAATGTGTATGTGTAATGTGTACGTCTGTAGGCCTCAGACGCGGTGCTAGGTGTTCTCTGTGCAGCTTACTCACCTCCTTCCTCTTGATGCCCTCTCTGAGGAGCTCGACCACATCCTCCCCCTCACAGTCCGTCGCCTTGAAGCCTTTAGTCCAGGTCACCAGGATACCCTGCAAGGGGCATCTTACACTCTCAGAGCTTCACTTACATGGCCTTGAAACCCAACACTTTAATGAACACATTAATGAAGCCTACTATGCATTAATGAAGTCTACTATGCATTAATGAAGCCTACTATGCATTAATGAAGTCTACTATGCATTAATGAAGTGTACTTCATACATTAATTTAGTGTGCTAGATATAATTAATTAACCCATTTACGCCTAAAATGCCTGCTAAAAACGCCTATAGAATCCTATGGCATTCTAGACTAAATAACCTTATTTCCTGAGGGTTTTCTGAAAACATACTAAAAATTGTCAACGTCTACCAAAATGTTATATCTAAGCCTCTGTAGCACCTAGAAACATGAAATAAAAAGCATGCTGCGCTACGCAGCATCCAGCGGGAGGGTCAATGTTGCGCTACGCAGCATCCAGCGGGAGGGTCAATGTTGCGTCATGCAGCATCCAGCGCGAATGGGTTAAGTAAAACAGTATAATAGTGGTAGAGTGGGTATGGAAGTGAGTATAATAGTGGTATAGTGGGTATGGAAATTGCAATTACAGTAAAATATGACTATAATTTATATTTATTTGCCTGTTTTTTTTCTTTTTAGAATTAGTATAATTCAGTGTTGGTCCCTAAAGGCTTGCTAAAGAGGGCATTGACATACATCTACATACATATACATTTACATACATATACAGTACATATACATATATACATACACATATACATATACATACACATACATATGGGGATGAGGAGTACTCACTGCGTCCAGGCTTTTCTGCTGGCAGGGGAAGGAGAAGGTGAATCCCAGCGGTAAGCGAGCGTTCTTCATGCCCATGTAGTCCAGGAAGTCGGAGATACAGTACACGATATGATCAAACAGCTGGGAGGAACAAACGCACTGGTGAGTGTGGCCGAGGATCTAACGCAAAACTGCTAAGCCCACTAATGTTTGTCTCAAATACAGATAAAAAGATTACAAAACAAAATATATCAGAAAATTCTGGCAGGAGGCAGACAGAGAACCTAATGACCTCTCCCCATTTGAAGAAAATATCAAAGTATCTTACATTTGTCTGATGGGTTTACGAAAAGAGGTGGCTACAAAGCTATTCAATGCTAAGAGCCAATTTGTCTTGCCATCTAATTAGCCGATGGCCAGACTCCGGCATTACGGCATTTGGCAGTAGCTCAGTCTGAATAATGTCTCTAGGGCAACTGAACATTACTATGAGTAATATATAATCATCATTAAAGTGGTCTGTTGTTGCTTTTGGCACAGCCCACAGTGGTCTAGACTCTAGGACAGTGGCAGTGAGATGACTCAGCACATACTCTACCTCTTCTCCTGTGCCCTGCATGATCTCAATGGGGATGGCGTAGATTTTGTTGTGCATCTCCACGGTTCGCCTCTTGCCACTGCGGATCTTCACCAGCAGAACCCTGAAGTTCGTCCCACCCAGATCCAGAGCTAGGAAGTCTCCGTTCTCTGAGAGGGGACGGGAAGGTAGGGACATGTGAGCACAGGAGACCAGGAGAGAGACCATGCTGTTGGAACGTACATGCTTCACTACCCTTTTAAAATAAGCCACCAAAAACACACTAAATGTAAGTTATGTTAAAGCTAAATTAGCATAGATTAAGTTAGCTTGGACCACAATCAAGCAGCTGTGTGTGTGTGTGTGTATGTGGGGAGAGAGAGAGAGAGAGAGAAAGAGAGAGAGAGAGAGAGAGAGAGAGAGAGAGAAAGAGAGAGAGATAGAGAGAGAGTTGTGCTCATGGGTTGAGTTACAGCCTCTCTGCCTCTCTGGCAGGGGATTGAATCTCTTGGATAACTGCATTATTCAGATTGGGTGCACAAGATATCTACAATCCCACTCCTTTCTGGTAGCCAAACAGCCAGAGCGCTGTAGGTTTTTTTCAGCACTACACTACACCTCCCAGAGAATCCTGAGGAACACTGAGAAAACACACACGACTCGGAAGAACAGTAACTAAACTAAAAACTTAAGTAACTAAATACATTCACACGTAACACATCTACGTCCTTGAACGGTGGGGATTCCTGGACCAGACAGAGTAAGCCCTCTTCAGTCGTTTACTCTATGCCACACATCTTAATCTGGTAATTGGCTAACAGTCACACTGGTAGTGTGGGTGGAAGAAACAGGAGAAGGCATGGCACAGGTGGAACAGACACTACTCCTTGATTAAACACTTTAAAGCAGGTGATGGGACCAGGTATTTGGATGCTTCGTATGTGGTTATCATCCCCAATTTGACCTCAGGTTATGTTCTCCCTTTCTATCTATTGTAATTTGCTTACATTCTCCCCCATATACAACTCTGAAATGTGCATATGGTTGTGTGTAATACAACGTTAAAGGTAATAAAACCTCTACAACTCTGAAATGTGCATATGGTTGTGTGTAATACAACGTTAAAGGTAATAAAACCTCTACAACTCTGAAATGTGAATATGGTTGTGTGTAATACAACATTAAAGGTAATACAACCTCTACAATTTTGAAATGTGCATATGGTTGTGTGTAATACAACGTTAAAGATAATAAAAGCTCTACAACTCTGAAATGTGCATAATGGTTGTGTGTAATACAACGTTAAAGGTAATAAAACCTCTACAACTCTGAAATGTGCATATGGTTGTGTGTCATACAACGTTAAAGGTAATAAAACCTCTACAACTCTGAAATGTGAATATGGTTGTGTGTAATACAACATTAAAGGTAATACAACCTCTACAATTTTGAAATGTGCATATGGTTGTGTGTATTACAACGTTAAAGGTAAAAAAACCTCTACAACTCTGAAATGTGCATATGGTTGTGTGTAATACAACGTTAAAGGTAATAAAACCTGTTCACGTTTCACTGTTCACGTTTGTGCAGCTACTGTCCACTCACCTGACCCATCGGGGGTCGTGCGCACAAACGTGGGCAGCATCTTGACAGTGGCGGTGCTGTGCGAGTCCTTCCCGAGGCCCCTCTCGATCTCGATGCGCATCCGCTTCTTGACCTCCAGCAGCTGGGCCTTGCTCAGGCGGAACTCGGCCAGCGTCTGGGCGATCTGCCGCGTCTGGTCGGCCAGGCGGTACGCCACGGCGGTCACCATGGCCGCGCCCTTGCCGCTGCCGCTCTCCGAGAGCAGGAAGCGCACGTCAGAGTCGGGCACCAGGCGGCGGACGGTCTTGTGGAGGCGTCGGGCATACCTGCATGGGCACAGGATGGGTTAAATGTGCCAGTGGTGAAACTCATGGTAGCCTGCTATGGGCTGTAACCATAGATATACAAAAGAATATAGAATATCTATATCTATGCCTGTAACTCTGTTGTAGTGCGAGGCTGATATTCTGATATTACCAACCATCCACTAACTCTGCTAATGAGCACCAAACTGCCTATGAGTACTAACCTCCATAATCAGTCATGGGTTATGGGGAAAGAGACAATATGCTAAATGATGTTTTCTTAGGGCAGCCATCACTCACCCCACTTTTGCTTTCTAGGAGATTTAAACCCTCCTTACCTGCTTACTATGCCACACTCTCTGGCACTGACAGACCTCCCATCTCCTCCATGCTTCTCTATGTCACTGATGGCTCTAAGCCCTTATCCATTAGCCCTTATCCAGAGCTCACACGGAACCTCCGCTATAGGGATTCCAGGACAACGGCCACTTTAAGTCAAGCATACCTATGGGTGAACAAGTGAATGTAGATAGTTTCTATATATATTGGATTAGAATACTACTAGCACCCATTACCTGCAGAGAAAATATTCTTCTGAAGGGTGTTATCAATGTCATGCAATAGTTTTGCATTTACATTTAGTTATTTGTTTAGCAGACGCTTTTATCCAAAAGGGCCATTCATCCCCTAGCAACTGAGTGTTAAGTGCCTTGCTCAAGGGCACAATGGTGGAAGCCGGGAATTGAACCCACAACTTTCAGGCTACTGCACGCTAGCCCAGCTCCTTAGCCACTGCATCCAATACTACTGAACCACTACAGCGGCAGTTCCATCGGCCCTCCCTTCAGCGCACTTACTGCGGGTGCATCTTGTAGAGTGACCCATCGATGCCCACGGTGGTGCGCAGGCGCGGCACGCCCTTGTTGTCCTTGAGGCGGCTAAGGATGGCTCCCAGCGTGGCGGAGATGAGGTTGGCCGAGCGGAAGGACACGATGGTACAGACGTGCTGCACGGCCACGCAGTCCTCCTCCGACGGCTCCACGCCCAGACGCGTCAGGACCTCCTTGGTTTTGCTCAGGCCTTCTTTGCTCCTGGAAATCGCAAGACGAATCAAATCGAAAGACAAGAATCGGTCAACTGGGAGTTCTGGACCTCCGCCAGATAATATATGTGAGCAACCCATAACCTTGACAGACTCCTGGCTCATACATCAGAAACTATTTGAAATGGGAAATAAACTCCACTCACATAATAAAAAGGCTCTACTTCCTTAGGGAACTGAAGAAGTTTCATGCGAGCAAACATCTGTTGGTGCATTTCTATGTTGTGTGAAGTCTATCTATCTAATTATAATGATGTTCTAGTATTCAGAATAAATTATTCTCAATCTACTAAATGTATTTATTTTCATTTGCATTTGTGAAATGACCCACTGAACAAAATGAACTTACTTCTCCATGGCAGACACGTGCTTGGTCTCGATCTTGCCTTTGGTCAGGAGCTCCGGGGTGATGCGTCCCTCAAACAGCTGACCCTCCTTGGCCATCTTCACCAGAATCAGCCTGACCAGCTCCCCCATGTACATCCCACTCGCCATCTTCTCAAAGCTGCCACACACACACACACACACACGCAAACACACACACACACACACACACACACACACACACGCACACATTCACACACACACAAACACACACCCACATATAGTTACTATCAACTCATCAAATATATCTGACAAACTCACCACACTCAACTTAATGATAAAGTGTTCATGTTATTTTCTTATTTTAAAGTTACTAAAACAGTAATGGGAGTTACTAGGATTATTTGCTTCAGTGACTTTCCATGTGCATTGCAGCAAACTCCCATAAGGATCTGCATGTCTAGACATTCATAACTAAAACCATAACACTAAATTGAGCTGTGTTTTGACGGGAGTAGTCATTTACGGCCACTCATAATCCCGCTGGACAGTGCCCAGTTGCTTACAGCTGTTTGCCAGGGTTGAGGGACCCGCGGTCGATCTCACGGTCAAACTCGGTGCGGATGTCCTCCAGCGAGCCGTCGTCCCCGAACGCTCCCCACTCCGTGTTGATGCACATGCGCCCCTCGTCGCCCTCCACCAGGTCGATGTGTCTCAGCTCCTCCATGTAGCACGCGTTGGTGCCTGTGCCTAAAGGGGAGAGTCATGTGACAACGATGACTGAGGCGCTCACGTCACCACTGCCTCCCACCACAGCACACATGGGGCCCTCATCTGGGGGGACAGCACATTTGATGCAATATGCACTACTGTAATTCAATATGCACTGCATATAATCAAATCTACAACCCCCAACACCCAATATCAGCTGCTTCCTGTTGGTCTGACACGTATCATTATATTGAAATGCATATACGATATTTACATTAATATACATATCATTTCATGATAGTATAGTTCAAGAGACGTAAATACCATTATGACTTACAACTCAACGTTACATTTATATAGCACTTTTCTCAACACTCAAAGTGCTTCACATGGAAAGGGGGACCTCACTAACCTCCACCAAACAACAACAAACATATGTTACACAATCTTTTGTAATGTGATAACATACATCCTCTCGTGCATGTTAATGCATCCCAAGGGGTCCCTTAAAAGGCAACAGATGCATGACATAGCAATCTCATTAGGATGCTCAGGTTTCTCCATGGTGCACAGTACTGTGCAGATTCAACACAAGATGAGTGCACTGTGCACTGGTACTGCAGTCTTCACCAACAGGAAGTGACTGACCTATGATGATGCCAACTTCACAGCGCTGGTCATCAAAGCCACACGTCATCATGGTTCCCACTGTGTCATTGACCACCGCCATGATGTCCGCGTCGTAGTCCTGTGGAGACACTCGCTTTAGTGTTCGCTTTAGTGTTCGCTTTAGTGTTCGCTTTAGCGACTTTTGTTTCTCCGAATCTGAGAGAGATAGTCACCCTAAAGCATGCTTACAGTACATAAAACAACAGTGATGACGAGTCAAGTTCCATCTACTAAGTAATTAGTCAAATAATGAAATGAAGTCAAATAATGAAATGAATAAGTCAAATAATGAAATGAATAAGTCAAATAATGAAATAAATAAGTCAAATAATTAAATGAATAAGTCAAATAATGAAAATGCTCCCCCACACACACACATGTACACTTACCCCGCGTTTTTTGATGGCTTTGTTAAGAAGCTTGACCACATCCATGCCCTCCACTCCACTGACTTTGAAGCGCTTCGTCCACGTCACCAACACTGCCTGCAACCACCACACACAAACGCATACATACCACAGGTCAGCAAACTTTTTTTTTCGGCAAGAGCGTTCCTGACTCTTTCCCCACCACCACAGTGGTGCAGTGATCTTTTGAAGACCTGGTGTTGACTAAATGGATCCCGTGGGTCTGCCCACCTCGTCCAGTTTGGTCTGCTGGCAGGGGAAGGAGAACGTGAACCCCACGGGCAGCTTCTTGTCCTTGATCTTCTTCTTCTCCATGAAGTCCCCCAGACACTCTGCCACGTGGTCAAACAGCTGCACAAACAAACACACTAATGAGCTCTTCCTGTACAACAGACTTTTATTTCTGTAACCACCTTCACTTCAACCAATGAAAGGTAGTTATTGTTGCATTTTTATAGATTTTTACTTCACCAGTTATAAAGTACATGCAAGAGTACTGTTCTAAGTGTCTCACTGTTGAATCTATTTTGAATATAGATACTCTTCAACACGCATCTAAATATCTAAATAATCAAAATCTAAATAATATCACAGACAATGTCCTTGAGCAATTGTTTTATGTCCAATGTCATATTGAATTCATGGGCCATGCCTTTATTTTGCAACAGTATTTCATTACAATACTATTACACATACTATTGCACTGTCACTGTCACGTGGATCCCCACAGGATGCAGGGGGGGTGGATACACAGTAGCAGTATGAGGTGGGCGCGTAAACACCACCATGCTGTCGGCAGGTGGCCACTAACCACTCGGTCTCGCCACATACTTGCTGATAGGTCACATGTGGCTGGCAGGTGTGTGGACTTCACCGGCGACATGTAGTGGGCGCACGTGAGCTCTGGCCGGGCGAGGCGCTCTGTACCTGCGTTCCGCTCCCGTGGATGATGTGTTCCGGGGTCTCGTAGACCTCGCTCTCCATCTGCACGTTCTGCTTCTTCTCGTGGGACACCTTCACGCGCAGGATACGGAAGTTGGAGCCTCCCAGGTCCAGAGCTATGAAGTCTCCCTTCTCTGTCGAACAGACAGAAATCCATGACACGATTAACAAATATAAACATTTCATTTATATGACTTCATATTCTGATCAATACTGATTTGTGTAGTTTAAAAACTGATCTGATTCGCTAAGTGCTGTAGGTATGCATTGCCCAATCCATAGTCAGATGTGAGTGGTTAAAAATAGCTGGTGATTTTGCCATGGGTTTAAGATTGACCTATGGCTTGTACTCTGTCTGAGAGTCTCAAGTGGATCGTCTCCCCCTGCTGTGTGATTCAGTCTATTTATAAGGTGAGACTTGATTATAGTCAGCGCCACAAACCCCCATTCCCAACCAAGGCCCCCTTTCCCGGTCACACTAGGCTGGCCCCTGGCATTTTGGGACAATCGCCGGCCGATATTTCTCTCTGGCGGCTGTGCTTACAAACAAGGGGGAGGTAATTTGAGCTCCTTTTGCACAGGGCCAAGAGAGAGCTGCTCCAGAATAAATACAGTTGGCACACAGCCGACACAACGTGAAAGAGAGACAGAGAGAGAGAGTGAGGAAAGGAAAGAGAGAGAGAAAGAGAGAGAGAGAGACAGAGAGAGAGAGTGAGCAAAAGGAAAGAGAGAGAGAAAGAGAGAGAGACAGAGAGAGTGAGGAAAGGAGGGAGAGAGGGAAGGACCAGGAATGTTGAGCTTACATGACATTTCCTAATCAACGTAAATGCCTGGCTAATGATAAGCTAGCATTTAAGTGACAGGATACCAAGAGCTGCTTGGATGTACTGTACAATGCTGTGCTGAGCTGAAAATGCTAAGGTAGCTTAACTTTCACACTATCTTATTAAATGATATTTAATTTTCAGTAGCTCCTGTGTAACTGAGTAGTAACTGTGTCTCCACATAGTTGAGGATAGTTTTCAGGCACTATAGAGCTAGATTATAATAATGGCTACCATACTTACAAAACTGTGAAAGTACACTGGGCACTGCTAAATGTCACAGGCATGTGCAGTTTAATTGGCCTCTTATTTAGTATTGAGATGGGTTGGGTAATCACTGCATTGAGTAATTGCTTGCAAAGCCGAATTTTTTTTAATCTAAAACAAACACTTTGCAATAATCTACAAACGATATAAATGTTTCCATGAGGAGTGCATGCAAGGATTGTGAACAGTATGGGAACACATTCTGAAATCCTGACTTGTATATAGGACTGCAATCAATCATCAAATCAATAAAATTGCGCCATAGGTCCATTAAGCCACTAAAAAGGTTGATGCCATTGAAGTGTTTGAGTATAAATTGTGTCACAAGAGTAAAGCCGCCGCATCCACTCTAGCATTTGAGCAGAGAGTAGGAGTGACCATCTGTCCACCAAATACTACTGTGCACAGACCTCACAATGTTATCTGTGGGCAGCCTTTGTGCAACGGCTGGTATTGGTGACCACCCCTCCCCCCCGCACCCCCCCATCTGGGAGTCCTAGCAATGACATTTGCCATTTAGATCTCTGCCTGGCCATTGGTCAATCCTTCTGGCATGCGCATAGAATCCACTCACAGCATCGAGCCTTCCCACCTGATCCAGTGATGAAAGGAGTCAGGGGGTGTAGGGATAGTGTTAAAGCTCAAGATGAAGACGGAGAGAGAGAGAGGGGGGGGGGGGGGTAGGGTCAACTGGAACGAAAAGGAAGTGGACACTGTTAAATGAAATTCCAGCTTACATAAACTGAGAATGCTTCCTGCCTTGACCGATAAACACAACCTTTAATTATGTCTTCAATATTGGCATAGCATGATCCCCAGGACCTCTCATACCCTGTATAGTGAAACTGATCAAACAACCAGTCAGCAGCTGTGTGTGTCTCAAACAAAGCAAACCCCCCTCAGACTCACTCCTCAGGGGCAGTGTTCAGCTTCACACAAGAGCCCTACACATGTCCACTCATAGAACCCCCACTTCTGACCAAACATCCCATCACACCTGCTGTTCGTATGGATTGTTTAAATTCTAATTTCCCATGGGACACAATGTTTTCTTCCTGCAACTGACCCCTCAGCAATGTACAAAAGGGCATTTCATTCTCGTTTAAGCTAGACTAAATTACATTTTAAGCTCTTGGGTTTCCATTCACTTGTGTGTAGTATAGAACTCATGCTACACTGCTGCATTAAGTGCAACATGTCCTATACCTATTATCATAACCTACATGCATCCCATAGATTACACATATAATATCAAACATTGCTGTGAAATAGGACAATAACATTCATACATTATAGAAATACATTTCCTCATTTTGTAATGTATACATGTTTGATCTTCTTTGAATACATACCTTCTCTACATGACAAGCACACTGAGACCATGCTTTAGTCAGAACAATGGAGACAAAATGCCATATGACCAGCCAACCTCAAACACAGGGGCCACCTCCAAAAAAGGGTCCAACCCCATCACAGCTTCTGCCTCTAATGCAGGAACACACACAGGAACCAATGTTTGTGTGGGCTGTTGCAGTCTTTGTCTGTTTACATGGCTGAATATCAAAATGTGAAGGCTATTTGCTCATCCACATGAGTCCTACTGTGGCAGGTCTGACTGTATTTTCTGTGCTTTCTGCAGTAATCTAGTGGGTCAGCATCCATCTGAGATGCTGTCGTTGGTGTGAGAGCGATCACGAAGCCCTTTGTGCACCTACCAGAGCCATCGGGGATGGACCGCACAAAGGTGGGCAGCATCTTGACGTTGGAGGTGGGGTTGGTGTCACGGGCCAGACCGTTCTCCATCTCCCTTCTGAAGCGACACATGATGTCGCGCACCGTCTCGTCCGAGAAGCGCATGGCGTACAGGTACTTATCAATCTAAACGACAAACAAGAGGAAGCACAGACAGGTTGGACAGGTTAGTCCTGGTATGTTGGCACAACACAATATAATTTTAATACATTATAAGAGAAACTGTTGGCGGTATTTGTTGGCAGAAAATATTTGACGGTATTTGTTGGCAGAAAACCCATCATGAGTGTGGAGGGGGGTGGGTCTAGGACACCAGATACCACTGAGCATTCTGGAGGTGTCGTGGGCCTAATTCAATGAAACACCTAAGGAAAGGTGCCTGCTTGATAACCAGTGAAATGCTCTTGAAGGCTGTTCTGTTGTGATGTTTTTGTTAGTAAATTGTTAGTGATTTTGGTTTTGACGGTAAATAAGCTTGGTTGTTGATTGGCCGCTGTATAAAATCCCCTACCTAGCAAGAGTAATTTAACATCTCTCCTGTGTATATTTCAAACATCAATCACAAAACAATTTGTGACCATAAACTGGGCCTACTGAATTAATTGTGGGAACATTCACAATAGATTACCTTTCATACAAAATATGCTGTACATGTGTAAAAGATTATGACAGCCATGCAACATATCCACATGTATGTGGGAAATGTGTCCTTGAATCCTGTGAATCCTTCATCATTGCATCATTTCCTGTCACTCTGGGCCAATGAATAAGACGCCGCTTAAGGGGCCCCATCACATCTGCACTGCAACATCTGAACCTGAGGTATGGCCCATCTGCACGTAGACCAGTCTGGCATGCTTCATTTACAACTAGCCCGATTTCCACTTAATTCTGCCTTTCTCTTTAAACATCACGACAACGATATCGTGTTTGGTTAAGTGATTCAATGTCGGACAGTCATTTAACTTATTCATTCGTATTACCCAGTGCAAGTATTCCGTGTGTTTCATTAAAATAATATGAAACATACGGCCCTGTGTTTATGGGGAGAAAAACGTAAAGTCATGTTAATAATCCGCTCTCGAGAGACAGGAATGGCCAATCGCGGTCAATCCTTTGAGCAAGCAATTCGTGGTCTGCGGGCTGGATGTGAAGATGAACTCACGACTCAAGACACCTGTCTGCTTCCGCGTCTCCACAAGCTCCTGTCCACACCCAGGATACAAGAGCCTATCTTTCGGTCAAAACACCAGGACTGGGCCTGGTCTGTTAAACTGCATTCAAACTCATGTCCATTTTGACCTCTCAGAGATATATGTTAGATAGTACATGCAACGCCCAGAGGAAGAGCATTAGTATGCTAGGGACATGAGCCGGTATGGCTGTAGTATTTCGACAGAATTTGCCATGGTGATACAAGCGGCATTCGCCAATCCCTTACCTTTTTTGTGCGGTCATCTTTAAGCTCAGTAAAGTAGTATGCTAAAAGCTGTGCAGCAATCATCGTGGATACTCTTCTACAGGCTGTCAGCAGTGAAGCCGAGGGCGCAAAAGAGAGACAGATAGGCTATCCGCCTCGCTGCGTCGACAATTTGATTGAGAATATCAGTGATTACGCTAGCTGTACTTTTGCTGACCAGTCACACTACTAGCACTGGAGATGGAAAGGACAAGAAAAAGCTAAACGACGTTGTGGACTTTCGCAGCCCTTTCACGCACACTTCTAGGAGAAGCTGTCACGGCGTCTGTAAGTAAATAGCGGCCCAGCCTGCAAGCTGCCCTTGATGCGCAGCGCGTCTTTCTCACTGCGCCGGAATGGTGGTCCGTTCGTACTACCCAACCCCCTGGTCGGACTCTTATTGGCTGACACGGTGGCTACGCACAGCTACGACAGAGAAGAGTTGAGGCAGAGAGGGCGCGCAGAAGGCGAAGGAGGGGGTGTCCGGAAAAAAAATCATGGATACCCAGGCATTCAGTGGTGGGGCGCACGTTACGTCTGTCACGTTGCTGCGGATGCCCCAAGATGAACGGTGTTTAGGGGGGGGGTAAAGATTAGTTGACGTCATACCCGCGTTCCACGTCACGTTTCCCGTTACATTGAGATCATAAAGGATGGAAATCCTTGTGATGTTGGTGACAAGATCAGAGCACGAGACTGGGATGCAGTAGGGAATGCAGGAAGATCTATTCTTGGACGCATGACTTATCCCAGGAAAATGGCCTATACACCTCATTTAAGGCAGCCCATATGTAAATAATTGCTTAGAGGGTTAGATTAGATTTATAGGTATGTTTTAGGCTGTGTTCATATAGTTCAGTTCACAACTTGAATAGCTTTTAACATGACTCAAATAAAGACTACTCAAAGAGTAGGCTACACTACGAAACGTAATGTACTCAAATGTACCTTAAATTACTCCTGAACATACCAAACCCGCTTCATTTAAATTCAGTGGTCCTTTAATTTGTTAAACAAGCTCTTCATTTTACCTTAAATGTAATTTTAAGGAGTGACCCCTTAATCTACATTTAAGGTGTCAAGTCAGGGGTTCCCTTTATTTGTTGTGATTAAGGGGGTAATTAAAAATCATTTAAGTATATCTTAATTTTATTAATTCAGGGATTCCTTGATTAAGAGAGGAAATTAAGGGAAATCGAAAAAGTAAGTAAATTCAGTAGGCTTTTCTCCTTAATCAACCCTTAATCTATGCACATTTCTACCTAAAAACTACTTTTATAGAATGGTTTTAAGGTCAAAAGTAAGGCATTTATAAGGGCTGAAATAAGGGGTTTTGTTTCGTAGTGCTACAGCGAAGTACTTCAATAGTTAATTCCTCCGTCAGGTAGTGCTTCCCATTCAGCCTGCCCACCGGATCGCATGCGCATCCGCAGCAGCAAGCTCGGTTGACCGTGTAACAATAGTCATCTACAAGGACGCCCAGGGGTGGGGTCGTGTCTTACTATCCACGTAATGGGCCTATTTTAATTTATCCAGCTGGGAATTAATTAACCATACCCCTGACACTGCACACAAATTAGAAATGTAAAAAATAATAGCCCAATATTTTCCTTGCAGGATGGCAACTCTGCATGTCTGAACTGGCAGAGTACTAGCAGTCAAATCTATTCACATTCTTCTATTATCCCTTATGTTTGAATGCAGCAGCAGCAAGAAAGAAAAACACATTGGTATTTGGCTGTTATAAAAGTAAAAGTCATTTTAGTTGGACCAACATTATTTTATTGATGATACAGAGCAAAACACAAAACAGTGCTTTCCTACAGCTGAATGAAAGGTTTGTTTCAAGAGATTAGATGGGGATTAGTCTTTCTTTGAAATCCTCTCTTCCCCAGCCAGAAATACTGTAGCCTACGTATGTGCTTTCTTTATTCATCAGATCCGACCAGTATATCGTGAAAGTGCTCTTTCAGTCAGAAAAAATAATAATAATTTGTCACATTATTTGCAAGGTGGTAAAATGTCTGCGATCCAACTATTATATTCTTACTAATGTTGTCACTTATGTAATGCAAAATGATCTGATATAAAAGCATTCCATAGTAATAATAGGTTAATGACATGGTGGACATCATATTTTATGATCATGGTAGGCGCTTGACATTTTAACCCAAGGGAAAATAAACACTACAAACAATACAAGTAAACAATACAAAGTAAACCTATACAAATATTTATACATATTGCGAAAAAACTAAATTTTTTTCATATGTCCACTCCAACAGACCTAGCCAGTTGCCATGAAACATCTTTTTATCCTAATGTAGATTAAACAAAAATATTGACAAATTATTTCATGATGAAAAACATGCATAACTATATATCCATGTTTCAACATTGAGTCATTCATTGAAATTTCATTTGATTTTTAGGCCTCCTGAAGCAAAGTGATTGTGATAGGCCTACTGTATACAGAGAAGCCCATCTCTGAAGGACACTCAAGGTCACTTGTGTCCACATTCTCTGATGGAGATACCTGTTGAAGCTAGGGCTGTGTATTGGCAAGGACCTCACGATAATACGGTAATAATAATAATAATAATACATTTTATTTATAAAGCGCCTTTCTTACCCATGGTTGCTTGTCACGCATGGGGGGACTGCATGTGGCGTTCGATATCGAGAGCACAGCCCTAGTTGAAGCACCCCTGCAGAGGAGCAATAAATCAATACTAATAGGACCTCTGTGGGCTAGCAGGGCTTTTTGATATGACTCACTTCATCAATGTGTGATACGGTGTGTTTCTGAGAAAGGACAACACTAACCCAGAAACCCAATATTTTCTTGAACACATAATACAAGTCAGTGACTGGACAGTGAAGGAACTTTACATTTAGCCTATAGAAAGTTTGAGGGTATATCAAAACTATTTCTTGAATTGGTATCTTTCATAAGGGAACACGATCAAGAACCTCACAAGCAGATAGGCATGTGCTGAAAGAAATGATATGCCTGTTGCATTGTGTGATTTTTCTCATTATATATGATCTGCACTCACAACGTATTTCTTTCAAACTACAGAAAATGTCCGTACATAAAGTATAAAGTACAAAGTGTCCTTTATGTGTGCATAACCACTCATATTCACTGCTACTGACTTGTAATAAATCAACCTCAATTTCAATTCTCTTCCCATTCTGTCATTACTGAAAAATTAAGACCTGATGTCCTCTGCAAGAGACATATGATAAAACATAAAGAACTTAAAAAAACCATGCAACATGCTTTTTTCAACCACAGTACTTAAATCATCTCAACAAATCTAGGCTGGGATCTAGGACGATATACAATACAATATGTCATGGCTATCTGGACTGTTGAAACCTATAGAATATCTCTGCCCTGACTAGTTGTTGTGGTGGAGCACAAAATGACTAACTTCTCTGTCAACCACATTATTATGCTCCAATAACCTCTTTCACCTCCCACAATCAGCCTGTGTGTTAGCGCACTGACACATGTAGGCTATTTATTATGACCGCCGCGCAGCGAAGACCGGGGTACACGAAACTTGGTGGGCATGTAACCCCACATGGATAGCATGGAACCATCGTTTTTCGTTTTGATCTGTAGCCCCCCCGCTGGACTGGACCCCCCGAAAGGAGGGTAGGGCAGACACAGTTTTCTGGGAATATCTCGAAAACCGTAGGGTTTAGGAGGACCATTTTTTTTTTGTATGTTGATCTCAAGGGGCCATGTCAACCCATTCCATAACCACTCATTTCATGTATAGCGCCACCTAGTTAAACACAAAAAAGTAAAAATGAGGTGTTGTAATTGAAGGTATCTGTGACCTAACATAGTCAAAACTGCACGAAATTGGAAGTGTAGGATCATTATGACACCCTCTGTATGCACGCCAAGTTTCGTGGAATTCCGTTCATGGGGGGCCACACAATAAATTAATTTATGTTACTATACACCAACTGGCCTGTAGGTGGCCGGAGACAGTTTTCTGTGAATATCTCAAGAACCGTAGGGCCTAGGAGGTCCACCTTTTTTATGTATGTTGGTCTTAAGGGAGCATGTCAACCAATCCCATTACCACTTATTTCATGTATAGCGCCACCTAGTTAAAAATTAAAAAGCAAAAAATTATTTTCATCACAATATTTCTGGCTGACAAGGTCAAAACTGCACGAAATTAAAAGTGTAGGATCATTATGACACCCTCCGAATGCATGCCAAGTTTTGTGTACTTTCGTTCATGGGGGGCCTTACAATAAAATAATTTATGTGTACATTTAGTGGCGTACACCAACAAGGATTCCCGGGACACTGAAAGACCGGGGTACACAAAACTTGGTGGGCATGTACCCCCACATGGATAGCATTTAACCGTCATTTTTCGTTTTGATCTGTAGCCCCCCCGCTGGACTGGACCCCCCGAAAGGAGGGTAGGGCAGACACAGTTCTCTGTGAATATCTTGAGAACTGTAGGGCCTAGGATGACCATTTTTTTTCTGTATGTTTGCCTCCAGGGGTCATGTTAACCCATTTCATGTGCACACATGTGCACAAACAGATACACACACACACACACACTTACATTCACAGTAATCATACGTATGACACATACTCACACAGTAGACATATGTACGCTTGCATGTACAGGCACATACGCAGGCACACACACAAGCACGCACACACACACCCACACTCACACACATAACATAAACATAACACAAACAATCAAGAATTTCTCAGAATTATGAACAGGCAAGATGGAGGTGGGGTTGTATAAAATTAATTTTACATGTGAAATCTATGAACTAATCATGTTTTGGTACTTGTTGTCTAGCAGATACCAGTGAGAATTGAGTGTGGATAATGCAATTTAGTGAGACAGTTAGAATCATATAGGCCTTTCAGCGTGATTTCTTTTTGTGGAAAAAATGTGCTGGACTGGGCGGCGGTCATATTTTGTACCGCTCTGCGGTACATCTAGTTTCTGCACAAACTGTACTGATACCTTTAGTTACTATTGTGATATGCTCCGCTTGAATGTCAATTTGGTGACATTCACTGGATGCTTTTATAGTGACACTGTGATGTGTCACCAATAAAATAGAATGGAACAGATGGATGAAGTCACTCATTAGGCCTATTGGCTGAAATACACCTGAGAGTATTTCAGGTGAGTCGACACATAAGACCAAACCCAAAGAAATATGTGACGGTCATGTGGAAATATCTTTAAATGACTTACTTGTATACGTGAGAACAGCTGGGAATTCCTCACGATGTGCAATGTCCAGCTGTCCTAAGATGCCATGCGACCAGCCCACCACCCTCTTATGACAGGAGCTGCGAAAGTTTGATGATACAGGAGCTGTATCATCAACCTTACAGGGTCTTAGCAGACCCAATTATATATAACACAAATATCAAATAATTGTGTGTATTTGTAATCAGATTTCCCTTCAAGGACACTTGAATGAGATTATGTTCTCACATTGTTTTTTTTACTATGGATATTTTGAGCACTATCATGTAAGTACATATTAAATACTGACATTTTGTGCAATGAAAAAAAATCATATTTACAGTAAATACTGCAAATCACCAAATCACCCTTCAGTGACATTTGAGCTGGTCAGACCAGATTTTTTTTTTTTTTTAAATGTTGCAAGTAGCCACCAGAGGTCAGTCTTCACTGCATGTTTACCATGGTAAATGGGCAAAGCAATGGTTATTATCAGATATCCAGTGTCACACCTACTTTTCATCTGTTTCTGATGATCTAAATACTGCATGCTTTAAAGGAGATTTCCTGGAAAAAAAGAGATTATTTTCTCATCCAGTTCTTTTTGACATGGTAGAGACACAATCGGCAGCAAGCACAATCATTGACAATATCAGCAAGGTGCATGAGGGCACCACAGTGTCTCATAGGGCTGTGTATGACGTCTTGTTTCATGATAATCCCAGGTAGCACTGTAATCCATAGTGTGTGTAATCTTCAATGGCATCGCCTGTATGACCTACCTCATAGTGATGAGACACAATTCTATGTTTGGAGAAGTGGATGTGGATTAACAACAACATTCTGAGACAAATTCAACTCTGCTTCCAGAGAATTTTACGTAAAATAGCAATGAGAGTGTAGATTAAAGAGTTCTTGTAATTTTACACACTTGAAAACACTGTTAGAGAAAGAACTGTTCAGCTGCATGTGAGAAATGTGAAGATTGTTCATTGTTCTTCAAAAGAAAAAGTATTTAAAAAGTATTATTGTAAGGCACAAATATTATTATAATACACGACAGTTCTCACTTTTGTGTAAACTATTAAGTCCTTTAATAGTTATTCAGGTTTAAACATGAGGCTGAGCTTTGAATGCATCAACATTCATGTTGTGTCATCAAATGCCAGTTCCTGTGGCAAATGTCATAGTCGGTCATTAGCAAATATGAATAATTAACTACCATTAATGGCAATTATTAGCACTACAAAGTAATGTAGTGAGTTGAAAATGACCCTTAATTCTGACAACAAATGTAAGATAAATGTATGTTTGAAACATGGTAAAGTAGGGAATGGTGCATAGTTAAGATCCGCTTGACTTGTAGACTACTTTTATATTTTTAAGGAAAAGAGGTCTCTTACTGTCTGAGTTAGCACACCTTTATAAATATCCTATATAACCTCATGACTCTGCACACTGCAATGTTACCCTTGTATAATTACACTGAACATGTATGATCTGAAAGGATTAAGGTTAAGCTGCAAATGCCGAGGTGCAGAGTTTATGTCTTTGTAGCGGATAGACAGACGGCGTGTCCACAAAAAAAACCTCAGTTGCCACGCAAACCACCGTGCAAACATAAGCACCATCTACCGTAGACATGGAATCCACCATAAATCTTGTACACAACTTCCATACATTTGTGGCTGTGATTTCATTATTTGGTTGTTTCTGTATGCCAGATGGATTTGATATGGAAAAGCTGTTTGAAATGGTTTTAATAAATGAGCTTTCAGATATGACCAAGTCCCACATACTATGAATTGAAAAGAAAAAGCCATTTCCACTGCGAGGAATGTAAGTGGGGGGTGGACGTGCGTTTCTGAGTCGTCGTTCATGTCCCCTCCAGTTGTTTTGCTACAAGAGTACATAGAATGGGCAACGTAATGTAGTTCTAACTACCATATTCCTTGTATTTCAGTTTTGACCTGGTTGTGATATGCAAGGTGTCAGACAAATTTGGTGATCCTTGGACATTAGTTTGTACATTAAAATGCATTTTCATTTGGCTGTGGCCATCGATGGAGCAGAAAATTTCTCAGGGTCTCGGTTTGATTCTCTAGCAGGTGTAAGTGTTTATGACAAGATGATGAGTCCAAGAGAAATTGGGTGATCGATTCAGCGACTGCTGTTTTGGAAGCCACCTTAAACCATTTCACATTAAGAAAGCGCACTCCAAGCAGACTCTAGAAAGTGTAACTGGAACAGAGGTCTCTG
Source organism: Alosa pseudoharengus (assembly GCF_046254945.1). Classification (NCBI taxonomy): domain Eukaryota; kingdom Metazoa; phylum Chordata; class Actinopteri; order Clupeiformes; family Clupeidae; genus Alosa; species Alosa pseudoharengus. The sequence goes on from NW_027468564.1 coordinate 50,901,383, forward strand.
TTGCTGACCGTGTGCGTGTCCAAAAAAAAACGGGTGATATTACAACGCGGAGTTTCTTCTGTGGATGACCGGTACTGGTGGAATCGCTTTCTGCAACCTGCTGGCCTCCTCCTGGTTATCCATGTCCAGCACACACAGCAGCCCGCCGTTCTGCTTCTCCGCGCGGCCCACAAGGCTTTGGGTCTCTTCCTTGATATCGTCCAGCACCTCGCGCTCCTCCTCCTGCATGTGCAGAGCGACCTCGTTCTCGTAGCAGAACGCGCTGGACGCGAGCGCCAGGGACGACTGGGCCGCCGCGGAGCTTCTGCACGGGCACGCCGGACACGACGGCGGCGAGGACTTCCCCGAGTCGCCGCCGGCCAACAAGCTCAGCTCCCTGGCGCTGCAGGCGGGCATGTCGGGCACCTCGTAGGTCTCCTCGAAGCGAGCGTAGTCCACCAGGTAGCGCCCGCCGCGCTCGTAGAGCATGGGCGCGAAGCGGTGACCCCAGAGGATCTCGGCGGGCAGGTAGGAGCTGCGCGCCTGCGCCGTCATGGCCGTGGCCTCCACCATGCCCTCCAGGATGACCACGATCTCGAAGTCGCCCTGCGCCATCTCGGCGCGGCCCATGGCGTAGAGCGGGCTGCGCTCGTCGATCTCGTGCACCACCACCTGCGGCGCCACCAGGAAGAGGCGGTCCAGGCCCTCGTCGTAGCCCACGTCCAGGTCCACCTGCTGCAGCGGCAGGTACTCGCCCTCGGCCGTGGTGTAGGGACGCACCAGCTGGGCACGCACGTGCGCCTCCACGATGTGGCTCTTGCGCATGTTGCCCAGGCGCCACATGAGGCAGAGCTTGCCGTCGCGCCGCGCCACCACCGCCCGCCGCGAGAAGAGCAGCGTCTGCGCCCGCTTCTTGGGCCGCACCATCTTGGCCATGATGGTGCCCACCATGAGCGTGTCCAGCACGCAGCCGAAGATGCACTGCGCCACCACCGTCGCCACGGCCGCCGGGCACTCCTCCGTCACGCAGCGGTAGCCGTAGCCGATGGTGGTCTGCGTCTCCACGGAGAAGAGGAAGGCGCCGACGAAGCCGTGCACGTGCAGGATGCACGGCTGCCAGCGGCCCAGGCGGAGGAGCTCGCGCGGCGGGTCGGCGTCGCCGTGAGCCAGCGCCACAGCCCAGAAGACCAGGCCGAAGACCAGCCAGGAGAGCAGCGAGGCGACCGTGAAGACGAGCAGCAGGCTCCGCCAGCGGATGTCCACGCACGTGGTGAATATGTCCGCCAGGTAGCGGCGCGGCTTGTCCGACATGTTGGCGAAGACCACGTTGCACTGGCCGTTCTTCTTGACGAAGCGTTGCCGTGGGCCCCCGGAGCGGCCGGTGTTCACGGGCGTCACGCCGTTGCTGGGTTTGGGCTTGTGGTGGTGATGGGGGGGCGCCAGGTGGCCGCCCGTGTCGTTCTCGCCTTGCTTACTGGTCACTGCCCCATTATGGAGCCTGGACATTCTAACATTGTCATCATCTGATGCAACAATGCTGTATCTGCTAGACAGAGAAAGAGAGAGACCTCAACATATTTTCATTAAAAGTTGGAGTACAGACCACACAAAGAGAATAATTGTGTGGTAGGAGCAGGCTTCACACAGTCTCTTTTTCGTTTTTTAGAGTACTGATCCAAACATATAACAAGAAAAGAAGAAAAAAGGCCGCACTTTGCATACAAATGCATACTTGCACATGGTTGCACAGGTTTCTTCTTCTTTCTTATCAGTTACATAATAATCATCATTCATATAATTCATCATGATTTTCATCTCAAATATTTTTAGGTATTAGGTAAGTGTGTTAATCCAAAAAGAAGAGTCACATTAATCAACGAGGCCCTAAATGTCTTTAGGGGTTCTGGGGCAAGAACACTGGTTCTAAGACCTTTCTAAAAGTCGGACAGTGTAGGAAAATGACCCACATCAACTCAAAACTTTGGAACTGAGCGCACTAGACAGGTAATGATTTATATTTTGGCACAAGGTTAGCGGCAAAACTAGGATAAATGAAAGAGGACAGCATCCGCTGAATAGTCATAAAACAGTGAGTTTCGAAACTATGCAGTATAAGGTGCTACTTTAGGGCTTTGGGAGAGTTTTCCCTTCAAATTGAATCCTTTTTTGTTTTCTTTCTCTTTTTTTTACTTACACCCACAACCCACAACCTGGGCACATTCACAAGTCAATTCTAAGTGACTTAGCACATTTCTGGGACACGTTCTTAGGAAACAATACTTCAGATGTTCTATGCACCCAGCAAGCTCACCTGTTGATTCTTACAGCCCCCATTGGACCCTTAGTTGTTTGACACCAACATCAAAAATGCTCTGGTGTAGGTGTGGAGGAACAGGTGAGACCAGACTCAGCACACTGGACTCTTCCTGAAAGAAAATGGAACATGTCAAACAAGAACAAGCAAATTAAATGAAACACAAGGTAATGAAATTGCACGCAAGTCTTCTCTCTGAGATGTGCTATAATCTTGTGCTGCCCTGTGCGTGACAGCACTAGCTGTGACAGATGTTGTAAAACAAGATCACAATTCCCAAGTAAATCCCCTAGCCCAAGGTCTGATGATGATAACATTTTGGGAAATAGTCCTAAGGGCAACATCTGGCAGCACTCACCCCGAGCTGATCATCTTGCCTGTAACTGAGAAGTATACCCCAAATATGATATAAAATAGTGGCACTTCAGAGAGGACGCAAGAAGAACTTTGCACCTTTGTCACCTTTACCTGCTTATATATTAAAAATGGTGAATTCACTTTAAATTAAATAATCTAATGCAATAGCCTAATAAAGGCATGTGCCAATCAAATATCACTTTGGCTAGTTGGGTGTAGCAGCTCACCATTAACCATAGGCCTATACTTAATATCCTATCCATTCCATCAGTGACGAATTTACATGACGAGCATGATAAATAGTCTGACATCAGCAGGATGCAGAGGTGGAAATCACCGTGTGAGAAATCGAAATGAGGATATCAACTTCTTAAGCGCATTGTGTGGGATTGAACAGCAGGCACGCTGCAGGCTTTGCGTTAATCTGTGCTTTACAAGACTCGCAAGAGATTTACTTCCACCTGTTAGGCGCCAAAGAAGAGACTAGAATCCATTGGATGGCTTGATCACTGTACGGAGCACTGTAATCTCTGTTTGTGTGGGGGGTCAAATTTGGCAGGAAGCACAATACACTGAAGTAACCAATAAACTACCAGACAGATTGGTCAGGAGCTTTCTTTTAAGAACTTTACAAAATATATGAAACTATAAAACTGTGTTGTAGTTTCTCTGAAGATAGGCCTATGCACTCAATTTCACGAAATGACAAACTCATTTCTGATCTAAAGTATAGGCATTGCTTTTCATGCAATGTTCTAACATGGGTCAGTAGACTATTTTGTTTCTGTTCGACGTGAATTATGGAAGTATCGCTATAATCTACTTGCAATAATCTTTTTTATAGGCTAGTCCTTGGCAGCTGTGTTCCAAGTAACATTTTAACTCCATCATCAGAATAATATTACATAAGATATAGAGCATGATAAAAAAAACACCTTTTGCATTAGTCAAATGCAGGAACATTGTGCAAGACAACATTGTGGGTAGGCATAGCGGGGTTGGTCTGGGGGTGCATAATATTCACACAATTATTAATACAAGTAGTGAAGGCTGCGTTCTCAACCGAATTTATGTCTGTTGTCGTATGAAGAAATATCAAAATATATCCTGGGATGTCAACATGGCCTCTGAATTTTATTTGATAAATAGGTCTAAACAATCTACAAATTCTCAAAAACATCATTACGGGTCTATCAATGTATTGAATCTGGTAATAAAAAGTGAATGTCCTTTAACCTAAAATTGTTTTTCTCATTTCAGGATTTCCCAAATATTTGGACAAGGTAATGAAATAGGCTAGACCTACCTAGTACTCACATTTGTAAAATAGATCATCAAATCCTACACAAATAACCTAACGACATGTATTAACATAATAAAGGCTAGCCTATCATATGATTTACCACATCAAACTTCACTTTAGATCCGAGAGAACATTTTTAACTATCCCATTTCTGTCTATTTAGAATATTAGGCTCTTTCCTGTCATTAGAACACTATCCATCTGAGAAAGATTTGATGGGAAAATAGGCTAACTGTAGGCCTAGGCCTACTTGACTTACCTTTCCTTGATTCGCATATGTGAAAACTTTCTGGTTCCAGCTCTAAGATTACGCTACTGTCAATGTGATGCCATTTCAAGGTTCTAACTTTGAGACGACTCTCGATGTGATGGATAACTCTTCGTAAATTTTAGTTGTCAAGCTACTTTTAAAAACCTCTCCATCTGCGTGTTTTCAGATAAAGCGATGCGAGGTCTGCGCACCATGGCCATTAAAAGCACTCTGATCCATATTTTGCATCACGGGAACTCATCTGTGAAACTGAGCTGAATTCCTGTGGAGGTCGCTGTGGAGCAATTTAAATTTCAGGTTGGGTACTACAAGAGGAAAATAATGGTGTTATATCAATCTTTCAGGTGTCAGGTAACTCTGTTACCTTCCATATTCTACGTGTAAAATTCCTGTATACAAGTTAATGTCATGGTAAATAGATTAGACCTAGACCTAGACCTAGAAACTAGACCTTTTCTTTTAATTGTCCTAGAATTGTTGAGAAAATTGCTTTAAAAAGCTTAAACTGTTAACCATGTTGTTAGTCACTTAAACACGTGTCAGCCAAATGTAATGTAATATCAATAATAGTAATAATTTTCCACAAATTATTATGGTTTTCTTTACCCAAGGAATTCTTAAATTCCGGTAGGCTACTTCTATATCAGAAGAAAGAAAACTCTGACATCCACATTCGGAGCAGGCTACTCCTAGTCAGACTACGGATTCAGCCAAGCTAGCCTAGACAGCTAATTCATTTTACTGTAATTGGTATGTGTCTATGACACCGAAATATGACAGGAGGATCAGCAGTCAAACAAAAATATTTATTGACCAGGAAGAGCGATCACAAATGATGGTAGAACATTCACACAACCGCGACTGGCATGCCAACCTGTTGTTCATTCTTACAAATAAAAAGAGCACAATGGCAAGGACTGTATGAATCAGCAGAGGAGCATACACCTAACATGAAACACTTTGAAACCGTCATTAACAAACTTGCACTCGTCACACCAACTCACATTTCCGCGTGGCCCCTACACACACACCATCCACACAGAAACCAAAAACGCTTGTCACCAGGTGTGTTATTCTGTTCAGGTTACACGCACTACCAACACAAATCTCTCTTGCATTTGCTGCTTCTGAGTGGGCCTAACCCCAGGGGTATTCTCAGGTTACAGTATTTGAGGGGGATCTCAGAAAGACGACTTGAAGAAGGGTTTAGGAGCAGCAGACCCCAGGTTTCGATGCTGATTCTGTCTTGGCTCTCTGTCTCTGTTACGCTAACTTTCCAGTGAGTTCTCTCCACTGATTTTCCTCAAGTAAAGATAATGTGGAGATGGAGACAATAAGGCTTAAATGTGGTGGATATGCTTGCCTGGTGGAATAACTGTTAGCCATATTGCCTTAACATACCAACCCTAAACTAATGCGCTTTAATGGGAAAGCTATAGACAGAGGTAGGCCTTTGCCATTTGGATAGGCAGGGGTAAGCCCTGTTATCTGTTGCTATGCTACTGGGCAGCCATGACCTCTGACCTTTTTGGAAGAGTTTAAGGATGCAGGAAAGTCAGGAGAGGAATGGATGCAGCGTTTCTCACAGCTCTGTGTGGGAGCTCTGTGTCCAGACATGAACGTCCATTAAGGCAAACGAAACAAGACAACAACAGTTTAAGATTAATTGAACATTAGTGTTTTGATTTTAAATCACAGATCACAGCGGTCCTTTTAAGGCCTCCCTATCCTCGAGTTGTTAATTGGCTACGGTGGAGGAGAGTGACATTGCAACCTAGTGCTGGACCAGGGTCAGAGTACTGGTTCTATTATGGTACTTTTGTTTTTGTTCACTACGGCGTCGTCTTGTGCTTATGATAATACTTTTGGGTTAAAGAAAGGACTGGTGGTAATCGTGTTTTTTGCGGTAGTCTTCCCCGACAGTCTATTTGCAAATGCCACTTACAAAACAATCATTACAAACAGCTCATTACATTGCCTGCTGTACATTCACATGATATGGTGTTTGTGTGAGCGCAAATGTCTGGAGGTGCTCTAAATAAGGCATGACTAGAGGTTCTGAAAGCCTGGATGACTCAACTTCCCATGCAATCACTTAAGTGATATCTTTTTTTGTTTTTCATTTTCAAATGTAGATGTTTTTCATTCCTTTCATGGTTTATAGCGCAAAAACAACAAAGAAAAAAAAAACTAATGACATTCATTATCAGCCAGTTCAGGATTAAGTCACTTTTGATGTCTTAGTAAGAGTGCTAGAATTTTTCGAAGGGCCCCAATCTAATTGGCACAAAAGTAAGCTTGATGATTGGTCCTTCTTACTGCTAGTAGCAAGCAGGGGATGACGTGCTTTCATGACACACAAGTCATTGATGTAGAGCCTAGAATGCATACAAAATTTCACTCTCCATCATCATCGTTTCCAGTAAGGCAGGAGCGGATTCGCCATCTTTGTTTTCTCTTTTGCTACCTTATGCTAGAAAGATCCAGTGTGTGACTCAAATGAGAATGTTAGTACTGTTTTCTTTTTCAGTTGTAGGTTTTCAGTCATTATTTGCACACTAATGAGTATGACCTGGTGGGGCGAAGGTGCGATTGCCCTAAACTGCTGACATTCAGACGTTAGGTGTGGTGTTGCTGCGATACAACAAGGACTGCACTGACTTCCACCGGTTGCGATTAAAGCTGGATTGATTTACAAAGGTCATCATCGACAACAACAATCATTGTTGTTTTTGTTGTTGCGTGTGTGTGTGACCCTGTAACCGTGTGGCAGAAGCGGCGTTTGCTGTTCCCTAGCTATATGCTACTGCCCTCACCGCTACAGTACGGCCTGATAACTCTCAGTGTGTCCTCTTGCATTAATCACTTTAGCTGTGCCTCTCCGCGGGAAGAGGTTCATGGTTGATTGTATTTGAGCTGCCAGACGCAGCTAAAAACAGAACAGCACTTTTCTATTTTTTTTTTCTCCGGGAGGCATTTCACAAGGCAGAACTTGGTGAAAGAAAGAAACCATAAGAAAGAAAGAAAGAAAGACAGAAAAAAAAGAAACAAGTCGAAAAGTAGGACAAGTGGAGTGCTAAAAATGAGAGCAAGGAAGAGAGGAGGGAGAGAGAAGCAGGAAGTGGGCCAAAAGCTATCGGACTGACTGACTGATGGTAAAACTCCCATGTTTTTAGTGTCTAAAACTCTTACAGTGCTCAACTTATTATATAAAAAAAAGTGTGTCTGAGTGCATGGATGGGGGATGATGGGAAAGAGGTCGATGAGATGGAGCAGAACTTCTCCCTTTGCTGAAACGCTTTACTAAAACAGTGGAAGACAAAATTGTTAGTGTGATTCAGTGAAGGTGGCAAGTACTGGTGGTCCGGTTAATTGGCGATGATTTAAGACAAGTAGTGATATGGTTAGTTGGCCGTACAGTAAAGCTGATAAAGATTAAGCATGTAGTGGTCTGGTTAGTGCACCACACAGACGTCCGTGGTAGATCTAGTGGTCTGGTTAGTTGGTCACAGAAGGCGGCGGAGTAGATGTGGTGGTGGGGGTATGTTCAAACTGAATGAGGTGGAGGAGGTTAATGTATTAATGAGGTCTGTTAATTGGGAAGCACAAAGGCTGGGTGTGGTGGTGGTGGTGGAAGGGGGGGGGTAGTGTGGATGAACCAGGGGGGGGTGACAGATGAAGCATGGATGTGAACTTGTGGACGGAGGAAGCAATGGAGAGGGGGAGAAAGGGAATATATACGGAGGTACCAAGGAGACGTTCAAGGAAGAAAGAAGTAAAGAAAATAATGAATGAATGAATGAATGATGATGAGAAGAACATGAGTTGAACAGATGAGGAGAAGAGAGGAGAAAAGAGGAGAGGAGAGGAGAGGAGAAAAGAGGAGAGGAGAGGAGAGGAGAAAAGAGGAGAGGAGAGGAGAGGAGAGGAGAGGAGAAAAGAGGAGAGGAGAGAAGGCTACAGTACAAGGCTGCTCAGTCTGTCCAGTCTTTCTTTATGTTGAGGTTCCACTCCCACGAGAGATGATCGTGCTGGTCATCGTCGGTGAACTTGGACTTGATGTTGTAGGTGCCGCGGGCCAGCATGCCCTTGGGAGCCTCCTCCAGCGGGGTCAGGAAGTCGTACTCGGCAGGCCGCGGGCCGTAACTGCCCACCATGTAGTCCGACTTATCAACTGGAGGGGTAATGGGGGGGGGGGGGGCAATAAGGAATGGTGTTACCACAGGGAGTGTGTGTGTGTGTGTGTGTGGGGTGGGGGGGGGGGGGGGCAGAGCCAGAGGCACTCACAGAGAAGAACAGTGGTTCCATTTATCAGATATAGAATAACACAAGATAATTGTGACGGATCAGAAATGCAAGAACAAAAATGAAAACAAATACATCCAGTCACCAATGATTTTAAGATATTTTGAAGAGACTCACTTCAGAGATATTAAACCTTTAACTGTGTACTACAAAGCTTTCATTTTTTTGCCTTGATTTACCAACTATTTGTCAGATTCTAGTTATGTTTTGAGGACTGTTTGACCATTCAATGTGGAGTTGTGAGTCGCTCCCTATTCAAGTACTTTAGGAGACTGCTGTCAAAACAGCTGTCAAGATGGCTGCCGAGTGGCAAGAATTGCCTTTGAGGGCTTTGATATTACGACATCCAACAAAAATATTGCTGCCATAAGAAAAAATAAACTGTGATCAGCAAGGGAAGGGAAGCAAATGAAGGAAAAAGGAATTTCTCCGTATTATGTCTCAAATGTGCCTGTATATGACTCATTTTCTGTTGCAACAGCAATACCAGAGAAGGGAGAAAACACCACATACTCCTTTGAGTAGGCTACAGCACATAGTTTGTTAAGCAAAGTCATCTAGACCCTGGAACATACTCTGCAATGGAAAATATCCATCAGAGGGAAAGTAAAAAAAAAACAGACTCCTTACTTCGCACTCCTTTCCTGTAGGTCTGCTGGGTGAACTTCAGGCCAGAGACAATCTCCCGGTTCACCTGTCACAAGAGTGCTGAGGTGAGCCGTAGCCATGGTGAGGGTCAGGGCATGTATTCATAGCAACAGCAATTAGACCAGTCAAACTTCAGACCAATTTCTCCTCATGTGGAAGGTATAAATGTTGCACTGCACTCAGCTCCACTGCCAGAAATTGATTGAGTGAGAAGCAGTTTCCAACCCGTGCTGGAGCCATTCCACTGACTGTGCAGCTTACAGTGGAAGGATACTTAGTCTTCGGTCACAGTGGTGTTGTATAACAGACCACTCATGATGAGGCCGCTATTCTCTAAGACTAAGAAACTTCCAGTGTCCAAATGCATATATCTATATAAAATACATTTTGTACTGTATTGTTTCATTTTGTATTGAAACATTAACATTTAAAATGCACAGTGTTTGCATGCAGCTTGTGTATGTGAGAACATGGTGATGCTATTCATCTCAACCCACTCTGTTGGTGCTCTGAAGATAAATGACCATAATTCATGAACATTCATCATCATTAACAGAACACAGCACAACACAACAGTGACAAAGAACATCAAAGTTTTTTTGGAGACATCTTACCTTGAAGCTGATCTTAATCCTGTACTCAACCCCCTCTTTTAACACAAAGCTTTGCTTCTTGAATTGCTCCAGATCTCCTGTTCAGACAGAGCACACAACGATGCTGTCTTAGACGCATTCTCAATTTTTAACATTTAGGAACATATCATCTCGAGCAATGACAGAGGAACCTGTGTGTGTAAAGTGGAGCAATAGGAGCCTCTACTCACCCTGCAGGTCCAAGGTGAGGGGAATTGGGGTGGTATCACACACCAAGGTCAGCCGAGTCACCTGGACGTTTGGAACAGCCGGGTCTGCAGCTGAAGCACACACAGCCACACCCACACAACCACAAACACACAGTGGTATAAATACCTAGTTGTCACGTCACATCCTCTCTTGTATCAGTCTGAAAACTTCCTTCCTGGGTGGGTTAATCAACGCTGACACCTTCTTATCATATGGGTTAAGATAGGCTACCTTGCATTGCAACCCCCTTGTGAGACATAAGCTAAGAAGAGCATTGTCGGAAAATTGTCGGTAAGGCAAAACGTCCTAATAAATGCACTTTTAATCGTAAAAGAGATCAGTGTGATCAGGGAAAAGCCCACAGACACACACACACACATATAAAACTTCTATTGTTAAGCACAACATTGTGAATGGCTCTCCTCTGTCTGCTGCCTGGAGATAGACACTCACGCATGCACATGAAGGTGAGTCATTTCACGAGCTCATGACACACACTACACCAGTGAGCTCCAAGCACCAGTTAAGCCAAGTGACAAACTCAACCTGATAACCCCAACATTAGGGGGAAAACACATCCACAGTCCACACACAGTGTATGTTTTTCATTGCAGCGTTTTGAGTATATAAAGCACTTTACAAATAAAATGTATTACTACCGGTATTATTATTAGTAGTAGTAGTAGTAGTAGTAGTAGTAGTAGTAGTAGTAGAGGTATTGTTATTACTGTAGGCAAGGGATTTATATACAGCTGTGTTAAGTTCATTTAGATGGATATTAGTTTAAGTGGGTACAGGCAAACTGATAAGTGAATGGCTAATGTTTGATTTCTGAAACCACATGAATAAGCCAGATGCAAATAGCAATTTCTGGTACACATTCACAGGGATATTGCACAATTTGTGAAAGTGAGGTAAGTAATATTGCCATCAATCAGCACTGTCTTATGACACAAGAGCTTAGGACTGATTTTGGATCCCCAGGGCTCCCATTGGTCCATCCCCGATAAGGCAGCTGGAGCAGACATTCTTCACCAGTGCCAGGAGCCAACCAACCCCGTACTGCTCGTATCAGACATTATGTGTAGATAAGCGAGTGTCCTTCACTGCCATTCTCTTAACCAACACGCCATACACCTAGCCTAGAAATCTAGACGCGCCCCTAGCGGCAGCAAATTACATTTGCTGCCAGGGCTAGTCTAGCAACTCTCCGTTGGCTTGTGAGCTCCAGAAATCGAAACTTAATCAGGCCAATGAAATCGTCGTTAGGTGGGCTTAACATAATGATTGATGGCAGAGTTGCAATGGTTTGGCTTGAATTCCCTGCTACTTGAAAACAAATAAGATGGATGTTGCTGCTGGCGAACAGTGTGACACGAGTTAAGCTTTTATTAAGTTGGCAAACGTTTGAACTAGCCAACTAGCTCCGCTGGTTGGAAACGCATGGGACTCATAGCGCAGCCGCTGTCCTATTGCGTGCAGAGGGAATTTGAAAGACAACTGATTATCCCGCCCCTCGGACTGAGCACTGCGAACGGTGAGTGTCCAGACCCTACATGTTAATGTGGGTCTGGCTCGTCAGGCTACCATACACCTACTACACCTGCCCAACTATGAAGTTCACAAGCCATAACCATCTACATACACCAAATGGACAGACAGACAGGACACACACACACACACACAGAGAGACACACATACACACACACACACACACACACACACACACACACACACACACACACACACACACACACACACACACACACCAGATTCGTGGCCATCTCCCAGCAAGGCCTTCTTGTACTTCTGCAAGCTCTCGTCATCCTTGTCGAGCTCCTGGATCTCCTGCAGGGTCTTGCGGGCGGGGGGTCTGTAGTTGACCGTCTCGCTCTCACTCTCGGCGTTCTCCGCCGCGATGGCCGCCAGCTGCTCTTCAGTAGGTTCATGCTCAGCCATGACTGGAGATGCCACAGCGAGAGAGGCAGAGAGAGAGAGAGAGAGAGAGAGAGAGAGAGAGAGAGAGAGGAAAGGTAGCAGTGAAGCAAGGGAGAGAGAAGCAGCAAGAGAGAGAGAGAGAGAAAATGAGGGAGACGCAGATGAGAGGACATAGATAAATGGAAATGTAGACAGACAGAGAAAATGGTGAGGGAAGACACAGGACAGATGGACAGACACAGAGAATGATGGGAGAGAAAGAGAGACACAGATGTAAAGATTAAAAAAGAAGACGTTCCATGTTCCACGTCTGCAGCAGAGTCATCCACACACAGTGACCGTGAGTGTGCTGACACACTGCGCACAGCTCCAAATGAGGAGGACTCTCTCCTCAGCAGCAGGAGATAACTACGGCACACCTACACAGGGGATACCACGGCTACCGCACAGCGCTAGCAGGTCACCAAAATGTCAGCTGCTAATAAACTGAGAAACATACTGTGGTGCGGCCTGAGCAAGCCTTTAAAAACATAAGACTAGAAAATTGACCAAATATATTCCTATTTGGCTTGCTTTGGGGAAATATTATTTCAATGAAGAAAGACGCTCTGAAAAATGGAAATCAACAACTGATAAGGTTATGCTGTTTCATTCTTGGAAATTTTCATTGTGGACAACAATTATTGAAGGCGCTTACAAAGGCAGGAAGTGCATATTTGCCTTGACAGCCTTCCAAACCACATGGACAGCCCTAACCCTGTTCAAGTGGCTATGTGTCTTGGTCAGGATTCCAAATGCAAGCACTCTTAGATTCAACCAAGGCCCAGTATGTGACTGTTTCAGCCATTTTATGGTATCATAAAACTAACAATATTCTAGCTGCAGCCTTAAAAAACAATAAAGATGTTTTCTTTGTGGGGCACTCTTCTGTGAGCACTTAAACAAGCTGTTTAAAAACGTAAAATGTTATATAAAAATAGCTAGTGTGCTATAAATAGTGCATGTCAACTTTATGTTGTATCAATTAGTGTGTTATTGTACATTAATCACTGAAATATTTACTTATGAAGATGTAGGAGGCATTACAATTCCTTTGTTGAGAAGCAGAGAAAGCATTTCAAATAAAGAATGGAAAAAGTGGATGGGCTTTCTAACTTTTTATGTTTTTTATAACAAGCATTTTGCGAGTCTTTTGTGAATACAAATATACTGGTATAAAACACAGCATTCATTTATTTGACAGTTACAGCACTTTTTAAAACCATGTTGTGTAAGGGGGGGGGGGTACTATCACAGTAGGCTACTTCAACCTATAGTAAGCCTATGTGTGGTTGAGATGGCCACATAGCTGTTTTCTTTTTCTGGGCCTGTAGAAACAAGCAGTGGAATTCCTTGAACAGAATGTCAGGCCAACAGATAATTATCCTAGCATTCTACAGACCAAAGCAGAAAGCTAATTTCTGGTGTGCAATTTTCTGTAAGTTATGCTCATATTTTGTAACCCAATCACTGGAATTGTTTTTTAATGGTGTGATTATCAGTGAAATATCTTCAAAAATCATACACATAACTCTTACCACCATTCCTTAAAAATATGACTATTTTATTTGATCTACAAGGCCTAGGCTTACACATTGTCTTCAGTCTAGAAAGTCTATTCTGTGGTTAGGCTATTAGATCTATTGTGGACAACAAAACCTCTTCTCTCTCGATAACTAGACTCCTGCAATCTGCAGTCAGGTTTGGGGGTTTGAGCTCTGCTCCTGGAGCCAAACCAAAGTGATTGTAGGCCTAAGACTTCTCAATGGAAAAAGGGGACAAAGAGGGGTGACTGACAGACTAGGCCTATAGGCTACTAACTGACTCACTTGACTTGGCTCATGACTCTCCCAGGACAGATGTCTCTGGGAAAGGTTGGACAAAGCATCACGTTCAAGTCAAGTAACCTAGGCCTACGGTTTCCACTGTCTATAGTCTAGATGCCATAATTTAGTTTAAAGAACCTAGAGATTGGCCTGCCTATGTAAGATGACCACACAACATGGGCTAGTTTAAGGATAGGCCTACCTTTTAGTCAACAAAGACTGTCGGATAGCCTAAAAGAACAATTGGCCAGTCAGACATTTGTGTTGAAATAGCCTACTTGCCTAAGAACTCAGAAACCTCGGCAAGCCATCAGTAATCTGCTTAATTAACCAAGTCGGCCTACTTGAAATGCAGAGAGAAAAAACATTACTAAAGGATTAATCGGTGACAAAAAGGTACCCATATATTAATTCGTCATTGTATGACTAAGTAGCCTATACCCTAGGGATGTGTTCGTTTACTATAAGGCTATCTTACAACAGAGATGCTAGCTGAATAGCAAACAGGCTATTTTTTTTAGTAAATTGGCAGTAGCCTATCTCACATGAAATAGGCCTACAGCTAGATGTCAACACACTGTTCTATAAATTACGCTACTTCAGCTAATGCGCTTACATTAGAAACATGACACCCATCCCTGTTTCTGACAGTTGACTACATTGTATCAAGAGTGAAATAGGCTATCTATTCCGTGAGAGATGCACGGGGCTTTAGGCTACGCGTAACCAGCCGCATTTACTGAATATGTAATTGAGTTTAATCGAAAAATGCATTTTGTCACACCGCTAAAATCTTTTATCAAGCTCACTGGACAATCAGCGGAAACAGTCTCCTCCGTCATTTGCGACGTCGAAAAGCCGAGAGATTCTATGGGGGCTGACAAACGCCCCACTATCCTTGGTTACCGGTTCACGAGTTTAACCGAATATTTCGTCATGGTGCAGATATATACTTCATCGCATGATCAATACTTGATTTGTAACACATCATCTTACCGTTAGCTTCCACCGATGCTTTTTCCGGCTGCTTTCACCAATTGTCTGTGCACTGCCGCTTTGTGCAAGTATGGCGAACTGAAAGCGGAGACGCCCGCACTGCACTACACGCTTCCGGGAAAGACGCAGCGTAAGTTCCCGGAGGCATGTGAGATGTCCGCGACTTGAAGGAGTGGCTCGCACTTGTTGATCTCCACTTGGTTTGTCTGTAATGTGTCACAATAATTCTTCTAAACACGTATCCAACTAGCCTATAAGTAATTCGAGTCTTATCCAACGCACTTACTTCAGTTGATCCCCTTTAATTGTTTGATTGGCCTTATCAGGGGGCCCACATCACAACACAGGGATACATCAAATCTCCAGAGGATTAATGGTGTAGCTTTAACTGATAAATCAGATCACATACTTTAAGTTAAGATCCTTACTGGGTTTGTGACTGACCCTCCCCCCCCCCCCCCCTCCTCTAGCTTCCATTATATCCTTGTAATAGCCTCATAGCAACCAACCAAGGAAAAATACATGCCACAAGTATTATTATTTTTTGAATGAATTAAATAGAATCAATAGAAGGGACTCAGGAGATACAAAGGCACAGTAGGTTTAATACAGGATTACAAAATATTACAGTGTTTACAGAAACCCACTATGCATTTAAAACATTTAGAGAGCATAAAATCATATAGAGCTGGGAGAAGAAAAAATTAAAATCATAACAAAACACAAAAAGCTCTCCATAGACCATCAACTGTGTACACAACCTCTTGTGAGGTCTAATTCCTAAAAAAAGAAAAAAAGTGTCCATCCTGAGGTCAGAGACTGGCATTTCTCCATAGGAGGAGGGAATGGCTAGGTCAAGCGCTTAACATCAGATACTGCTTAACTGGTGTCCATCTGCAGAACAGGAAATAACAAGTCATTATTTTTTTTGGCACAGGAATGTGCTTTCCTCATACTTGCAACTGAAGCCACCCTTACACCATAAGACTTTGACAAGATTTGGGAAAGATTCTTGAAAGATTGTAGTCTTTTGAGTAAAGATTGAATGGGATGCATTAGTTAAAAGACTGCAATCGGTCAAGAATCTTTCCCAAATCTTGTCAAAGTCTTCTGATGTAAGGGTGGCATTATGGAGAGAATAGCCCAAAAACACTGCAACAATTTCACTGTAGAGAAATTTTAATCAAACTGCCATTTCGGTGACCTCAAAAAGTGTTTCAATTAGTCAATATTACTGGTATACACAGCACAGGGTTATTTCAAATTGACTGACCAAAACATCTGTCTCAAACAAACAGGTGCATAATGTGAAAAAAATAGTTGTGCCATTCTCTCAATTTGATCTATATTTTTAAATGTCTAAACCTTCTAAAAAAACAGCTAAGGTGTGCCAAATGAATCCTCTTATCTAATCAAGACTGAACCTCTTGACTGAATATATTAACTTAATACTCTTTTGATCCCGTGAGGGAAATTTGGTCTCTGCATTTATCCCAATCCGTGAATTAGTGAAACACACTCAGCACACAGTGAGGTGAAGCACACACTAATCCCGGCGCAGTGAGCTGCCTTCAACAACAGCAGCGCTCGGGGAGCAGTGAGGGGTTAGTTGCCTTGCTCAAGGGCACTTCAGCCGTGCCTACTGGTCGGGGTTCGAACTGGCAACCCTCCGGTTACAAGGCCGAAGCGCTAACCAGTAGGCCACAGCTGCCCCAAAGTAGACTGAAAGTATGCAAAAAACAGTGCGGACATCTACAGGATCAGCAGAGACTTGTGACTCTCACTCCAAATTGAGGCGCTGAAATCACAACGAGGCACCAAATCTGCAAATTACATCAAGTAGCTACTTTCAGATACTGGCCTTATACGGATTTCAGAAAGAATCCAAAGGTCTGACAACAGCTGTGAAGACCTCAACACAGAGGTAAATTTGTACAGCCAAAGCCATGCTTTGAGGTCAAATCAAACGGCACAGTTTTGTATGTAGTTTTGAGTTGTCCTTTGTTGCTCTTCCAGTGTTCACGCCTGATTACAAAAAGAATTGAACTGAAAACAGCACCTTTTAGCCAAATGTCTACATACCTTGGAAATGTAGGCATCTAGCTGTGCGTCCAGCTCCTCAGCAGTGAGCTGTTTGGTCTCGTTTCGTCGTCCTCCCCGTCCACCACGGCCTCCTCTTCCTCTGTAGCCGCCGCCGCCGCCGCCACCACCACCCTCACGCCTCGATCCTCCGAAATCAGGGTCTCGCACGCCGAGCCGCTCCCGTCTGAAAGAGCCGCCAGAATCAGAGTCGCGAGCCCCGAGTCGAACTCGTCGCTTGATTCCACCGGAATCGGAGTCCCTGTCTCCTCCTCGTCCTCCTTCGCTTGAGCTGTGGCACAAACATCAGGGTTTGGTTATTATCTCACGATGCATTCACAAGTCTGACCAGTGTTGTGAAAGAGTAAGGGCAAATGGACACGACAAGCTTGTGGTTTCAATCCAAATGTAGCTTATAATATTGACATTGAATATTAATATTGAAGTCACATTCAAATATCCCCATCACTTGCTATTGCCATTTTAAAAATCGACTGCAAATGTTAAAATCAGGAAACAAACATTCAGCTCTCAAAGTGATTCCGCTCTCAAGAGAGAGAGGCAATCCATTTAATCAGCCCAACAACCAACCCTAAACAAAGGCCAATTAAGAGTTCTTTCGCTGCCATAAGTTCACAGTAAACAATATGAACTTCCCAGTAGGTCAAGACAGAAAACATCTATTCTTAAAGATATGAGCATGAGACTTCAAACCTTTGCCTTGACGGTGACCTCCGACTTGAAGTGATCTGTCCTGTCACTAGCTGGATATCCATGGAGCGACCTGAAACCACCACAACAGTTTAAACTCCATCAACTTCTCACTTCACCACAATGGGGAAAAAACTAAAAAACTAAACAGGGTGTACTTTGACTTCAACAGACCGACGTACCGTCAAGAGGGACACCGTTGTACTGCTTCATGGCTTTGAGTGCATCCGCTTTTTTCTCAAAGTGGACGTCCGCTGTTCCCAGGCTTCGGCCTGATCGGTCATAGTGCACGGCTGCTTTTGTCAGATTGCCAAACTCCTTAAATAACTCCTGAGGAGGAGATGAAAGAGTTAGGACATTCAATTTTCTTTAGGCATTTGGAGTCTGGGTGGTCTTTGCACTCAAGGTATCGATTAGCTGAAGTCTTTGGGAGAACTGGAGGTCACGTCCTAACCTCCATTAACAAGTCTCATTTTAGTTATGGTTAACTTCGCTGATGGGCTACAATGACACAGATTATTCTTCTCTCCATTACACCAGACACATACAGAAACTACTAATGGTGGCAGACTAGTAACTGCATTTAGGGTAAGCACTTTCACAACAAGGCCTAAAAATTAAAGCTTCTTGAAATATCAGGAATTTGTTTTATCCGCATTCATTGAAGGATTAAAAAAAAAGGTCATTGGCAATTCAAAATGTGTACTTCCAATGTTCCAATGAAGTGGATATCAGTATAAGGTTAAATATGTGTATACAATATTTGTTGCGTTTATTATTACTATTATTACTAAGAGTCTGCTGAGTCTCGTCATTAATACTAGCATACAATTATCCCACATATTTTGAGGTACAGAGACATGTATGTGGATAATGTTGCTTACCCTGATCATGAAACTACCCAAAGCTACCTGACATAGGTACTTAAAATTCTGAACAATTGTTTAAAGTAGTGCAATTAGCGAGGTACCTTTATGTCAGCATCAGACACCCCAAAGTCCAGGTTGGACACCAGAAGCTTGCCGGTGGTCTCCAAACCAACAACCGGACTGGAGTCTCGCCTTTGAACTCTGCTACTTCCGAAACCATCATCAAACATGTCATGTTGCCATTTGTCTGGCAGTTCTCTAGGCTGGAAGTTGAAGAAAAACAAAAACAATCTAGCATCATGTAAAGCAAAACATTTACATTAACCCAAAAGAGACCTACATGCACTCATTACACTAAGAGAGTGAGTCATTGACTTAGTCATGCATAACTCGGCCATTTCTTGACTCTTTACACCTGAGCATTTAGGAGCATCGATTTGTAGATGCACTGACTGTCAATTTAAGGGACACCTCAAATAAAAAATAAAAATACTTTTAAAATACTGAGGACTGATCTGGACGGCGAGTGGGCAGAAAGATTCGACTGTTCACTGCGCTGTGGTGATGCATTCTGCCCCAACTGGCCATTCCACTGGACATGCTCCCTCGATGAAGAGACTGATGTTGCCGAAGCCTATTCCCCTGTAGGTGAATTTCACAATCCCGAAAATTTTAATTTGGTATTCAATTCAGTAACTTGAGTCCTCACAGATCTGCACTTCTGATGGGGATAGACATTGTTAGATGCAACAATGCACGGCAGAGCGTCCATTTCAAATTCATTTTAATCAAATGTTGTTGTCCGAACTTAATGAAGTCAGGAAGCAGATGGAAGAAATTTAGTGCCTGATACTGTTAGGTCAAACATGGCATAGACAGCGAAGACTTCACCATGAGCGAGGAGTCCAGAAGGGTTGACCATCCATTACTAGAAACTCAAAAAAATCGAGGTCCTGGACTCGAATGGGTCCACACCTGAAAAGACTTAAGCTTGAAGTCTTATGATAACATTACACCGAAGCAGAAGTTGGTCGGATGTGGCGGGCCGCAGATGAATAAAGCGGATTTTCTTCTTCGGGTTATAAGCAAACAAGTTCGGCAGAATTACAAAACTTTGATCCTCCTTGAGGAATTCATAGACTCTTATCTTGCATTCTAGATCAGGCCAAAAATGAGCCAGCTACTTAACGTTAATGCTGCCTTTGAGAGCATGCTCTTAGCTAGCTAATGTTAGCTAACATCCTAGCGTTAGCTTCGTTAGCTGGCTAACGTTAGCTATGTGGATAACCGCGTCGAGTCTTCGGGAAAGACAACTGATGTGTCCTGTTTTTACGGCCACTCTTCGTGTCTGGATTTATCGGTCTCTTCCTACCCTGGAATATGGAGCCGGTCTTGGATTTCTGTCTCGGTTGAAATTTTGTCGATTTCTCGTCGGACCCGATCCACTTCGAAATCCCCCACTGCTCCCACGGCTGCTGCCGCTTCCTCTGCGAGATCTTCCGCCACCTTTCTGTTGTTTATTTTGTTTTATGATATCATCCAACGACATACTGAGTTTGTCCGCCATATCTCCACACTATTAAACTGTTCTTAGATAAGTATTGCTCGATAATTCAAACGAAACTCTTCGTAGCACTAAAACACTTGTCACAAAAGATTACCCAACTTGCTAGCTGCTATCATCCGTGCGTATGTACACCACGGAAGTGACGCATTACATCGTTACTTTCGCACGAAACCTTTATTTTAGTGGAGCCCTCTGGCGGCAGCCGTAAAAAAGTTTTAGGTCCGCTCAATTTGTTTTCACGCATAGGTAACTTTTATTTTGAAGACATGCAACAGTGTACACAACCTCCCTAGATTATTGACCCCGAGGGACAGAAAACCACATAGCTTTTCATCATAAGGTAGTAGGTAGTAAGAATTATTTTGGACTACCTGAATTTACCGTTTAATTGAGACAACGGTGAGTGTAATAGGCCTACATCATGGCTAATGAGCCAGCCTAAAGGTACAGCCTACGTGCTCTCTGCCTTTTAAGGTGCTAGTTTTCGTTTTGCTGCTAAGTAATGCATTTGCATGCATTGATATTTGTAGCCAATAGCCTAAATAATAACCTCTCTAGGCATTCCTTGATGTAAACATAAGATAAGGAACAGATTGTATGGCTAACTGTCACAACCAAATTCTTAGGCCTATATTATCTGTGATTTTTCCTTTTATTGTTTTTTTAATTCAGGTAATTACGACGCTTCTGTACACGTCACTGACATGATTTATCATTTCATTTTTCTTAATAGGGCACCTTCCTGTTTTGAACTTACTCAGAACAAGATGTCACGTGATCTTTCACAAACAATCCCCCCTCAAGCGCTGAGCCGGCTGGCACAGGAATGGCTGATGGAAGACACGCCGAACTTTGACCTGGCAGGAGTGTGCGTCGGGTCACGTGAAGTGAAGGCCCGATTGCTGTGCAAATCCCCAGACACTGTACTGGCTGGCTGCCCATTCTTCAACGCAGTCTTCACAGAGCTGGGATGCACTGTAGAGTGGACCTTCACAGAAGGCCAAACGTTGGGTGGGTGAGAGGCTACAGTCAGAGATTTTCTAATGAGGGGACACAGCGTTTAAAGAGTCTCCCATAGAAATGTGGAAATGTGAAATGTGTTTGTAACGCAAACAGTTGACATATTGAATAGAAAGTTGACATGTGAATACTTAGTGGCAATCATGTCTTGTGATATCGCAGCTGGAGTGAGATTGGTGTCGTAAAGCCTTGCACACACGCAGTTCTGCCCGAAAAATTGATGCCCGATAAGTGCCCAAAATCCGTTGCAATTTGCAGCCCAGTGGAGGGACTTGCCTAAAAGGACTTCACTCGGCTGCCAAAGTCCTGAAACTGCTATAGTTTTATGAAATAGTGTTTAGTCTGTGGAGCACAGACACTGGAATGATATTTGATTCCATGTTTTGCTGATTTATCCCAAATCAGTATAACCACCTCATCACAGACTTGTATCACTCCTGCTGATGAGAGGTACATGTCAGACGATGGCGTAGGGCTTGGAGGGGGGTACATAGCGACGTAGGGGCTCTGCGTGGCAACGGTGTTGATTTGACGCAGAATCATAAAAATTGGGCTTTTAAGTGGTAACTCCCACGTGCGTCCTCCCTGTGCTCTCAGGACCAGATCCAGTGACCGTTGCCGCGGTGGTGACCGGCCCAGCCAGGTGCGTCTTGCTGGGGGAGCGGCCTGCACTGAACTGCCTGGCACGGGCCTCCGGCATTGCCACGCGCTGCGCTCAGCTGCAGAGTCTGGCCCGCGCGGCCGGGTGGCACGGGCAGGTGGCGGGCACGCGCAAGACCACGCCAGGCTTCAGGTTGGTGGAGAAGTACAGCATGCTGGTGGGAGGGGTGTCCACGCATCGGCACGACCTGAGCAGCATGGTGATGCTGAAGGACAACCACGTGTGGGCCGTCGGGAGCATCTCACAGGTATATGTGGCCACGGGAGGAAGGGAGGACCAGGACGTCGGAATTTTTATTTAAAATTTCAACACATGTCTACATTCCACAATCTATAAGAAAGGTGGCCCATATTAGGCATATTGTATTTGAGGAGGGTGACGATGTGACACCGGTTCTCACATACTGAAAGGGATTTCTCCACATTACTTCCTTTTTACGAAAATCTTAGGCCTGCATTGCATTGTAGGAAATGCTTAATGCTTTTGATACCAGGCTTGTGCAAAATTCCAGAATTGAATTGAAACTGGCTCTTAAATTCCAATTCAATTCTTGAATTTCACTTGCATTTCAATTGAGGTAGCAAACAGGAAGCAGAATTGCAATTCGAATTTTGTACAACCCTGTTTGATACAAACCTTGTACCAACCTATTTTCTTGTAAAAACTTAATTTGCTTGCATGTAATGTGGCCTTAATGCTGCCCTGTTATACTTCTGATGCGCCCCTCAGGTGACCCTTATCCAGCCAGTTAAAACACTTCATTTGCTTGCCTCTGATTTTTTTTTCTTCTCCCCCCCCCCCCTTTCTCTCTACTCTATGCTCTACTCAAGGTTTCTTTTGCTCTTGCTCAGGCTCTGGTCTTGGTTAAGCACCTTAAGACAATTTCAGTTGTTTTGGCACCATCTACAGAAATTAAATGGAACTGGAAAATTGAAAATTATTGTTTTTTTTTTTTTTTTGTCTGATGTAGTATTCTTGTGCATGTCATTGTAGTGTTGCATTTTCTGTCAATGTCAATGGTGTTTGTAATAAAAAAAATAAAAATATATATTGTTGTGATATCTCACACTCTGGCGTTTGGCCCCTAGGCGGTGGCGGACGCTCGGTCAGTGTGCGGCTTCAGCACCAAGATTGAGGTGGAGTGCAGGAGCGAGGAGGAGGGGAGCGAGGCCGCCAGGGCCGGCGCCGAAATCATCATGCTGGACAACTTTAAGCCTGAGGTGAGGCCCTGCTCCGAGTGTCCACTTTTCTCTTTAGACGGCCCTTCAGCAAAGCGGAACAGACCTGTGAGGATTTGTACTTGTCTCTGATTGCACAATCTCGGAAACAAACAATGTGGTTTGGACAGTGACCTACTCTTCCTCAGCCAATCAGCACATGGCTTAAGGAGCACAGACAGGTCGGTGTAATTGTCTTGGCTGTTGAACTCAAGTATCAACTACCTTTCACCGGAAACATAGACTAGACCTTTAAGTTCCTTGAGTCATAGACTAGACCTTTAAGTCCCTGGAGTCGCTTCACCGGAATCATAGACTAGACCTTTAAGTCCCTGGAAGCGCTTCATGTTGAGGCCTAATTTGCATACCTCTCAGGGCAGGACCTGGTTAGACCTACTCATAGCAGTCCTTATGAGTGACTATGGAAGTGAAAGCACCAGATATGAACATTAACCTTATTTCTAGACAACCAAGACCTTTCACTTGCTGAGTGTTTAAAGTGTTTACGTGTTCTATGTGCTGTCTGCCTCTGGTCTTTCCCCTTTCAAGACACGATGCAAAAACAGTATTCTTTGCATTTTCAGCAGATTTGAAAACAATCGGTCGACCCCAAACACACCACAGTTGCCCGACTAGGTTTTCACTTCTCATTTGTAATTATAGTCAGTCTTACAGACTTGGCTGTCAGTCTGGGGTCTGACTCTTTGTTAGTAACTCTTTGTAAGACATTTACCACACGGACATTTTATTTAGTGTTTTTCCGCCGTGTCTCGCAAGCCGCATGCAACTGCATCATCACTCAGGTGTGAAAAGCCCACGCGAAATAACTTCCTATGTTCGAGCACTGTGCAGCTGTGAAAGAAAAGGTTTCTTTATTTGACTTGCAAATTCACACAGCTTAGACACTTCTATCTGTGTGAGGTTTTTTTATGAGAAATATCCGCAAGCATTTAGGTCAAAGGTTTTGCCTTATCTGCAGTCGGCACAGAACAGTTCACGAGTTCCTATATTTATCCATTTGGTCTCAGCTTGATGTGATGTTGACTGTATGCTCCTTATATGTTCATATACCTTCTCCCTCGACATGGCAGTAACCTACAGCAAGGCATCAGTGGCCTGACATTTTCACTCTCACCTTGCTTCTTATCCCCCACCCGACACACACACCCCTCCTTTGCTTTCTGGTGCTGTTAATGCCAGTTTATAGTCCAGCACCGGTCATCAACCAACAGCACCAGAAAGAGTGTGTAAGTGGTGAGTGTGTGTTACAAGCAATACAGCAAAGCCAGTAGCTCAAAACTGTACATCAGTGTATAATTAAGCAATAAGCCTCGAGAGGCCGTAGCAGTGATTTTTAGAA
Organism: Alosa pseudoharengus; assembly: GCF_046254945.1. NCBI lineage: Eukaryota > Metazoa > Chordata > Actinopteri > Clupeiformes > Clupeidae > Alosa > Alosa pseudoharengus. Next base: position 50,925,685 of record NW_027468564.1, read on the forward strand.
CAGCTAAGAGGCACTGTTAGGCACAGTGCGCAAACTGCTCATAATTGAGTTTGTTTGACGGAGTGCAGAAGACAGACAGCACATTGCACTGAACCGCCTCAATCACTTCTTTTTAGCGTGTGGTTATTTCTGCTAATGCTCAAGGTTCTTGACCAAGACTGGGGAAAAAAAGCAGAACAGAGAAGCTTTGAGAAGCGTCGTCACACCTTCTCTCACACCACTAAGTGGTTGAAACGTATATGTGAAAGTACGCCTTGAACAGAATATTTCTCCACAGCTATGAGATCGAGAAGTGTGATAATGAAAGTATTTCTGTGTGGTCACCCTCATAAGAAAAAAAAACACAATCAACATCAGTGGACTATCATCTGACTTAACCCAATAGTGGCCACATCTGAGGTGGCGGAACACGCAGCGTAATGTAAATAACGACACAGTCATAAAAACTATGTTTAAACAAAACTTGACAAATCTGTGAGGAGGAACATGCCATAATAATTTGCGGCCACCAGTACCCTTCAAAATGTGAGAAGTCAGTATTAAATGTGAAGGTGGAGTTAGCCACCAATGAATGAAATGCTCTGACATCCAAATCTAAAAGATGAGTCATGGGTCCATGGGCTGTGACAAATAATTGATTGCTAATATGCACTGTAAAAAAAACAAAAACGCTTCTAGCACAGCCCTTGGCTCCATGCACTGGAAACAAAGCGCTGGCAGCTTGCCTACCAACAATAGCAGCACACTGTGTGGAGTCTCTCGGGGAGCACTGAAGGGAAGGGTGAGCAAGCTCTCAGGTAGGGGTATCAAGGTACACATATTCGTACCAAACTGTTTGGGTTCAATTATAGGTTCAATACAGATCTGTACTGAATGTACCAAAGCCGTGGCCTACTGGTTAGGGCTTTGGGCTTGTTACCGAAGGGTTGCCGGTTCGATCCCCCACCAGTAGGAAAAATGTGGGCAGGGGAAGTGGTTGAGCGCTGCTCTTCCATGCCCACGTCCACAGCTGAAGTGAAGCACACACTAACCCCGCTGCTCCAGGTTAGTGTGTGCTTCACCTCACTGCTCATTGTGTTCTTTGCCTCAATGTGTGCTCTGTGTGTATCACTAATTCATGGATGGGATGAATGCGGAGACCAAATTCCTTGTATACGCAAGTATGCTTGGCCTATGAACCTGATTTACATCAGTTTTTAGGCTTTTTTGCTCGCGGACCATGTTTTAAATTTGAGTTCCTACAAACAAGTGGGGGACCATATGTCAGTTTAGTCAATTAGCGTCAAAAAACATTTGACACCTTTTCAAATATAGAGGAATAGAGATTGAAGACTATTTGTTGAGTGCCTCAGATTTTTTTTAGAACATTTTCAAGTCTTTGGATCCCTGAAGAGCACCAGAGTAACACCCAGTCCTAAAACCTAGCGGCAACTACTTTGGAGTTGTTTGTGACGGAATAATGTGAGATGCTTTGAACAAAAGTGTCTGCCAAGAAACATAAACATAAAAAAACTGTGACCTCATCCTGCAACGCTTACCCTACTTTTAAAGGTAGGGTAGGAGATCCAGGAAAATGAAAAAAAGAAAAGTTGGATTTTGAATATATATTGAAGAAATCATTCTTCTCCCCTGGCTGCCCACCTCCATGTTCTGAAAATGGGGAACTAGCAGATCTTACGCTTAAAGGAACACGCCACCCAAAATCAGTAGTAATATATGTTCTTACCTTAACTTTCACGAGTTGAGTCATACCTCTCCCGCGCCGGTAGGTGCACTCAAACGCTCTGTCGTGCGGTGCGAATGTGTTAGCATGTTGCTATGCTAGCGGGCTCTGCCGTGGCCGTAGAGAGAGGAACATAGCAGTAATCAAACACCTCCACATTTTCCCTACTTAAATACAGTTGCACGAGTAGTTGATAAAAATGTGTACGTCACACAACATGAAACGTGGCGATTTTCCAAGCGAATAAACAGGAGAACTACAATGTGTGGCGCAATAGCACTTGGGAGTACTTCGACCTAGCGTGGTAATATTATTAACACCTAATTGTAGATCGATCCTATCCACCACAGAGTTTAGAATCCATGGTGGATCGACCCTCAGCCTCTCCCTCCCCTCTGAGCGAGAGAGAGGCACACACACTAGAGATGCGCTGATGGGCTATTATTTCAACCATAACTGCATAGCAAAACTTATCATCCATCAGCCATCCATCAGCACCAAAGTTTGTTGACCAATTTTCAAAACTGCACCCGCCCATCCGTTGGTTGTTTTAATGTAGGCTATATGGGTGATGCAGCGCTGCTGACGTGAGGCTAGAAAGCCCTTGCCTGTTCTAGAAAGACTGATCTAATGCAGCAAATATATTAAAAGGCTAAAGTCGTACATTGGCTAGGCCTATCCCCAGAATATCAGCAGCAAACTCAGTCTCTGTCGCGCAAAACAGTCTCCAAATAAAACGCACATCGGCCTGTTGCCTATTCTGCCATGCAGCTTGTGACAATATATCGTCCAAAATGCTTGATTGCATTGCATTCTCCACATTTTTAGCTAAATTTTCATGTACCACATCAGCATTTTTGTTCAGTGAATCTTTTGTAAATTGCTTTACAATTACCGTCGGGCCTATAGGCCTATTGCCTGGCTTGCCTCAGCTTCGGTCACGTCCTTTTACAATTTTATCATTGTAATAAAAAACGCAATTTGCCACATAATTTCAGCATGCTCCTGGCCTACTAATTAATGCCTATTGTACTTTATTTTTTGCAAAAAGAAAGAAATCCTTGATAAAATAACAAGTCATTCACATTATAGGCTACTTTACACACTGTTATGTCAGGTTGACTGACAAGCCTGTTCTGAAGACTCCCATTCATTTTGACTGCACGAGCGCGTCTTTTTCAGACAGACATCGCAATTCATTTTATAGCAGGCCATCGGACAAATATGACGCCTAAAGAAACTCCGACTCCATTCATTCTGAAAGTCCACCGCACAACAGTGCAACGTGCATGTTCACATTCAACAACCGCCAAACTTGCTTGCTTGCCTTACACATCTAAGTTTTCCGACTATTTTTCTTACCTTCTTTTTCCGCTGTGGATGTTATTGAGTTTGTAGAAGTTTTAGCTCTTACGTTCTGAACATCTCGCACTGCCATCGCCCGATGTCATTTCTGAGTCATATCACTCTCTGTCTCTCTTTTAAATGCCTATTCCCTGAATGGTAGGCTACAATTATGTGTTTTATATATAGGCTAATATCTAAACAAAATAACCCAGGCGGTCTCATCTAGGATATAACACAGGTTGAAGTCAACGTCAAGTTGGTTCTATTTAGGGAGGTGAATGTGTGTAAACATCTGTAGATGACTCAGAAATGACATCGGAAGACAAGGAGTGAATAGTGGCAAGAGGCAAGACGAAGTCTGCTGACAAGGGCCCGACGGTAATTGTAAAGCAATTTACAAAAGATTCACTGAGCAAAAATGCTGATGTGGTACATGAAAATTTAGCTAAAAATGTGGAGAATGCAATGCAATCAAGCATTTTGGACGATATATTGTCACAAGCTGCATGGCAGAATAGGCAACAGGTCGATGTGCGTTTTATTTGGAGACTGTTTTGCGCGACAGAGACTGAGTTTGCTGCTGATATTCTGGGGATAGGCCTAGCCAATGTACGACTTTAGCCTTTTAATATATTTGCTGCATTAGATCAGTCTTTCTAGAACAGGCAAGGGCTTTCTAGCCTCACGTCAGCAGCGCTGCATCACCCATATAGCCTACATTAAAACAACCAACGGATGGGCGGGTGCAGTTTTGAAAATTGGTCAACAAACTTTGGTGCTGATGGATGGCTGATGGATGATAAGTTTTGCTATGCAGTTATGGTTGAAATAATAGCCCATCAGCGCATCTCTAGTGTGTGTGCCTCTCTCTCGCTCAGAGGGGAGGGAGAGGCTGAGGGTCGATCCACCATGGATTCTAAACTCTGTGGTGGATAGGATCTACAATTAGGTGTTAATAATATTACCACGCTAGGTCGAAGTACTCCCAAGTGCTATTGCGCCACACATTGTAGTTCTCCTGTTTATTCGCTTGGAAAATCGCCACGTTTCATGTTGTGTGACGTACACATTTTTATCAACTACTCGTGCAACTGTATTTAAGTAGGGAAAATGTGGAGGTGTTTGATTACTGCTATGTTCCTCTCTCTACGGCCACGGCAGAGCCCGCTAGCATAGCAACATGCTAACACATTCGCGCCGCGTGACAGAGCGTTTGAGTGCACCTACCGGCGCGGGAGAGGTATGACTTGATGGTAATTTTGATACCACAGATTTAATAGAGACCCAGTCAGACCAATAGTATGAAAAATCAGGAACAGAGTTTATTTACAATGATGCGTATCAAGGGAGAGACAGCATGACTTCACCTAAAGATCCATCAGCTGCTCTAACTAGACAAGGAAATAGTTAGAGTTTAAGAATCCTTCCAGGCTGACGGGAGATGGCGTTGGTCATCCCATCTCACGTGGACTGCACTGAATCAGAACCTGATTTGTGGCAGCCTGGCAATCTGGAGCAGATAGCTACTGACGCAGCCATGCAGAACAATGAAACACTGCAAAGTCATAATATTCATGCTTATCTCTAAACACAGTCACACACAGATATACACAGGGACAGTACAGATATCATACAGTCATTACATAGAATCATACTTTTAGTATAAAAGTGACCCACTAATGAGAAATGCAGAACATTAAACCACATATTGGAATATTGGACATAATGTTCTATTCCACTTTCTCTCAGTCCCCCTTTTTTAGCCTTTATGGCTGGAACATTTAATCAAATAATGTCACTATATAAAATATAAATGATTATACAATTGTTTCATTAAAGTTAGTCAGATCCAAATAAGCAGGTACATGATTAGATATAACTGATTTCTACATAAGTCATGAAAAATAGCTACACATGATTGGTGTACAATAACAACCACAGTAAATCAAAAATAATATATTTGGTCCACCCCCTTAACTATCCAGAAACTCGTCTATATAATTTCTATATCAGGTTAGGATAATCCCATTGGTGTACCACCTTTTCAGATTATCAACCGATTTAGAGGCATCAGGACCTAAATCACATATATATAAAAATAATAAGTTCTGAATCCAATACTCTCAAGTCCCCCTTTAAAAGACTTGAAGCCTTTAACACCAAACAATAGCACACCTCTGATTGAATCAGAATGAGCCTACTAATTAACTGAAAGAAATGTGTCTCAACAATTCTCAAATAGAACCCAATAAAGGAAATTAATCAAATGAAACAACATGGTTACATGTATAAAAGTGACCCTGACTGTCTTGATTTCTCACAGGGTGTGAAGAAAAGTTTACATACCACAGAGTACCAGTGATAAAAACATTAACCAAACAGTTTAAAGGCGGGGGAAAAACAATAGACAAAAGAAAAAGGAAAAGTAGAGTCTGTAAGGCTCCCCCTTTTGATCACTGATTGCACCTGAAACAAACACATAGATATACATATCTGGGCCCAAGGCCCCAGTAGTGCTTCTTAAGTTTCAGCTAACATAACTAAAAAGATTTCAATTGCAATACTGCTATGATCAGTCACCAAATTAGGAATTAGCAATGAAATATAAATTCACATGATCATGATCTTCATGGATACTCTTTTTTTCTTGTGTGCCTCATATTAAGAATTGTTTATCATACAGCAAAGCTAAGTTATCTTAACCTTTGTCCACATTGTTTAAAGCAGGCCTAAAGGAATGTTTTAAAGAACTTGGTTAGAACTTTATTCTGAACATATTATTAAACAAATGAAAATTGTATTTTATTTTATTTTTTTGCATTGCTGTATCCAAAATAATTTTAAACGATATGGTCTAGTATGTATGTCATCATACCATATTATCTTGACACTGGTTTGCATAGCTGTAAAACAGTTGTAAAACCTTTTTCATGTCAATGATGAGAAAAAAATAATAATACCAATATAACAACTGCAGTGGGTGTGTTGTTAATAAACATATGAACCTATTAGTTCAATATTAGTTCAGTGTAGTGAAGTCAACATCAACAACCTCATCCTCCATGAAAGAAAAAGCTAACTTTAATCATAAATTGTTACACTGCAAGAGCTAGCTGTCTATGTTATCAGACTACTCGTAATCAGACTCCCCCTTATGATCTGCAGCAAGGCTGCAAGATTATTCCCTTAGCTAAAATGTTGTCGCCTATAACACTGTGTCCTAGAGCTAAGTGCGTCAGCATCAACAATTTGATAAATTCACTGCTGTTGGTAAGATTACAACTTTGCTAAACTGGCCCTTAAGTATGAATTTAACTGATATGCTTCAACTCTTGTCAGTGTTGTCACTGCCAGAAGCACGAGATTGTGGAGCAATGCTTAATACATATGTCCAAGCTAAAAGTTCTGCCACTTGTGCCCCTCTCCCCCTTTTTATCCAGAACCTTCTCTGCCCTCAGAACCTATATTTCTTCCACTGTGGCCCATTCAGCCAGTTGCTCACCATAGTGTATGGTGGCCTCACTCAACGCAGGACCTGGCAGGGCTCAAGGCCTACACACCTAGCCAATCAACAGTCAAAACACATCTGTGTCTACCTTGAAGCAGGAACATAGCGTCCGCATGGCTTCCAGTGTTTGCGGCCTACACGTGGAACAGGATAACTTGGGTCAGGTTCTATTAGCATGGGGATCAGGAAGCTTGGAAAAACAATTAGCCTGCATTTAAGCAAAATGGTCATACTATCTATCGGGCCTTCATTAAATTTACAACTGGAAAATCTAAACCAAAACTGGAATATGTAATCTGATTTAATTCACATACCCATCACCTTGCATATGTGCTCCTGTGACTTGTAGAGGATTGGGGAGAGCAAGGATGGCCTTGATGCTTTGATCCAGGCATCCAACACTCTTTATAGCACAGCACACAGCATTTAATTTTCCCTGTAAAGCTTCACTAAAGGGGTCAGAAGATCAGCCATCTCGCCTTGCTGTCTCAGACAACCAAGGGCTTTCAGGATTCCAAATCCAAGGTCCTAGACCTCACCATGTACGGTTTTTCAGAAAGCTCGTTCTGACCCCAGATGTTGGGATCCCGGGACCTCTCGCAATTCTGTTAGTTAAATCAATTCGGAATCAAGAAGATGAGACAGGAGCCAGTGATCAAAATCATCCAATTATATTGAATATTTGCAAACTAGCACAGCTGGTTGAAGCAAAGAGTTTTACATTCTAAGAGTGCTTATATACTTCAGTGGCTACATAACTCAAGCGTGACTACTCAGTCACTTAATCAAATGTTGGTGGTTTCTTACCTTACTTGTTGTTGTGAGCAGATCTCTCATATATTAGAATCTCAGACTTCTCTGAGTATATCTTATTCTAGGGCTAGGGCCTGAATCACCAGGGAAAAAAAGATAAGATGGACTGTAGCAACCTAACAGCCCTGGTCTGCCTGTAAGTCTCTGGTTTACCCGTTGCTGCGTGTTCAGCTCCCTTACGGGTGTTTCCAGAGGCCCACCCCAGAACCAGGACTGAAAGATCACATGTACAAAAATATTTAATGCATGTTGACCAAACACAAACCAAAACAAAACATGTTGCCACTCTTGACTGAATTAATATGGTATGCTATCAACATCAAAACATCATTTTAAAAGAGAAGTTAAGACTCCTGACAAGCACACCTTCAAATTGGTCGAACTTAGATATAAAATATCTTTAACTTCATAATTCAAGTGTAATAAACGTCTTTTCTCTTCTCCACTCTCTCTCTCTCTCTCTCTCTCTCTTTACACTGGCTCCCTGACCTTCAAGTGCAGAGATAACAACCACTCACACACACAGCTAAGGCAGAGAAGATCTGTACCTTATGGTTAAGTGTGTTAGTGTTTACCGTACCAGCAAGAGTGCCCTCAATGGTGACCACAGAATATCCTTTACCTTTGTGAAAAGGAACAACTCAACAGGAGAGAAGGAATTAGACTTCAAACACTTAACAAAATCTTGGCTTCAGTTTAGTAAATCAAACAAGTTTGAATCCCAAGCAAAAACCCAAAAATAATTATCTTGAGAGGAAGCAAAAAAAAGAACAATTCAAAACAATTAACAGTCAGATGCATCTTTCTTATATGTATTCTCAGTTACAGTCTGTAACAGATAAGTGACCTTCATGCATATCAGCTCAGGCCTCATGTCGACTGACAGGAGGGAAGACAAAGACAAAACGAACTCAGTCTTTAGTTGCAACACATAACATGTAGCCTATACTTTTAGACGGATTCTTTCTTCTAAATATTTTGTGGTATTTTTGATTGGCTGACACACAATGTTAGCAGCACTGGGATGTTTTGAATAGGCGTCCCCACCTTTATCTTAGTTTGGCCCAACTAATGCTGCTGACCATGTGTGGCTGCCACAGACAGACAAAGCTGCCAAGTAAGTTAATTTTCCATTAACAACGCAGATGAGGCGGAAGTTTTCTTAGATTCAAATAGCTTTGCAGCTCCGAACAAACTATGCCAAATAGTAGTTCCAAGCTGGGACAGGTTGACACTCAGACATGTTAGTATCACACAGTAGCACCTTTAGCAGACAATTGCAAAGCACACATACACATAACCCACAGGTCAGAAACATACATAGACATACATGTTGAGACATAAACTGACTCATGTTCCTGATTGGTTACCGTAAAGTGACTGGTCTCAAAATTTGACAGATTGTCCAATTTAGCCAAACCCAGTGAATGTGATCTCTCGCCCAGACCTGTACTCAAAACATCTGTAACTCTCCGGAGATTCGTTGCCGTAAGCCCAACCTGTGTGCGCACACAATTTGTTCCTTCTTTCGGCCTTTGGCCCAATTCTGTCTAATTTTAAGACAGGAGCTCTACTCAACGCAATCCCCCTTTGCCCTTAGGCAGTCATAATAGCACTTTAAAGGAACGAAACGTACTACTCACCGAGAGCGCGTCTTTCCAGCGGGCTGAGGGATCACACACAGTAAGTTTGGTAAAAAGAACAATCCTTAATTCAATAGATCAATACAATCCTTATCAATCTCGATAGAACCTCCATAAACTGATGGTAATTTTGATACCACAGATTTAATAGAGACCCAGTCAGACCAATAGTATGAAAAATCAGGAACAGAGTTTATTTACAATGATGCGTATCAAGGGAGAGACAGCATGACTTCACCTAAAGATCCATCAGCTGCTCTAACTAGACAAGGAAATAGTTAGAGTTTAAGAATCCTTCCAGGCTGACGGGAGATGGCGTTGGTCATCCCATCTCACGTGGACTGCACTGAATCAGAACCTGATTTGTGGCAGCCTGGCAATCTGGAGCAGATAGCTACTGACGCAGCCATGCAGAACAATGAAACACTGCAAAGTCATAATATTCATGCTTATCTCTAAACACAGTCACACACAGATATACACAGGGACAGTACAGATATCATACAGTCATTACATAGAATCATACTTTTAGTATAAAAGTGACCCACTAATGAGAAATGCAGAACATTAAACCACATATTGGAATATTGGACATAATGTTCTATTCCACTTTCTCTCAGACTCAACTCGTGAAAGTTAAGGTAAGAACATATATTATTACTGATTTTGGGTGGCGTGTTCCTTTAAGATTGTTACGCGTGCCCTAGTGATAAACCCACACTTTCTCATTTCCCCAAAGTGCTTGACACTTAGAGAACTAAATGTCCCTCCCTGAGATTTTAGGCACATTCATTTGGCCTGTTTTTAGAGCCCAAGCATAGGAGTAGCGCTGTAACTCAGAACCAAGCCGGGCCAAAACGAAAAGACCTGGGTGACTCATGCCATAATAGTTCCTTTTTTTACTCATTACACAACACACAGCACATGTTATCAACGATCTGATCAGATTTTAATGCAGTTTGCCACACTGTTTTTCCCTCCCCCTGCCCCCTTCTCTCTCTCTCCCTCTCTCTCTCACTCACTCACTCACACTCTCTCTCTCTCTTTCTCTCTCTCTCCCCTCCTCTCTCTCTCTCACTTGCTTTATCTCATCATAGCTCAGTCTCTGCTCTGCTAGTTTCAGATGTGGAGGCTAGATTAGCCTGCTAATTGGTGGAGGAGGAGGTGTTGAGTAAGACCAACTGTCACACTCGACTGGTGAGATGGGGGTTTTTTGCACTCGTGTCAGTCTGTCCTTCAAAGTACGACATGTCAGGATTGTCTTCATCCCACGGGCTGAGTCACTAGTGGAGTGCATTGCGCAAATCTATGCTGTTTGAAAATGTAAGTCCATTAGACTTTTCAGAAGCACCTCTCGGGCTGCTTCCTTTTTGTGCTGTCTTTCTAATGCCTTTCTTCACTCTGCTCGGCTAGTTTCAGATGTGGACTGTCACACTCGACTGGTGAGATGGGGGTGGTTTTTCGTGCTGTCTTTCTAAATGCCTTCTTCACTTTCGCCACATGCCCCTTCCTCCGGGGTGCGCTCCTCAGGAGTTGCCTGACCAGTTGCTCGGGTCTTGAACTTGTGTCCGCCTTCTTGCTCGTCCACAGGACCTTCACGTTGCTGCCCGGTCCCTAAAGCGAGACTTCCCGGGCGTGATCATAGAGGCCAGCGGAGGGGTGACGCCCGACACACTTGCCCAGTACTTCTCCCCGCACGTGGACGTCATCTCCCTGGGCTGCCTGACCCAAGGGTGCCCTGTCTCCGACTTCTCCCTCAAGGTGCAGCGCCCCGACCCCCAGGTTGGACAGTGATGCAGGAGCTTGGTGGACTGGAGAGGGGGGGGGGGGGGGGATCTTCCTGGATTCATTCCTGCTCACTTCCAGTCACTAATGCCTCTATTTGTTTGGATCCTCAATGTTTAAGTCACATGAGCTTTTCTGTGCCATGGTGATCACAGGACTTCAGCCCGTCTTGTCATACGCCTACTGGGCAAATGCTTATCTCATACCATCTCATCATTACTGGTGTCATCAAGGACTTGAATTTACCCAATCAGTGTTACTATAACCCTAGTATTTAATTAATACCTAAAAAGCTCACATTCCAGTATAAAAGATACATTTTGCATCCTCTCATTTAAGCAGATTGCAGCCTTAAATAGTTAGACAGACTATAACCCTAGTATTTAATTAATACCTAAAAAGCATTCCAGTAAAAGAAGTATACCATCCTCTCATTTATGCAGATTTTAATGCAGGCTTTCTTTCCAGAATACAGCAGGTAAAGCTTTTATTTTTAACACCTGTTTCTAACGGAACATGCCCTTATGTATGTTTAATACAGTGATGTAAGACAAATAAAAAGTGGTCATGAGCTTGTAATGAGCTGCTGTCAGCTGGTTGTATGCAACACTGAACAGGCACCGTGAGAGGTGATGCATCTCACCTGTTCTGCCTGGATTTTCCGACTGCACCTTTTCCCTCAGAGTGCACAACTACCAAGTGCACATAGGTCCTCAATCTGTCTTGTACCTTTACCTCCTAAAAGTATGCATCTGGTGTAATGTCATCGCTTATACAGCAAGTCTGGTGGTAAACTATCTTGAGTAATACACTGTCGTGATGTAGTGAATAGAAAGATTACACTATTAGTTACTGACCACTGGTCAGATAGTTAACGAACATAACTCCAATGCTTCTCTATTGTGATGACCCTGCCACTCACAGTTGCTGTATGACAAAGCCCATGCTCATGCTTCACCCCTTTGCCAACACAGAACCTGAAAACTCAGAAGACTGGATAGACAGCTGTTAATGGTGAACCTATCTATATGCCCGGTTAAGATCGATGAGCAAAAGTCACCTGAGCGCACCTGAGTTGATTTTGTTTACAACAAAATTATTGACGTTGGACAAGCGAAATGTCCACGTACATTGTCTTTTGTACAAGATATTGACAGTGCACTGCCAACTTTAAAAGACAAACAGAAAACTAAACAGAAACAGAAACCGCAAATTTCGGCTAGGTTGAAAAACGTCTCATAATAAAATCCAAATGGTATACCCCACTCAAATTTGATAAGAATTGAAGTTTAGCTAGGCCAGGCTACCACAAGGGTGAACTCCAGCGTCTGTATTAGGCTATGTCTGATCCATAAAGCAGGCATGGCCGTTGTAATCGGGCCATGGAAGTATGGAAGAGGTACCAAGGTCCAGAATCTGTTTGTGACGGGTCAATGCTGCCAACATGGCCTCTGTCACTAGTCAATGCGGCTGGCAGAGTGCCACTAGGGGGAGCTCTAGAGACTGTTCCATGACGTCTAATAGTTAACACACTGATCATTTCAGCAGGAACAACCCTTGATAGCAGTCATAAAGCGGTTGCATAGTGGATAGTGTTTTGATCCTTTTCATTCAGATTATTATGTCAATGTCAATGTCAATTTATTTATATAGCACATTTAACAACAACAGTTGACCAAAGTGCTGATTATGATGTCAGCAGACTATCATATACTTTTTGATCAGGTATTAGTTTATAGTGGCATTGTCGGTCAGAATAGATTCTTGCGGTTCCCCTAGTTGCATCATGCTGGCGGCATCGGCTGCATTGGCAGCATACCGTAAGCTTTGACTAAGCTCTGGAGCTCCCCTTAGGGACACTCTGCTGGTGGTTGAAACCACATAGGCCATGCATTGACCTGTCACGGCCATTCACAGTGGCCATGCTGGTGGTATTCATGGTCACGGACCGCACTTTGCCGCTCACCCTAGTGGTTCTAACCATTATTATTACACACCCTGAGGAATTACCCGTGAAGCTACAACCCCCTCTCCACCTTCCTCATGATCATATTAAGTGGAGGACATTAGAGTCTGTCTTTAATTATGACAATCCATTTCTATGTTGTTGTGTGTTGATCTGCTAAATATAATGCATTCTCAGTTTATGTTTTGTATAAAACATTTTTGTATTGCTTGATCTAAACATGGCATGGAGCTAGTTTTGTTTCTACGTAGAAGACTCAACCGCATTCAATAACTGATGTGGGAACGTGTCGCCCATTCAGCATTCATTTTGTGGTCTGCCTTTTGTAGGTGAAAGAGTGCTGTGTACAAAGAGCAAGTAGTGATGAGGAAAGGAGCGGGGTGGAGGGGTGCACTCTTCAGAAAAGCTTTACTGAGCCACCAACCGAGTACGCCTTTTTATATAGAGAAAACAATACTAGGTAGAAAGAGACCGGAAATGTTGGTGTGTTGTGTGCGTGTGCGTGTGCGTGTGTGTGTGTGTGCGTGTGCGTGCACATTTTTTGGGGTTTGGGGATGATGGACGACTTTGACATGGTATGGTCATAGTATGACAAAGTCGTATGTCATGGTAAACTTACTCTGGGCCAGACCAAGTTTGCTGAGAAGGGTGTGAGAAGTGTGAACAGATGCCTGAGCTTCATATACTACATGAGGTCGTGGAGGGAGGGGGAGGGATGGCGCACCCTTCCTGTTGCAAGTCAGTCACAGTTTCTGGGTCATGGTATCAAAAAGAAGGCCAATGCTAAAAGTAACTATTCACTTGACCAGAGAACGTACAGACTATAATGTAAAATAAAATAATGCGGGTACACGATACAGTTTTTGCCTTATTTGGAAAAAAAAAATATTTCATGTGTGGTGTCCACATTTAGTGTTGGAGGAAGATGTATCTGTTTAAAAAATTATCTTTTAATCTGGACATCATGCAACATTGGACTTAGTCTACGTTGGCCTCTGTTTAGTCTGCTATTGTATTATTCATTGTAGTTTTACAGAGATGATATTCATTATCATAATTAAACATTTTAAACATTAATAAACAAATGAATAACTAAGGCCGTGCAGAATAACACAGTACTCCAATATACCCAAATTTCACACATGCAAAATTCACATTTTTTATTCAACAAAATCTAAAAAGACATTCCTTATTGTTGTCACCTTAATTCTGACATTTACTCCTTTGTTGCATTGTGTGCACTAGCTTTAGATAACTTTCAAATAAATCACTTTTGGAAAACAAAGAGCACAAAATAATAAAAAAGAAATGTAAAAATGTGGATAATTTTCATCATACTTCATGCATGAATGTCATATTTTGTGGCTGCTTAAAGTGTGCCACCATATGATTGTTGACGGTGTGCCTCGTTTCAGAAGAACGGTAAGGTGAAGAAATAGCAGAAGAAGAGGAAATTACGTAAATCAAAAAAAAGGAGAAAAAGACCTAGGAACTGCGTAACGCCCATGTCTTCAGTTATCAGAAGACTGAGAAAGTGCGCACAGGAAGCGTGGTGCTGCTGGGTGAGCAGTGTTGGACTGGCTCTGTGAAACCCGGTGGTGAGGATGGCTGTGATCAGACCCCTCCATCTGGTGGTCCTCTGGACATCAGGTAGGTGGCTGTTTTTTTCTGTGGTGCTACTTTAGTCCTCGTTTGTCCAGATCTCAGGGAGGGAGGGAGAGAGAGAGAGGGAGAGAGATGGAGGCACTGTCAGAGCAGACGCTCTGGCCTCAGCAAAGACACTAGCAGGGGCTACAGGGTTGCTTTTATGCTCTTGTACCCGTTTTAACCTTCGCCATGATCCTACCCAGCATCCCCTGTGATGTTTTATGTTGATTTCAGTTCTTATGTTTAAAGTCTGTGCAAGTATGTTTCTCTCATAAAGAAATTCCAATACCAATACAGTATACCGTATGTCTGCATTGCATTCAAATATTGTTCATTTGAGATCTGTATATTAGCTAATTGTATATACCTTAGATTTGAATGGGGTAAAATATCCAAGTATAAGTAAGGTTTCACGGTAACACAGGCTTCCACTTTAAGCTAAAGGTGTCTAACGTGCAAAACATGCTCACACATTTTTTTTTTCTTCTTTTAAAAAAAAAAAGTACTCATGTTTTTAACCTTTTTTGCCACATGCTCTTCCTGTTTTGTTGAGCATTGTTCTCCATTCCTTTCTTGTGATTTTCAAGTCAAACGTGTAGTCTTGCTGCTCTCTGGGCTGCTCTTCTTCTCTCTCTCTCTCACACTTACGTCCGCGGCAGCTCAAAACGATACTATATTTCAGCTGACAGCACCCAACCCCATTACAGTCTGGGCTCATGCAGTTGATACAGCCACCGATGTCTTACTACATCTACACTCTTAAAATGAATGTGTTGAAAATAACACAACTTGTGTTATTTTTTTAACACATCTCTATGTGTGAGTGCATTGGCTTGTTTTGGCTAGATATTGACGAACAGCTCTCCATCAACCAATGAAATTGTTATCAGCAGTGTGTAAATTAGTTCACTGTTTTTTATTGGTTTTGCAGTCACCATATTCAGCGTGAGAGACCTCTAGCAGGAGGAAGGTTAAGCTTCAGACTACACTCTTAGAACGAATGTGTTGAAAACAACACAACTCGCGTTGTTTTTTAACACATCTCTGTGCCCAGATAGGGTCAACACATTCGTTTCAAGAGTGTACAGAAGGAAAGTCTGAGTTTGGACTTTTTCTGCTGGGACTGAATGCAGGGCCTCCAAGCCCATATGAGTTTAGAAAAGAACACCACGGAAGAAGTCCTGTGTCACATCCTGCTGCAAGTTTCCTGCCTACTATTGAGCTACACTTTGGCAAGGTATTCGTTGCCTGAATCTTGTGATCTTAGATGTGGCAGGTGTTCATAATCCATCAGGTCTAGTTGAAGATTTTGGTTCCAAAACGCTATAGCCCCCATTTCAATGAATTTTCACAAATCATGTTTTTACATTTTATTTTGTCAGTTTCAGTGTGCAACTGTAATTGGGTTACTGTTATTTGATTTATCTTTATTCAATCAAAACAAAAAAAAAATGCAATTTTATGGAGATTACCTGAAATACACAATTAGATAACATGACTTATTAATGTTTTTAAAAATGGAGATATAGCGTTTTGGAACTCTTCAGTTAAAGACCAATCAAGACTAAAGATAGCCTCAGGCTGTTTTCTAACTCTTCTGTAACGTTAGTCATTGAAAACTAGGAGAGAAAAAATGGTTGGGCCCGTGTTGAGTGGGCTCTCAGACATTCCACGGGGGCACCGTATGCTTGGGAAATAGCCTCCACTAACCAGTAGGAGAGTCTTTGGTTTGATAGGGCACGGTCCACTGCCTAGGCCCGGTAACAGACAAACAACTGTTGGAGCTTGCGTAGAGGACCGATGTAAATCCCAGTAAAAGTGCAGTTTTGAGGGATGGTATTTTGAGCACAATATCATCTAGGGGATCGGTAGAGGACACTACTGTGAGATTTTAGCACCACTATGAGATCCCACGGGGGGTATTGATGCTGTTGACTTAGCATCCTTTAGGAAACGGGACGCCAGGGGATGTTTAGCCAGTGTCATGCCTGCCCATCCCGCGTGACATGCAGACAGCCATCTGGTACATCTTGAGGGTAGAGGCGGGGTATTTCAAAAACTTAGCACTGACTCTATGGGATACATTAATGGGTCACAAACGATATCAGTACACCAGTTCACAAACACACACCATTTTCAGAGTTGAAGGACCGTGTAAATGGGACCCTCATGCTCTAAATCATTTCAACGCCTAGAGGGGAGTTGCCCAATCGTTAACTGTTCAGGGGCCAGGTGGTCAGTAGCCATTTCTGGCTTTTTTGAGGCAGGTGGGGAAGATTCCAGACAGTAAGGAGGTATTAACAATGTCTAGGACAGGGGTGGGCAACTAATTTCCCCAAGGGGCCACATGACAAACTGGGACTGTTGACGAGGGCCGGACCCAAAATACCGAACTCAAGTCTGAACTCAATTCTGTCCAATTCTATTCTGTTCTTGTATAACATTAAGTAAATCATATGGTTTTGTTTACTACTCGTAAGAACAGATGAAAATGTGAGGGAGACAAAGGAAAAACAGCAATAGGCTATTTAATCTATGTCCAGTATTTAATCCTCATTCTCGAAAATAATTTTTTGACATTGACATTTTTTTTTTTCAGTTTTCAAAGACTGATATAAAAAAGTACTACAATATCTATATAATTAGGCTAGGCCATGAAAATGTGAAGGAGTCAGTACAACCATAGGCCTGTGCCACCATTTCATCAACACTCAGCAATATTTCATCATTAAATCATTACCATCATTAAATTAACTCTATGCAGAATTAGACTATGAAAATGTGGAAATGTCATTAGTTAATCAACATGCACAAAGAAAACTATTTTAAAAATGTAGGCTATGTTTTTGCTTTAACTTTATGCACAAAACTGTGATTGGTCAACTCGCCCTGGGCTGCTTCAAGCAACCTGTGGGTAGTAGCATCATACTAGTTCGCTAACAGCTTTGCAAATAAACTCAGACATATTTTGGTTACAATGACGGGGTTATCCGAATGTAAACTATCTATCTGCCAGTAACGTTTTGAAATTAACACTTCGTATCGCCAACAAACAGCAGGAGTTCGTTCTGACAACCTTTGCGGTGGTGAGCGACGCAGACATAAGACACACAAAACTTTGAAAGGTTTACGCCGACTTAAAGGCAACTGCATTGTGTCGACGCAGAAGCATAAATTCTATTCACCAGCACAATTCAGTGAGGGTGTTTACATCGTATGCATCCACGCACAAATGTATGGGCGAACAAATAGCAGTCGCTTTCAAAATAAAAGCAACGATATTGATTTGCGTGCATTATCTCTATGCTAGGCTCTTGACTATTTGTTCTTTCACGGACCTTACGCGGGCCGGTCATGGAAAGCCCACGGGCCGGATGTGGCCCGCGGGCCGTATGTTGCCCATGTATGGTCTAGGACATCAGCAGCCAAACAGCTGAATACCTTTTTAAACAACTTGGTGGCACTGAATCAAGAGCACATGTTGCTGAACTTAATTGCTGCACTACTACTTCTAGCTCACAAGGTGAAGCAAATAGGCAGACATTATTATAGTAGGCCTAACCTGAAGGC
Organism: Alosa pseudoharengus; assembly: GCF_046254945.1. Taxonomy (NCBI): domain Eukaryota; kingdom Metazoa; phylum Chordata; class Actinopteri; order Clupeiformes; family Clupeidae; genus Alosa; species Alosa pseudoharengus. Next base: position 50,943,687 of record NW_027468564.1, read on the forward strand.
TATGAGACCTGAATAACTGGCAACATGGGGCGTTCAGAAACGAAAGCTACAATGTTTGATATGATGCTGCTGCTGTCTTAAAAAATAAAAAAAGCCTTTCTAAATAGCCTCATCTGGAGTATCCCTACAGAGCACAGTTTAACATGTAAGCTAATGTGAACACTGACAACATTAGCCTATTAGTTTGGACAAACAGCAGAATCTGCATAGCCTAGGGTGCAGATTAAACCGTTTGAAATCAGTTTTGCACATGCAAACCTAGTCTATATTGAATGTAATAATGTTGTCTGAAATATTGTTTGTCTCAAACAATTTAATTTATGGTTTGGTTCAACAAAGACAATCTTAACATGGGCTCTAAAAGGCTCCTGGGCTGGTCTGTGGTAAAAGTGTCAAAGGCTGCTATTACTAGCAATGCATATTGAATATGTAAACCATTATCTGAGTAGGCTATTACGATAGAAGATAGCCTAAATTTGTTGTCAGCTTTTAAGACTAAGCTATCAATGCACACAAAATAAGTAGGCTAATGTATCAGGGCTCAGGCATGGGCCAGACTGTTTAAGTTATGAAAATGGGCAGGATATAGGCCAGCAATCTTCAAAGATGTATGATAACCTTATGGTATAGATTTTGTCTTTGCTTTAAGCTCTGAACAATGTCCAAGCCAAAATATCAAAAAGAAAGAAAACTCAAAAAGATAGCAAACACCCAAATGAGCTTCTGTGCACGTCCCTGATGAAGACAAAAGAACACTACAAACAACTCAAAGAAAAGGTTATTGAAAACCAAAGTGAGAGGATGGAAACTGAAGTTCAGTGAAATCCATCATTAAGGAATGTAAGAAATATGTACAAATCTGCCTAGAGCAGACCATCACCACAAACTGAGTGACTGTTCAAAAAGAATAATAGTGGGGTAGGCCTATGACAACTCAGAAGAAATTAAAAGCTTCAGCAGCTGAGATGAGATAATAACCTGCAAAAACGTTTGCCTGAGTTCTTCACCAGTCAAAGCTCTATGGGTGAGTGGCAAAACTCTAATTAAATCTCGACTAAAGTTTGCCCAAAGACATGTGGGAGACTCCAAAACCCTGTACATCACCAAAACCGCACCATTCCTAATTTGAAGCATGCTGGTAGTAGCATCATGCTGTGGGGATACTTCTCGACAGCAGGCCCAGGAAGGCTTGTAAAGGTAAAAGTAAAATGAATTTAGCAAAATATATGGAAATCTTGGAGGACAATCTGATTCAGTCCACAAAAGAACTACGACTTGGGAGAAGACTTACTTTCCTGCAAGACAATGATCCGAAGCATACAGCGAAAACTACACAGAAACGGTTTAAAGACAACAATGTGCCCAGACCTCAATCCTATTAGAAAATATGTGACTGGACTTGGAAAGGGCTGTTCACACTCAATCCCCTTTCAACCTGACAGAGCTTGAGCAGTTTTACAAAGAAAAATGGAGTAAAATTGCAGTATAAAAATGTGCAAGCCTAACTGAGACCTATTCACACAGGCTCCATGCTTTAATTGCAGCCAAATACTAAATGCCGACTTGAAGGGGGTGAATATTTATGCAATCATTTATTTTGCATTATATATTTTTAATTAATTAATATTACTTTGTAGAAATCTGCTTTCACTTTGACATTAAACATGAAAGAGGGGATTTTTGTCAAGATTCCATTTATAAAAGCTAAAGTGGATATATCCAGGGAGGGTGAATACTTTTTTATAAGCACTGTAAATTACTCGTGTTTACAGAATCGTATGTCTTGGTTACTGAGTTTTTGTTTTCAGATTCTGTGTTTTTATTCTCAATACATTAGACATGAAATTGATGCCGTAGAACTCAACTGAAAGAGAACCAGCAAATTCCACTAAATTCTGAATATTCTTCATGTTTCAATGTCTCTTAACACAGCATATTGCAATCTACAGTGATCTAGATTTATTTTAAACTTTAAGTGAACACATTTTTGCTGCTAAGTGATGCAACCGTATGTATAGTTTCATTAGTCTATTAATGTGGTGAATGTGTTAAAAACTAAACTCTGCACTGACATCAGCGTAAAAAAAACGAAAATCGACTAGAGCAGACACACTGATGATGCAACATTTGGTTGCGTATATCATTGCAATACACAGACCAGTCCATGTCTCTTTAACAAACATGGACTGCATCCCTTGCAGAAATTTCAGGTTTCTGGCACACAGTTGCCGTAAATGTGCAGCAAGGTCATATTTTCACAAGCAAATTAGGTGTCTGGCAAACAATTGCGGTTAACTTTTGGCAATGTTGCAGCAAATTTGCAATGTCAAATTAGGTTTGTCACCAGAAGTTCACTAGAAGTTTGGGTAAGTGTGGTGGCAAATCACTGGCGAACACATTTGCCACAAGTGGCAAACTTCTCATTGTTGCCAGAACTTTTCTGGAAGTTTGCCTCTAGCTGCCAACATTGGCAAACTTCTGGCAATATTTTCTAGTGAACTCATTTATTTCCCACATCACCCACAAGTTTGCGCAAATCTGCTGCAAACATTTCATTTTTGGTTTACACTTTATTTGACAGTGTCGACATAAGAGTGATATGACACTGTCATGAATGTGTCATAAACAAGTCATAAACGTTTATGACATAACACTTCTGTTATTAAGTGACATTCGGTTTTTGTCATAACAAGTTAGGGTTAGGGTTAGGTTTAGGGTTAGGGTTAGGGTTGGGGTTAGGATTAGGGTTAGAGGTTAGGGTTAGGGTTAGGTTTAGGTTTCATGTATCATGACAGTGTCATGTCACTCTTATGTCGATACTATCAAGTAAAGTGTTACCTTTTTGTAAGGGATGTGTGTGCAGTAAACTTGTATAATTGGAAGAAGTCATGTTGTCAGTCATTCCATTCACCGTAATGTCACACAACAGCTCATTTAGCAAAACGGTCAATAGACCAGTGTGTAACATGTGATTTGATCAGCAGGCTTGCCATTGAAAAATCTGTCTTCTAGGGAACCCTTCAACATTTCTTCGTAGTACAGCAGTGAGCTGTGCATGTGTAAATGGTTAATGGCTCAGCATCTGAGTAGAAGGGCGACAGCAGTTGTTGTCAGAAAAACCTCTTCTGAAACCCCCCCTCTGACATTTTCCACCCTAGGCTACCATCACCACTGCAATAGGAGCGTTGCTTGCCAATGGTGTTAGCTCCATCCGATTGCTTTCTGTCGTTTCAAAATTGAATTGTCTGTCTGTGAGTTTCACATTTGTGCAAGTGATGAGCACTGTTTTTCACAGCTCAGATGTGCAATGCCTTGACTCTGTGCTGGCCTGCAACTCTGCATGCTTTCACACCATCACCTCAGTCTTCCCCTGTTGAATGTCTCACATATGAGTGTGATGCCTGCGAGGGTACTTGCAAAACCATAATCTGGTCCAAACACTAAAAGCTAACGCCCACTGGCAGCGTCTGACACCAAAGTTTAGAACTCCATTACTTTTAGAGCAAAGCCCACTGGTGGCGTCTGATGCGCGCCAACGCCAAAATATAGAAAATTGTTCTATAGCTTTTTATGCCTTTAATCAGACAGGACAGTGGAGAATGACAGGAACTGAGTAGGAGAGAGAGTGGGGGTGGGATCCGGAAAGGACTACGGGGCGGAAATCGAACCCGGGTCACCAGCGTATGGTGCAGGTGCCCCAGCCAGTCGCGCCATGGCCGGGGCCGAAAATTGTTTTATCTCTTGAGTGTGAAATGTATAGACGTAAATGTCTCCGCCGGTGGGAGAGGCTACTTGCATGATCATAATCTACATCTGGTCCAAACACTAACGGTGCTTGTTACTGGCTGTTGGTGTTCCATTCTCCATCATTTGGCTCTGTCTGACTCTCACTGAATAAAGAATAAAATGTAACATGATACAACCTCAAACAGTTCAACTGAGTTACAGTACAGTACATACAGTATGTCAGTCAGTGGAATGCAGTAAACGATGGATGCTGCACAACTATGGCTATACACAGTATGAGTTTGGACACCATTTTAAATTAATAAGCCTTTTTGATAGGATCTTTTATTGACAAAGTGCTCCCATTCATCCGACACCTCACAATTGCTCTGTGGGGGACTTTTAACCTCATGGTACCTCATATCTTTTATTAAATTGAAGCATTACTGATCAGTGCTAAATTCTGTTTTCCCTACAGTGTTCTTTTCTATGGCCTTTAACATAGACATGGAAGGACCCAAGATTTATAATGGATCAGGATCCCGTGAAGACTTCTTTGGATACAAGGCGTTGCAGTACCAGTCTGAAGGAGAGAAAGGGTGAGTGGCAGTTATGTATAGCCTAAAGGATACAGTGAAACCAAACTCAACAGTTAAGTATCCTAAAGGAAACCAAACTCAGCACAAAGTGCCGCCTATGCCCATGTTAATCTTGTATTGCCATGAAGGTTGAGAGAAAGAGTGGGAGTATCACACAAAAACATGGAGGAGAAATGTTAAGTGATTAATTAGGCATCCTACAGTAGTCTTTGACACGAACATCCGGGCATTTGTGGCTGGCGACAGGTAGGCCATGGTGTTGCTTGTGCCGTCATGTTTTATTAGCATAATGAAATAGCAATTTGTATAATTATCCATATGTGTTCACCATAATGGTCGGAAACATATTGTTATTGATGACATATTAAAGAGAAGTTATACAGTATATTGCCATATTGATATTTTGTCCCACACACCTAGTCCAGAGCAGCAGGCAGGGCATGTAGCTCAGCGGTCTAAGTGGTTAGACTGTGAATCGTAAGATTGCTGCTTCAAGTCCTAGATGATGACGTGATGCTGCACGTCGTGCCCTGTATGTTGCACGTTGTGTCCTGGAAGACATTTGTTACTCAGACCAAAAGTATTCTTCATGAGTAGCATTTCTCCTACAGCTTTTTTCACCCTTATATGGAAGTAGTTGGTAGGTGGGTGGGTGGGTGGGTGTCTTTTTTTTTGTCTTTTTGCTTCCAGTGATATCCAGACTATAACAAGGCCTAACGTTCACGTTATCTCCAAACTGCCAGTGAGATGAAGAACTTTGTTGGCGTTGCATGCATCGGTTGTGGAGACACAGCTGTGCGCAGTTTCACGCTAGTCATCATTGCCCTTGGACATTTTCAGCCAGTTGGAAATTGGACTAATTTTATTTTTAATTTTTATTATTTTATTTATTAATTTGTTTTGAATTGTTGTCTGTCTTGTATGTCTTGGTGTCTCGGGTACGCTGGTGACTACGCCGCTCTGTCCGGCATCTTTTGCGTTTGTTATTTCTTAAATGTAGTTCTATGTCTTGGTGTCACGGGTACGCTGGCGACTACGCCGCTCCGTCCGCTATTGTCTTTGTTAGTCTATGTGTCAATGACAATGTCTTAGCCTATATGTGGAGCGCTTTGGGTTGCACTATGTGCACGTTAAATGCGCTATACAAATAAAACTGACTTGACTTGACTTGACTTTTCACATTTAGGTTGGGTCAATATTACCAGAAGGCCTTATCGCGGAATCAGATGATGCTTTTGGATATCATTAGTTGTCAACAGTGTTGGGGAAGTTACTTTTAAAAAGTAGTGTTTGCTCGTTACTCGTTACTTCTCAAAAAAGTAACCCGTTACTTTACTTAGTTAGCCTCTATGGAAAGTAACTTATTACGTTACTCGTTACTTGTTACTTTTACGTTACTTTTGTTGCTCGACTTTCGGCAGAACCCAATATCTGTTCCTAAATGTGTAGGCCTACATAAAGTTCTACTATGGAGGACATAACAGGTATTTATTTTGTGCTCTTTATTATAAAAAATGCCACAAACACTTGAGCACTTGACAAGAAAACATTGGGCTTATAGGCTTCAACACCACCACTAAAGCCCTATGAAACAATATCAAATAACATAGCCTCGCTACATCTTGGGCATATAGGTGAACACAAAATATATGAGGGCTTATTTTATAGCCTTATACTCTTTCATTAAACAGGCGCACCTCCGAAATTTGGTGCAAAGCTTGTGCAAGTGCAAAGCTTGTGCAGGGGACAGTGTAGGCTAGGCTTAGCCTGACAAGCCAGACCCACATTTGCTGCCGCTAGGGTGCGTCTAGATTTCTAGGCTAGGCTAGGCTACAACTAACACTTTTACTCAAAAAAGTAGTTACGTTACTGTAACTCGTTACTTTGTAACTCGTTACACACAACACTGGTTGTCAAGCATACAACTTGTGCATGTTTCAAATCAGTTTATCAAAATTGATGAGAAGTGTATGCTATCCAATAATAAATTATTGGAGTGAGTAGGGCTTGGCCATATTGTTTCATCTACTAGGCCACATGTCGCCATAATGCTACTCTATGACTTCAACTATGTCATCATGTGATGTTGATGCTGTAGTTGCGTGTTGGTATATTGTGCATATACAGCACCAACACCTGGCATAAGTCAAATGTGAGTTGAAATCTATGGTAATGAATGAGGTGAGTTGTCATTGGCATGTTGTTGAAATAAGCTTCCATTGATACTGCATTTTAGTAGATAAGTGGTATTTATAATGCAATGGTAATGTCTCTTTCCATGCTTTTTTCACTGAATTTGGAGAAAATGTACTAAAGTGTGATATGTATCTTTATCATGGTATGAGATGACTTATATCATACAGTGGTGTGAAAAAGTGTTTGCCCACTTCCTGATTTCTTTTTTTTTTGCATGTTTGTCACACTTAAATGTTTCAGATCAAACAAATTTAAATATTAGTCAAAGATAACACAAGTAAACACTAGTTTTTAAATGAAGGTTGTTATTATTAAGGGAAAACAAAATCCAAACCTACATGGCCCTGTGTGAAAAAGTGATTTCCCCCTAAACCTAATAACTGGCTGGGCCACCCTTATCCGCAACAACTGCAATCAAGAATTTGTGGTAACTTGCAATGTGTCTTTCACAGCGCTGTGGAGGAATTTTGGCCCACTCATCTTTGCAGAGTTGTTGGAATTCAGCCACATTGGAAGGTTTTCGAGCATGAACTGGTCATGTAGGTTTGGATTTCCCCCCCTTAAAGGTGCTCTAAGCCATTGGTTCCCAAAGACTGGGTCGCGACCCACGGGTGGGTCGCAGGAGATTTTATTTGGGTCGCCACAATTTATGTTGTGTAGGCTAATAGGCCTAGCTTATACCATTTAACCAGGAAAGCTATCAGTTTTCTATTAGGATATAGTTTGTTTACCACAGTCACGGCCCTAGAATAGCTCTGAAACTAGGGGCGAACGCGCCGCAGAGGGGGCAGCGTGCATCTCACTCGCAAAATGAAACATTTCTGTGGGGCGCCTGCCATGGACCTCGCAGTTGCAAAATCAGCATGAACATTAACGGACAGCTGCTTCCGTTGACCGATTAAAATCTAGTTACCATGCTGTCAACTAAAGCACACATCCTGTACCGGGCATGCATGGCTATTAAATTTGCGTCAAAGGCTGATAGTTTCAATTGTAGATGCACCCTTTAAAGTTAATAGCAGCCTCCTCACATTCCTTATTATTATTTAAAATGCACACCAGTGCATTATATAAGGCTACAATTTAAATTGACATTTTAAAAGCTATTATTTCCTCTTGTTTTCCACCTCGCAAACTCTACTAGGCTACAGTAAAAGCGCATTATCTTTTGGCTATTGCGCAAAAGCCTCTTGTTCTGATATTTATTCATTTCACATTCTTTCAACAACATAGCTTGTCACAACATCAATACACAGCCTTAGTATAAGGCCTACAAACACTTAACTTGTGGATTCAATGCGGATTCAACTTTCCAAAGAAACCTCCAGAAATAGGCTACAATAAAACGACTTGAGTTATTTGCTATGTTTACATCGGAATTAACGCTGTTATGGGTCCATTTCTCTGCAACGCAACGTAGCCTACAACATTTCTCTTTAGATATACAGCAGCGGTTCTCAAACTTTTTTCCCCGCGGACCACCTTCTACATCCTGACTCGGCTCGCGAACCCCCACCATCCAACACATAAAAAAGTAACTCATTCTATTGACGCATTCCAGGCATCGTTGTTTAATTAGCCGCACTACATAACATAATAAAAATGTGCAACTGGTCTATGAGCTCTCACGTTAAAAAAAAAACAGTGTGGAGAACCACATTAGAATGGTTAGGTAGCATCTCACTGCACGCACTGTGGCTTTGGGCAGCCTGTCTCCCAATCCACGTGAAGCCTAGGGCTATATGCCTCATCATTCTTTCGTTTTCTTCGCGCAGTCTTTTCTGTCTCGTTCTTTTATCCCCCTGCGGTCCATCTCCACCTTGATTAGTCTGCCCCCCATCCCATTCCATCGTTCCCTGTGTCCTGCTCTGTTTCTCTCGCTTCTCCTCTTCGATCGCTTTAATTAGGCCTTTTGGACAGTGTCCCTGTTTTTAGCCAGTTTTCCATGTTTACGCAGCCTTCTACCTAGCCTTACTTCAACGAAACAAAAAATGCACCATTGACATCAATATGTTTTGTATAGAGCTACCACAGGTTACTCTGTCTAAGGTCACTCTCACTCTCCCTTGCTAAAGAGCTAAATGGTTTAGTCCGCCTGCCCTTTTGTTTATTTAGTTGAGCATCGCTAGTAGTGGGCCGCTAATTGTTGTGCTGCTGGTGCAATGTCTTTATCCAAGAAGTCAGGTTACCAAAAACAAATGGGTCATTCCACGTCAGTTCAACCAGGGCCCACGCACTTAGGTCTCAAAAAATTCTGAAAAAATTACCAGGTGTACCTATGTTACCCAGGAGACACACTGTAAAATTACTCTTATGTAAGATCAATACTTTCCAAGATACAGCCAGTTTTACAGGGGGAGGTGGGTGTCGATTTTGTCCAGCCTCTTTTTTTTGTCAAAGTTCACAAGCCCACAGCGCAAGAACTAAAACATGTAGGAGGCTCAAATTTTGCATGGTGGTACATAAATAGGAATAGTATGTAGCAAAATCGTCACCTTTGGTCTGGATAATCCTTCATGGTCATAGCTGTCTCTCAAAGTTGATACAAATTTTATTGGAGTTTTTGGCTGGGTTCTGTTTAAGCCTTCAGAAGACATATTTGTACTGAACATAGGCTCTTGATTTATTTTCCTTACTGAGATAAGTAGAAACACTCTCACAAAAAGCAATGAACATAAAATAAATCCCTATCAGGGTCTGAACAGCAGACCTCACAAGTCTGAAAAATCATTTTGGTTATCATTTTCAGAGCACCCAAACACCTTGTGGGAATATACAAAGATTTTCTAAATATGTTTTTCCTTATTCTCCATGATCCCTTCTTTTTGAAAACGCCAATTTGACTTGTCTTGTGCAAATCTTTCTTTTTTATTTTCCACCCTGAACATGGGCAAAATGCTCCATTGACATCAATATGTTTTATATAGAGTCACCACACTGCCACCTGTGGTTGTCACTATGTTTTGTATAAACATCCAGTCAGTCAAACTTACATTTCGTATGACATTCATTTTGACATTCATTTGGAAGTTAAAATATTCAGGTAAAATAAATATATGGTGGAAAGCTTAGACTTTTTTTCAGTAATTAGCCTAAACTTCCAGTGAGTCTATTCGAAATTTTCACCACACATTATATTAACACACATATAAAAAATAATATGTGTAATAAAGTGGAATGACACAGGAGAAAAGTATTGAATGCCTACTGAAATTTCTTCAATACTTTGTGGAAAAGCCTTTGTTTGTAATGACAGCATCAAGACATTTCCTATTACAAAACGTATTAGTCGCAGTATCAGGTGATTTTGGCCCATTGTTCTAAACAGATTCCATGGGTCCCTCTTGTGAATCCTGATCTTTACTACCAGAACTGTTTAACGAATTTAATTGAATTGGCTGCCTTCGAGTCTTTCTGGAGCTTTCTCCGAGTGGTCTTTGGCTCTTGGAATTGACTATCCTTCTGACTCCCTGGTCAGAAATATTGCGAGGAGATCCTGTGCATGGCCGGTTGATGATGCAGTGATGTTCCTTCCACTTGCAGATAATGGCTCCCATGCTGCTAACTGGAAGATTCTGAAGTTTTGAAATGCATCTGTAACCAGTTTCATTGATATGTTTTGCAACAATAAGGTTGCAAAGGTCTTGGAAGAGCTTTTTGCTTTTATCCATCATGAAATGTTTCTTGTGTGACACCTTGGTAATGAAAAACCTTTTTATAGCCCATCAATATGTAGGCTACTAACCAAGCTTATATTATATTATATTAAGATTATATTAATTTGCACAGATAGAAAGGATAACTACTCTCTAACTACTTACAGATTCCAGCTCGTTCCTTTCCTTGCCTTAGTGCCTTTTCTTAGCGTGTTCAATACTTTTTCCCTGTGTTATTCCACTTCATTACACATGACTACTTATGTGTGGATTACCTGAGTTATTACTAATGCCTGGTGAAAATGTTGTGCCCCCCGTATTCCACTTTTCAAGGGCCCTCTCCTACATTGGGGCCCTATACTTTCCACTTTTCCCCCCAGTTCGACACCCTTTTATCTGCTGAACCTTCTGCTCGTTTCCAAATATAAAAAAACTCTCTGCAACTCAACATTGGCCTGCCTGCCTCAGCTGCCTGTGAGGGGCTTTTCAGTTGTGCTGGATTACTGTTCACTGCAAAGCGACCAAGGATGAGTGCAACTAACTTTGAAAATCAACTACTGCTCAAACTTAAAGGAGAACTCTGGTGATTTTTCACATAGATCTCCATTTCTCAACGTCACCGAGTACTGTCAGTATGAACAAAACTGAAACAATCGGTTTTACCTAGCTCGAGTTGCTGCAGCTACAGCGCTACACACTGGGAGCATGAACACAGCTGCCTTAGCTGCTGGCTGCAGCAACTCGAGCTAGGACCAAAATCCTTTTAGGCAAGTACCTCCACTCGGCGGCCATATTGCAACGCTTTTTGGGCACTTATCGGGCATCTATTTCGGCAGAAATGCTAGTGCATAAGGCTTCACAACACCAATCTTGCTCCAGCGGCGAGATCACAACAGATGATTGGCACGATGTCTTCACAGCACACCACATGCATGATTGGCTCAATGTATTCTCAACACACCACATGATTGGCTCAATGTATTCACATGTCAACGTTTTGCCACGGAAGGGTTGTAATATGTGTAGACAACTGCCATATTGGCGTTACAAACTAACCCCATGCATTACTATCGCTTCGGCAGCACATATACTAAACTATGGAGGATTTTTTGAGTGCTGTATCTCCTCATTAGAAAGTCTCTGGTAAAACTGGTTGTTCTGGTACCCCCCCCCCCCCCAAAAAAAAAGTAACTAAGTAACTTTTACTTACAGTACATTTTAAATGGACTACTTTTTACTTTTACTTGAGTACATTTTCAGATTGGTATTTTAACTTGTACTTGAGTAATATTTCATCAAAGTATTGATACTTTTACTTGAGTACAATATTTTCATACTTTTTCCACCTCTGAAAACAAGCCAGTCCATATCCCAACTTATGAGAGCGATAGAGATATTTCTGAAGCATTGAACAGTTTTTATTCATGTTTTTTACATTCATGACTTTTCAGATTAACTTAAAAAAATAACTGATGAGCAATCTCTGGTAAAGTCCACTACATTTTTAATTACACAGGAAGACGTAAGGTCAGTACTTAAAAGGAATAAGGTCAATAAAAGTCCAGGATGGGATTACTGGGAGATTGCTAAAGTGCTCTTCAGAACAGCTGTGTGGGGTGTTCGCTGATATTTTTAGAATGTCCTTAAAACAGAGAAGGGTTCCAAAGATATGGAAGGAGTCTATAGTTCCAGTGCCAAAAGGCAACACTATAAAGACTTTAAATGACTTCAGACCAGTGGCACTGACCTCCCTGGTCATGAAGTCATTTGAAAAGATAGTGAAATTGTTGTTGTTATTGAGGGTGGGTGAGGCCTTGGATCCTATGCAGTTTGCATACAAGGTTAACGGGGGTAGAAGATGCCCAAATTATACTACTAAACCTCCGGTACAGTCATCTGGAAGGTCCTGGCACACACACCCGACTCTTGTTTCTGGATTTTTCTTCTGATTTTAAAACTATCCAGCCACATGTTTTAGTTAGAAAACTATTATCAGAATTCAATCTTGAATCTTGTGGGCAGTATTATGGATTTTTAAACCAACAGATCACAGATAGTCAGCCTATAAATAGGCACATCCTAAAATTTGCTGATGACACAGTCATTGTTAGTTTACTGCATAAACATGAATCCCAGCATGGGCCAGTGGTTGATGGGTTTGTCAGTTGGTGTGATAAGTCTTTTCTTCTGTTAAACATCTCAAAGACAAAAGATATGGTCATTGATTTTAGAAGAAATCTTGTTCTCCACCACTGACTCATATAAATGGAAGCTGCATAGAGATGGTTGACCAGTATAAATATATGGGTACAATGTTAGGCTCAAATTTGATGTAAATACTGAGGCCATTTGCAAGAAGGGACAACAACGGTTGTACTTCCTTAGGAATCTTAATATGTTTAATGTGGATACGGTTATGCTGTGTTTATTTTACAAATCTTTTATACAATCTGTTCTCACCTTTCCTTGTATTGCCTGGTACGGAGGCGCAACAGTCTTAGGGACAAAAACAATCTTAGCCATATTGTGAAGGTGGCTGGGAAGTTGATTGGCTGTCCACAATGAGTTCCTCATTTATGAGAAGCTGGTCATCCAGAAGGCAAGGTCTATATTGGACTGTAAAAATCAACCCCTTCACTGTTCATTTGAAGCTCTTCCCTCAGGCCGGAGACTAAGAGTCCCATTTTATCCATTCCAATAGGACAAAAAAGTCTTATTTCTAGTGCAATACGCCGGCTAAATTAGCACTATTTTGCTTTATTGCAGAAACATAGATTGATAAGACAGTTTCTTAACTTTCTTAACTTATATTAAATTAACCTGTGCCCCCCTGTACTACCCCCCCCCCCCCCCATCTTGTGTTTTTTGTGTATCTTGTGCTATTTATGTGTACCTGACTGTGAGACAAGTTTCCCTAATAATAAAGTTAAATAAAGAATTAAGTTTTATTAAGATAATAAAGTTAACTGAACTGAACTGAACTGAACTGGGTGTAGCTCCCTCCTACATTTATGACATGCTCATTGCATATACACCAAACAGATCCCTAAAATCCTCAGGTAAAGGGCTCCTTGCAATACCAGGAATTAACTCAAATTCAGCACATGGTACCTTTAGTCACCCCCACTCTCTGGAATTCCCTGCCTCCTGAACTAACGACTGCTCAGACAGTGTATTCTTTTAAAATCAGATTAAAAACATATTTATTCTCACATGCTTTTAATTAGGCATTTAAGGCAATTTAAGTAATTTAATTGTTTTATTATTTATTATTATTATTATTACTTTTTATTGTTTATTATTATTGATCATATAATTATTTTACATTCACTTTTATTCACTTGTTATATGTATTGTAATCTCCATCTTTTTATGTTAATCTAATCGTTATTGTTTGGTCATGTCTTGTTTGTTGTGTCCCTTTCTTTTGGAGCACATTGGGTCTGTGCTTGTCACATGAAATGTGCTTTATAAATAAAGTTGGTTTGATTTTATTCATTTAATAACTGCATTTTGCATTTACTTATGATATCTTTGTCTTATATTTAAATTTGTTTGATTATCTGAAACATTCAGGTGTGACAAACATGAAAAAAATAATAATAAAAGAAATCAGGAAAGGGGCAAACACTTTTTCCACACCACCGTAACCGCACCTTCTTCCTCTGGAACTGTGTGTGATAGTCCATATCTGATATGTTGTACAGCAGAGGTTGTCGAGCCTTTTCAAGCTCCGTCTTCTCTCAATACCTTTGTGCTGTGTGGTAACTGTAAAGACTGTCCACACATCTTAAATCTACACTTGTCCACTTACGCAAAGGGGAAATCCGGTATATAAGAACTGGGTTTATTTTTGGATGAGTGTAAATGTTCATTGGGGACCAACATGACATCAATCAAAGTAGTTCTGAGTAAGATTGGAATGTGCAATTACAACGAGAGAGCATATGGCAGTTTCATTTGTAATCAGTGCCATTGCACCCAGATACTGTATAAAGACAATAGATTGCGTTCAGTCAATGGATATGAACTATGTATCAGAAAACATTTGTTCCATTAACAGGATTGTTGTCAGTGCACCACTTCAAAACAATGGAACTGGTGGGATCTTCCTGTGTAATGACACAAGTCCACACTGCCATCCTATTCCACTACCGAGGGCAGCAGAGGCCGATTCTGAAGGTCTGTCCAGCCATCTGCATTTGTTGACCAGGGGCGCGTTTCCCAAAACCAGTTTCTAACCTGTTAGCAACTTAGTTGGTTGGCAATGGGAAATTGCATTGCAACCAACAAAGTTGCTAACTTAATTACCAACTGTGGTTTTGGGAAACGCGCCCCTGTATAGTAACCTGTCTGTCTCTGCCTTCTTATGCAATCATAAGACCCATGTGTCACATCAGTTACACTATTTTTCTTACTCAGATTTTATCAAGGCAGTTGGAATGTCGGTCGTTGTCAGAGCAAAACCAACCGTCCAGTTTACTGTAAGTACACTGCTGTTTCACATTTCTTTTTCTTCAAAATGCATTTTAGTGTGATGACATGTCCATCTAAAAGTAAGACAAGAAGAAGATGACTTTGTCCGTGTTTGTTTGCTGTGCATGCTGTGAAACCCTTAGATGATGTTACTCTAATTTCCCTTCAGGCCTGCAGTCCTTCATGGAGTCATGAGTGTGATGGGACCCCCTATCTCAACAGCATCTGTTATCAGTGGAGCAGCAGAGGCCAGGTCTCTAACATCACCTCAGCATTTAAAGGTTTGCAGCTTCAACTCTTTATTTTAGCATAACAGGGTGGCTGACAGGATGATGCAACTTCATGCCATGTTTATGTGTTGAGATAACTTGCAACCCTTTGAAGGACTTATTTCCTGGTGTAGTGACACCATTATTGTTATTATTATTATTTCTATTTATTGTAGTTTTGTGGACTTCCGTTCATGAGGGGCCATACAATAAATTAATTTATGTGTACATTTAGTGACTGTACACCAACAGAGTTTTCTGTGAATATCTTGAGAACCGTAGGGCCTACTGTAGGATGACACAGTAATCATACGTAAGACACATACGGACACAGTAGACATATGTATGCATACATGCACATGCACACACAGGCGCACACACAAGCACATGCGCACACACACACACACACACACACACACACACACACACACACACGTACAAGCACACATGCACACAATTCAAGAATTATGAACAGACAAAATGGGGGTGGTGTTGTATAAAATATATTTTACATGTGAAATCTATGACCTAATCATGTTTTGGTACTTGTTGTCTACCAGATACCAGTGAGAATTAAGTGTGCACACACACGCCACGCACAAACATGCACACAAACACATAAACACACATACACACACACACACACACACACACACACACACACACACACACACACACACACACACACACCCACACATACAAACACACCTACACACACACACAGACACACACACACACACACACACACACACACACACACACACACACACACGCGCAAAAACACACACAAAAAAACTAAATTTGACCATGTCAGCCAGAGATATTGTCATTACAACACCTAATTTTTGCTTTTTCATCTTTAGCTAGGTAGCACTATACATGAAATGAATGGTTATGGGATGGGATGACATGGCCCTTTAAGACCATGTTAAGACTACCAGACTTGTTTGTGGTGATTTAACATATAGGAGACCACACGTAGATAAGCGTTACCAAAATATGTTTATTAAAGTAATAATGTATGCCAAACGTGAACTACAGTCAGTATCCATGAAATGGTGAGAAAATAAAAGTGTAGTGTAAATCAAGGTAAAATGTAAAGTGCAGTCTAAAGACAAAGGCAACGCATGTTCTCCTGGAGAGAGGGAACCTCGAACCCAGCCAGGTAGCCTCTTATATAGCTGGATGCCCTGATCAGCTGACTAGCAACACCTGTGCACTGAGAACCTGTGCATTGACTCCGCCCTGCAACACAGAGAGACAAAGACAGGCAAACAGAGACCAACAGTATCAAAACACCTTCCCCCATAAAGACAGAGGACCCTCAAAGAGGACCTCTGTATAACCACATAACCCCTCACCCTACAGCAGTACTCTGCCACTAGGAAATGCACTACAATGTATAGGAAAGACCATAACAGACAGAGGACAGACAAGTTACAGCTGTATCACTCACACGGGGCACGAGACAATGTGTCCGCCAACACATTGTCAGCCCCCAGAATATGCCTAATCTCCAGGTTGTAGGGCTGTAGGAACAATACCCACCGCATCAAGCGCTGACTGGGACTCTGCAAGGAATGTAAAAAAGTCAGGGGATTATGATCAGAATAGACCACAACTGGAACAACACCCCCTCCCACATAAACATCAAAAAAGTGAAGAGCCCAAATTAGAGCTAAAGCCTCTTTTTCTATGGTCGAATAATACAAAAGGTGGTCCTCCTAGGCCCTACGGTTCTCGAGATGTTCACAGAAAACTCTGGAATTCTAAAAGAATTCAGGAAGCAGTTCTGTATGCATTATTGTAACAGATGGGCTAGGTTATTGGTAAAGTAGTTGAATAGCACACTACACGTGCACACACACGACACGCACAAACACATAAACACACATACACACACACGCACCCTCACACACATGCACCCACACATACACACATACCTACATACACAAACACACACACACGCACACACAAAAACACAAAAAAAAAACTAACTTACATGCAGGCACACACACTCAATAAACACACACAAAAGCACACGTATACACAAAACCAAACACACACTCTGCACACACTCAATTACAAACACACAAAAAAGTAGGAAATGAACACAATTTGACAAGCGTGACTTATTTTTGTGGAAAAAATGTGCTGGACTGGGTGGCGGTCACTCTACGGTACATCTAGTTATAATAATAATAATAATGGGGGGGGGGGGGGTGTTGTGGTGTAGCCTACACAATGAATGTTCACATGTATTCCACCAATTACATTGTCAGAGTGCACAAAGCAAAAAGTGGATCTAGTATTCCTCTTTGACGGGTCCAGGAGCATGAAGAAAGAGGATTTCACAAAAAATAAAGAGTTCATCAAGACCATCATGAATAAGATGCAGAACACATCAATTCAAGTAAACTTATTTTATCATTTCTATTTATTGTATCTACTGAGAGAACTCACTGTAAGAATTTGTGAGATTGTTTGACCTCAGTTGTTCTTGGCCTGCAAATATTTAATGTTTGTATTGTTTGTTTGTTTTCTTAATCAGTTTGCAGCAGTTCAGTTCTCTTCAGATTTCAAGACAGTTTTCACATTTAAAGACTTCCAGGACAAGAAAGCCCTGAAAAAACTGGACGATGAACCACATATGAAAGAGCTGACAAACACACACCGGGCCTTGAACTTCACTCTGTAAGTACTGTTCTTTCCAACATTCATTCATTCATTCAGTCATTCATTCATTCATTCATTCATTCATTCATTTATTTATTATATTATTATATTTTTAAATGTAATATTAAAATACCCTTTAAATGTTATTGTATTATATTATATGATATTATATTGTATTGTATTGTATTGTATTATATTATTATATTATTACTTTACATTGTTTATTATTTGTTTGCAATGCAGGTTGAATCTATTTGACAAACAAGAGAGTGGTAGACACCCAGATGCAATAAAGGCAGTGGTCATCATCACTGATGGCAATCCTTCAGACACTGACAAAATGGGAGGATACATTTTAGAAAACTATGAAGCCCGACACATCATCCGATTTGTCATTGCGGTGTGTAATGCATGTTTGTTTTGTTTATCTTTTTTTGAATCCCACAGTGGGGTCAGAATCACATGAAAGATGATCAGTTCCTCATGCCATATCACTGCATAAGAAGTATGCCACAGTGTAACATGTGTGTTCACAAAATGCTATCACTGACATGGGATATATAAAAAGTATACATTATACATATACATTCACATTTAAAATTACAATATCCAGCTTCTAACATTTCAAATTTTCTTCCTTCTGTATGAAGCTCTGCTCACCATGTGGTCAGATCTTCTAGGAAATATGTGCTCATGGAAAAGCACAGTCATTAGTCATTCCGCAGTCATTTTATTGATAATTATTTTTCTTTCCAAAAGGTTGGAAAGGAAGTGAACATGGAACAACTCGAAAAATTGGCATCAGAGCCCAAATCCAATAATTCCTTCTACATTCAGGATTATGCTGGGCTGAATGGTCTTCTGACAAACTTGCAAACAAAGATCTTCAACATAGAAGGTAATGCCAACTCATGCAATTGTACAATGATTCTTTTGCAGTTTGAGATTGTAATGTCCTCAGTGTGTCATCCATGTTGTTCATGTTGTTCATGTTTTCATGTTCATGTGGTTTGATTTGATGTGTTTAAGGCTCTAAACAGGACCTGGCTCAGACATGGGAAAAAGAACTTTCACAGAGTGGAATGAGTGCTGAGTTTACTGAGGTGAGACAAGCGTGATTAAAAACAAAGAAAGATTAATACTGTGTGAAATATTATTTAGAACAATATAACATCCTTTTCAGTACAAATATAAATTGCTTCGCAATGTTTTTCACAACAGGACACATTGATTCTAGGATCAGTAGGATCCAATAACTGGAAAGGATCTCTTTATCAGATTAAGAATAAGGATTCACCTGAGAAAGAAATTCAAGACCCAGACATGAAGACTGACTCTTATATGGGTGAGTTCATGATTATAGAATATCTACTAATCTAATATTTTAGCACTGTCCTTATCAAACCCTTTAATACACTGCATTGAATATAGGATGTTTGAATAGATTTCCACTTGTTCAAATTTGTAATCTTATGGTTGATGTCAGTTTCAGTGTATCCTCCTCCTTGAGTTGTCTTATACCACCCAATATATTTTGTTTACTTCATTTGATTATTTGCCGGCACACAGTTAAACCTTTTTTCTGGTATGTAAATGTATTTATTAGGGCTGGGACTCGATTGAAAAAATTAATCTAATTAATTAGAGGCTTTGTAATTAATTCATCGAAATTAATCGCATTTCAATCGCATATAAATATTTGACCTGAGAACAGTGAGAAGTATTTTTTTTCACATGGATTTTTAGTATACCATTGAATAATGACTGAATACATAAGCTTAAGCAAAAAAATATTTTTGTTCAAGTCCAACAGACCAGTGCAATTTTTGCCATTAAGTGTAGCAATACCATATTTAGAAATATAGTACATTTCAGAAATTCAGGTAGCCTATATAGGTAGACCTTCTGTAAACTATAATACTTTGGGTTTTTTTTAAAAAGTAAAACACAATACTTTCAAGTACATTCAGAACATTGGAAACCCTGACTATTAGAAAACATCTCTCTGTTGCTTCACAAGCCATAACAGATCTTGTTGATTTAGCAACAGCTGGTTTAAAAAAATTCTAATTCATTTTTAAACTCTCTCAATAACCTTGGCTGAAACAATAAAGAGTTCAACCTAAAGTGCCAGTTGCACCAACAACATAATACAACATGGTAATACAACATAGTTCAACATAAAATGTACCATTTAAAATAAATTAAAAAAAAGTTCCAGTGATTGACCTCAATCCCTTCTATTCTTCCAATATCCTGATGAAAAATAAAACCTCTCCGTTGCTTATTAGGCCACTGTTTGATCAACATTTCAGTAACAACAAGCCCATTGGCCTCAGGATACCTCTATGACTACTTCTTCTACTTCTCTTTCAGCCAGTTGCTGAGACAAACTAGCCTGTTCACATTTTCAGAGCTCAAGGCTGCCCTTTTCTTTTGAACTATGTGACCTGCCAATGAGAAAAGTCTTTTGCAAGAGACAGAAGTGGCAGGGCTGCCCAGATACTTGCAGGCCAGGGCAGAAAGCTGTGGATGGGCTCCCTCATGAGTGGACCACCACTGCAGTGGGCAGTCTGTCTCACTGATGGTGGGCTCTGCCCTGTAGCGGGTCAGAGCCCCGTTGGGCCCCTCTTCATCCTCATCCTCTGTTTCAGAGTCTGAATTAAACAGCAGGAGGCTCCTCTTCCTTGCTGGCTCCTCTGTGGGTTCTGGAGTGGCTCTGTCTGGTTCTTTTAGCAGCAGTGCCTCAATGCTGGTCCACACCCCTCCTCGCTCTCCTCTTGGTAGACACTTTAGGTCCTTAGAATTAGAATCACGTTTATTGTCACAGATTTACAGAGTAAAAAGATGGGTGAAATTCATTTTCATACATGGTTCCCATAGAAAGAAAGAGGGGGAGGGAAGAAGAGGGGGGCAGGGTAAAGGGGGTCAAAAAGCAAGAGAAAAGAAAAACAAAGAAGACTATTACACGTTACCTTAAAGCGTGGGTCGAGTGCTGTAGCCACCCTGAGCCATCCATGGTTGAGTGTATCTTGGCGTTCAGACAGGTCCTTTTTAAAGGCACCCTTGAACCTCACCACATAGGCTGGGTCGTCATCTGAGACCTTCATGGTGTGGGTCAGGTGGCTGAGAGCAGGTAACACAACAGAGCATGAGACATAAGTCTCACCCCCAAGGAGCTCAGTCACATATCTGCAGAGGAAAGTTTAGAAAAGTGATTAATTATTGTGCCAATTAATAGTAGATTAAAAACAGTAGCAACGTTATACTATAGTCATAATGATATTGATATTCAGTACAATAAATTTAAAAACAGTTGGTGGGTTTTTACCTGCATGGTTTAAGGAGGGTCTCGAGCCTCTGCAGTCTGTCCCACTCTGCCGTAGTTAACATGGCGAGCTTGTGCTTCTGTTTGGCTAGAGTAACCTTCACAGCCTCTTGGTTCTTTAGCAGACGAGAGATCATAAACAGTGCTGAATTCCACCTTGTGGAAACATCCTGTATCAGTGGCTCTTTGTCTTGATCTAGTCGTGCTTGCTCCTTGTGCAGTTCGTCTGTGTTTGAGGGGCTATGTTTAAAATGCCCCACTATTTTACGACATCTTGCCAATGTGGCTGTGAACCCGCTGTCAGCAAGGCAAACTGTGATGGTCCTCTGCAACACGTGAGCAACACACGGCATGTGCTGGAATGTGAGCTGTCTCATTGCAGCGACCATGGTTCGGGCACTGTCTGTTCCGATTGTGGTGACTTTTTGTGTGATTTCCCAGGCCTCTGCCACAGACTCAAAATCTTCTGCCACGTTTTCAGCAAAGTGCCTAGTGGTGGTCTTCTGCATGGTTAAGGCAAATGAGTGAAGACGCCACTTCATGTCAATAAAGTGTGCCGTCACACCGAGATAATTTGAATTGCTTACCGAGGTCCAATGATCCCCAGTCAGGGCAACCCACTCGGCTTTCTCCAACAATAAATCCTCCTCCGCGGTGCAAAAATAAATACGATTAAAATGCGTCAATTTTTTTAACGCGCTTATTTTTGTGTAATTAATTAATCTCAATTAACGCGTTAAAGTCCCGGCCCTAGAATTTATTCAGAGCAGCAAATGAGTAGCATAGAGGTAGCATTCATATCAAATAGATAAAATAGTTAAATGTCAGTGGTGGCTCAAATCCCATTTTACCCCTTTGCTGCATGGTGTTCACATATGTGGACAGTTAAATATCTAAATAAAACAACATTTTGCAAAACATTATTAAATCTAGTAAAGCAACACCAAAGACTTTTTTGTACTTTAAAATAATGTTTCCAAAATCATTTCAGTGGGTCATCAACTCGTAACATGGTGAACGGCACTTCTGCATTCGCTTCGCGGCCCTCAATCGGCTATAACCGCACTATGTAAGTTTGCCAGATCGGTTAGCGGATCTGTAGTTCGATGGAATGAGACATAAGAAACTACAAATTTGACATGCTTCTGATGTCGCAATACATCCTACTTTCATAAAATCATGCAACATATTCTACCTTGTCTGTGGACATCGTTATTTGCAAAGCTGGTGCTGGATAAACAAATAGCGTGCGTGCGACAGAAGAAAAGTGCTTCAGTGTTGCTTTAAATTAAAATCATAATTAATCTAGGCATTTTTTCCCCGAAAGGGTTAATTCAGAGCAGCAGATGAGTAGAGTAGCATTCACTTTATCATATTTTTATGTATTGTCTTAAAGGCTACTCTGTTTCTGTTGGAAAGAAGAATGGCGTTCCTTTGTACTTTACGGGTGCTCCCAGATACAAACACAGGGGACAGGTCATTGTCTTCAGCAACATTGGAGGTCAATGGAACGTCACAAAAAGAGTTGACAGTGACCAGGTTAGTTGTGACTGGATTATATGGGCTATGGGTAATTAATATTTCTATTGAAAATGATCACCTTTGTTACAGCATTTCATTTTATGCCACAGAAAGAATAACCCACAACTGGTCATATGTAGGAATGTACTGTAGGTACACGTTTGTTTTGGATGCTAGATTTAAAAATCTGAGTACAATGATAACACTTTTGATGCTTTGCTTGAATGAGTTTGTGAGTACCTGTATGATGACTGTGGGATTATCATTGTGTTTTAGCTTGGATCTTATTTTGGGGCGGAGCTGTGTGCTGTTGACATTGACTCTGATGGCACCACTGACTTCCTGATGGTCGGGGCTCCCCTCTATTATGAGCCTCAGAGAGAGGGCCGCATGTATGTGTATGCCCTTACGGAAGAGGTAACTAGCACTTTATTTTTCTAACAGCAAAATGTGTATGTGTAACGCTCATAGCATCATACATGCTAGGTCTGTTAGCAAGTGTGTGTTTAAACAGCAGAGTTGCCTCAACCTTTTTAAACAATACAATGCCGAGACTCAGGATGAAGTAGTAAGCATTATGTAGCAAAGTGAATTACCACTGATAACTTTAAAATAAAACAAATTTGAATCACCGCACAGTGGTACGTTATAACAGTGGTTCCCAACCTGGGGTCCGCGGACCCCACTAGGGGTCGCCAGAGATTGCAGGGGGTCCGCACAATGCTGCCTGGGCTGAGGTTGTAAGGTTACCAAAATTATATTTGCGCACATTAAATGTATAAAATCCCAATAACACACCCAATTGCATAATCAAAATTCTGTATGATCCAAATTAAAACATATTTTTGTTCCACATTTAAATAGCTATGTATTACCTCTGACCGCTGAACTTATAAGTTTGTAATTAATCACTTTATTCTTTGTGTGTGTATGCGGGTAGGAGTTCGGGTAGGGGGTCCTGGCTTGTCTTAGACACAGGCAAAGGGGCCTTCAAAGAAAAAAAGGTTGGGAAACACTGCATTATAAGACCGCCACATCCGCAAACTATGCAAACTAGTAACATCCAAAAAGAGCCCTGTTGCCTCTACGTAACAAATATAATGAATGGTTTCCTGGTCTCCTTCCAGCCAAGGCACTAATCTGCATATTCCCCCACCCACAGAACAATCTGGAGAAGATGCAGAACATTTCAGAGTCGTCTCAGGGCAGGTTTGCCTCCTCCATGGCCTCCCTCAGGGACCTCAATGGTGATGGGCTCCAAGACCTGGCAGTGGGAGCCCCACTGGAGGACAACCAGAGAGGAGCCGTCTATATATACCTCGGAGACAAAACTACGGGAATTCGCCAAGAGTATAGTCAGGTAATAAATGACTCCTCTCATTTGTGTTTACATTTAAATGTGAACTACTTCTTCTTATTCACTGACACAAAACCCTCTAGAGTAGATTTTTTGTTGTGGCTTTCCTTTATGAAAACATGTTTCCCAATTAAAATATCTCTTTGCCAACTGTGCAGCGCATCAGAGCGAAAATGCTGTCAGAAGGTTTGCAGCAGTTTGGGGTGGCCATTGATGGGAAGTCCGACATGGATGGACTGACGGAAATTGCAGTGGGCGCTCGTGGACAGGTGGTTCTGCTAAAGTAAGATACAAACTTTCAATGATTGAACCAGGCCATCCACCATTTAATTCTGTTTAATTCTTTGAAGGATTCAAAATGGTATCATTCAACAACAAAGACCTATGTTTTGAGATGAAGTGAGAGATTTGTTAGATGTCAGTAATTTGTTATGGCATGTAATAGTAAGTGCAATAGAATGTGAATGAAGAAGTAGGTAGAAGTACGGCAGAGGCGTAAGAAGTTGAAATCAGATGTACAGAAAAGGGAATGTCAGATAGATATTTAATGTGGGATTGATAGTTGTGCTGAAGTGGACCTGTGCTCTTTGTTGCTGGGTTTTCTTCAGGGGATGAAATGACTCATCTCCTGCTAGGGGGGTGAACTTACGGTGCCATAATGGCAGGGCAGGTGTGCTTTTACCAGTTAGCCCCAGGTAGTGAAGCCCCCCCTGTTAGTCAGTGCTTTTATATGACGTAACCGTCCCCTATCCCAACATGCTCCACAGGTCCAAGCCCATCTTTAGTGTGTCGCCGCACCTCTCATTCAGCCCCTCAGAGATCAGCATCCAGCAGTTTGACTGCGCCGAGCACAAGGAGGATTTCCCTGTGTTCTACGTGACCGTCTGCTTCAAGATGAGCGAGCAAACCAGAAGCACAAACGGTACATTTGATGAGGATCACTAACATTGTTTCCAGAGGATTGTATGTCATCTGTAGGTTGATGTGTGATACTGTGTCATTTAAGGGTAAGAGAGTTAGTGAAATTTATTTTACAGTGTGATGAAGATCAGTCAGGGTGAGCTGTTTAGATTTTGGTGATCAAAGGTCAAAGTCACTATGACCTCACAAACATGTATGTTCAGTTGCCTCATACTGAACGTGGAGAGGTAATGGCAGTTTCCTGGTGAGTGAGTGCTAACTGTAGTTTCCTGGTGAGTGAGTGCCAATTGTAGTTTCCTAGTGAGTGAGTGCTAATTGTAGTTTCCTGGTGAGTGATGTGAGCAGTCTGTGAGCTTGTGTTTGTTAATCTCTCTGTTGCCAGATGCACTGAGCAAAGGGATTCAGTTGGACTATGACCTGGTTGTTGATTCCCAAAGACAAAACAGCCGAGGTTACCTTGCTGCAAAAAATGTCACTTTGAGAAGTGTTCAGTCAAGGCTTCATCTAAATAAGACTAAAACTTGCCAAAATCACACCATCTATATGCAAGTAGGTCACATATTTAACATGTTATCCTAACAGCTAATGGAATGATGTCAGTTTGTGTAAATCCACTATGGTATGCTTTTTATTGACCACACCACTGTCAGAATGATGGTGAATTCAGTTGGCCCAGTGAATGTCTGTCTGTCATGCCATCACAGGGCTCTCTGAATATGATCTGCCTCCCCCGAAATCCACATGTTTAATTTGCTACGATGCTGATATTAGTGCTCATGTCAAGTGGATATATTATGTGCAATAGTGGATATGTGCAATAGTGGGTATGTGCAATAGTGGATATGTGTAATATTGGCTACTGGTGGGATACTTACTGAGTCTCTCTCCCATAGAGCTGTGTAATGGACACACTGTCTCCTGTCGTGCTCAAAGTGAACTTCTCCCAAGCTGAGAGCCAGCAGTCTTTTGGGATTTTAAATGTTGACAGCAAGAAATTGGCCATGGTGGAGGTAGGCCTTGATTACCAGATGTTATGAATCATTTGTGGCTTTTATGAGAATTACTGTTCAGTAACAAAATAATATTAATAATAATACTATTTCAGCATAGAAATTCGTTTTAATTATTTGTTTTCTGGTCACCGGAAGTGGTCAGTTTTCAGTGTGTTGCTATGATTGAATTTAGTGAAGAGTCATTATAGGAACATCACAGACTTTGTTCAGTATTAAAGATAAAATAAATCACTTCTACTCTAATGCTTTTGCCATTTTTATTAGAAGTTAACCATCATACTAATGTTTGGCAGGTGCCCTTTGAAAAATCATGTGGACACAATGACACATGTGTGGCAAAGCTAAAAATGGACTTCAACTTCACGTGAGTCACTCTTTAAAGCAACATTATACAGCACCTCCCAGCCAGCGATCTGACCCACCATGGCATCACCTGAGTATGGTTTTATCAGCTGTCGTGAGTAAAATGAACTCTTATGTCTCAACAGCTCCACAGAACTGGTGTTGTTTACTGATCAGGAATATTTACATGTGAGAGTGGAACTGGCA
Organism: Alosa pseudoharengus; assembly: GCF_046254945.1. Lineage (NCBI taxonomy): Eukaryota > Metazoa > Chordata > Actinopteri > Clupeiformes > Clupeidae > Alosa > Alosa pseudoharengus. Next base: position 50,969,974 of record NW_027468564.1, read on the forward strand.
AATGAGGGTGATGATTCTTATAACACCAGCCTCCTTTTCAAGTATCCAGAAGGCCTGTCTCACTCAAAGTTAACACCTATCAAGGTAGTAGCAACATAGACAGTTGACTTTTTTTATTCAAAATTCATCATATTTTATGTGATGTTTATTTTATCTGAGTTGTTTTGTTTTAATTCCCTGAAAGCAAAACAAGAGAGCGCTGACTCGATGTACAGGAGACCAAGACAAAACTGACCTCACCATCTGCAGTGTGAGTCTTCCTGTCTTCCGCAGTGAAAGTTGGGTAAGTGTTTCAATTCAACACACATGCATGTGCACGCACACACACACACACACACACACACACACACACACACACACACACACACACACACACACACACACACACACAGATCCCAATTGACATTGAAAGAAGGGGTTAGGAATCCAGCATTCCTTGGTAGGCATGCGCACCCATCTGGAATAAATGGTTCCTAGTTCCCTGAGTTCTTGTTCTCTCTACAGGCCATATTCAATGAGTCCTTTTACATCACCCCCAGTCTAGATTGGAATGATTTCTTTGCAATTACCATCACTGCACACAGGTAATCCATGTCACTGAGTTTTTTTTATTCACCCTCCATACATCTTCTTTGCAACAGGAGCAAAGTGGAAGTTTATCATCCGAACAAATTGTATGCTATTCCATAGTCTGTTCCTGCCCTGCATTCTGAAATCAATCAAAAATGTCCATGCGCATCTTTAGAAAAAGATTACCCAATTAAGAATCCTTGAAATGATTGTTTCTCATAAAATGTTTATTGAAGTGTTTAAAGAAATTTGTGGATTCTGAAATGTTTTGTGTATTTTACAGTGACAATGGGGGGGACTATCCTGTAACAAAGACTCTTCCTGTACGTTTTGCTGTCAACCTGAATGTGAAGTTGTAAGTCTGCTGGGTTGTCCTTGTGTTGTTTTTGTCTCCACCAAAACATATTAAACCTTGTCCACATACCACCATTACAACAGCATTAAGTTATGATTGAAAATAAACATGTTTATCAGTAAGTAATTCTGACATGCATGTCTTTGTGTTTACATCTCAAGCTGGGACACCCGCGAGGCCTCATACCTTGATTACTCATTAGAAGACAAAGGACCCAAAACACTTAGACATATGTATCAGGTAGCCTACCTTCAATCCAATGCAGCGTGACTGCAAATGCCCATGGAGCTACACATCTTTCATATCACATATTATATGTGTAATTTAGTACCAAAGTATTGCCCAGAGAATGTATTTGTTAAAGTCTTATTATCTCATATTACAGCTGTACTCACAAACTTCACAGCATTGTTGAAAGACCATCATGTCTTTAGATCTGATTCTGTTCGTCACACAACTGTTACATCACAGGTAGCCAACATGGGAAGGGTGCCTCTGCCGGTCACAGTAAATTTTACCTTTCCGACAAAACCTGAGAACCACTTTGAAATCCGTGATTACAGAATTTCACACGACAAGGTGATCTTGCATATCAATCCTACAAAAATATGATCCATCTGCATTTCATGTTCTGTGTGCTCATTAGGAAGGTAACTCAAGATAAAACATTTGTTTTTCAAGGGTAATGAAACAATCCAGTGTGATGACCCTGAGGATACAAGTACTCCGGTAAAACCACTTTTTGAGTGCCTGGATTATCTGAGGGACATTTCCTCGCTTAACCTAAGCAGATAGAGAATTGTGGAAAAACGGATTTCTAAACTAGTAACCTGTTTTAATTTCAGCAATTAAAATTTCAGCAGTGTTACCGATTTTGGTGGGCCATTCCCCTCAAGCTGTCATTACTTTTGAACTGTTGTTGATATTTTCAGTCAAGCAAAGCCTTTGTTTGTTTCACAGAACTGTACAGACTGCAAGATGGTGAGGTGTTTCATTCCCACATTAAAGATCTCTGACAAGGTCAAGTTCACACTGACCGTGGATGCTGTCTACAACCTCAGTCCAAATGTGAGTCCCCACGTCTGATTCATACTAGTCTGCATGGCTGTAATAACTAAATGATGTTAGCTCAAATGAAGGGTGTGAACCTTCCACTGACATAATAGTGTTCTTCAGGAATATACATTCTCTGAAAGGAGATATAAGGTGGAATACAGAAGTTCTGCGCAGATCACCTATAATGAAACACGTTATGTGCAGACTGGAAATGACCAAACTGTAAGTTGCTTCCATTTTAAATAATTAAATAGTTCTGATACGTACAGCTACACACAAGTGTCTGCAGTCATGTTCACTGATGGTTGTTTCACGGCAGGTTACTGGAGAAGTTCCAGACTTCCCTTGGAATCAGGTAACGCAGCGTTTGTATTCACAGTTTATGGAGGAAGGGCAAGTCTTTAAAACAACTAGGTTCGCCTATCCACATAAACCCTCATTACAAACAGATTGTTTATAAGTGGTGCGCATGTTTAATGGAATTCGTTAATCCTTTGACATAGACGGTAATATTCAGTGTTTAATAACCTTTCACGACTGTTTGACCCTTTTGTTCCTAAAAATCACTCATTACACAAACAAATTGTTTACAAGTGGTGTGCATGTTTAATGGAATTTGTTAATAATTTGACATGGACAGTAATGTTCAGTGTTTAATAACCTTTCACAACTGTTGACCCTTTTTCTCCTGTAATGTAGGGCGTAACCAAAGTTGAGTTCATTGTCCCAATCCACCAACCTCTGATCATAGGTTTAGCAAGTAGCGGAGGACTGCTACTGCTCATCATCATTGCTGTAGCTCTATACAAGGTACAGTGGGGTTTGGGTATATTGCATATGACCAATTCTATATTAGATTTTTTGATATCACTATAGTATTTCACCTTTTTTCTCTCTCTCTCTGTGTTTCTCTCTCTGTGTTTCTCTCTCTGTTTCCTCAAAAGTGTGGATTTTTCAAGCGTAAAAAATTCGGCGAAGAGGAAGATATTTACTGCGACAAGGGGATGACTCCAGACGACCCGGAGGAGGCGGCACAGCCGCTTGAGGCGAAGCCTCTCGTGAACGAGGCTCCCACAGAAAATGGCTCCTCTGCGGTGGATGGCTCCCCTGCTGGTCCCGACTCGGAGGAAGCAGAGAAAGTAGATGCTGAGTGTGAGCAGTGATGTCATCTCCTGCTTCTCAAAAGTACTGCCTTGCACTCTATGACTGAAACATCTAAATATGTATAATCCTGCTTCTCAAAAGTACTGCCTTGCACTCTATGACTGAAACATCTAAATATGTATAATCCTGCCTGCTGTACAGTAAATGCTGAAAGTAGTAGTGGTCATCATTTTAGCGTAATCATTTTTAACTTAATTGCATGATTTGAGCTCAGCGTTTATAACCTGCATGTGTCTTCCATTACTTAGATACCAGTGGATCACAAAATTCATCACCATTTTCACATTTAAAATATAAACATTTATATTTGATATGTTTGGTATGTCCAAAAATATATTCCTGCTCTCTCTTTGGACATAAAAATCACTCTGCCTAAGGGTCATCTGCCAGGTTGTGAAATAACATAAGATCTGAAGACTAAAGAGACAAGAGAGTGATTCAAACAATAAAGAAAATATAGGAATATATTGCTGTAACTACTGGGAAAGTATTCCAAATGATTGCCTCGGCCCAATTGAACAGCATTGGACTCACATAAAGAAAGTGAATTTCATTAGGTCACCCAGATGGTATATATAAAAGGTTGACCTGTATCAGAGGAAGATACTAACTAGGGAGAAGCCTTTATGGATGTTTCTTAAGTATACCTGGATAACTGTTGTGTGTATCATTTTAAACATGTTAAAATAATACTTGAATGTATTTTGTACAGTTTCATAATTTAGTGATATTGTAATGTTTGCAGATGCCTTTTGAAGACTATCATTGTCCAAGCCTGAGTTTTAGTGATAACTTTTTTTGTTGTGTGGGTTGCAGTGCCCATGGCTCACCCGAAGCAACCACTGTTATGAATTAAAAGCTTTTTATACAGTGGGAATTGATTGTGCAGGCCCAAGTTCTTTCTCTTCTCCTTGTTGTGGCATTAGAAGATGCACTCTGCAAAAGCCTTTTTGAGCTCAAAGGAATAAGTTGGTACCTCTGTGTCTCAGCCTAATGTACCTGCCAATGTCTGATATCATACATCCCACTCACTTTAGCTATATAAAAAAAAAATCTGTTAGCGTTACACAACTGCAGAAGGCTTCGAAATGTGGCGCACTGGAGATTCACAGCACATGCACAGACGTCATAGTGACGAGTAACGTTATGTACATTGTGTCCCCAGCACTTGTCAAATCAAAATATATGCCAATGTTTATGTCTCCAGAACGTTTCAAACCAAACTGACGCCCATGTTTAATACAATTATTTTAATACAATACTACTGAGACAAAGAAGTTTGAGTAACATGTTAGATTCAGTAGAGGAACACCGGGCAGTGAATTGATAACACAAGAAGGTCAAATCAACACTGCCTCACCAGAGGTAGCCTACAGATCAATTTGGTTTAAATCTGAATGGTTGGATGTAAACTAACTAAGAATGTCAAGGCATGATTTCAGTAATTCATAAATATAAATCAATAGAGGGTTTTCTGTGCTAGTTTTCATTTTACAAAAATTAAAATGAGAGCACAATTTAGTAAAATGAGCACACCATTTACTAAAATGTGTGCACGATTTAATAAATTGTGCTAACAATTTAATGTGCGCACGATTTACTAAATTGAGAGCACAATTTAGTAAAATGAGTGCATTATTTAGTAAAACGATTTCGTAAACTGTGCACATGATTCAGTAAAATGAGTGCACATTTTCTGGATATATTCAGGGTTCCGTACTGTAGCCCTACTTTTGAATGTTTGTTTTGTATCTATTCTTTTGTTTACTTTTTGTGCAGTTGAGCGATTGTCTGACAAGGGCATCACAAGGGCATTTTTTTCCTTTACACTTTTGACCTCTGCCTTCGAGTGGGTACTGTGATCTTCGGTATGTTAAAACAGCAAACTTTGATTTTTGCTACCCCAGAGCTTACTTGCGATGCAATTTGCCATAGGTAATTAGCTGTAATTAACACCCGGATCTCCTTTTAGAAGATGGCAGCTTTGGTTCCTTTTTGTAAAAGGGGGAAAAAAAATAGAACCGAATAAAACCGAAATAGAAGAAGGGTTCACTGGCCAGAGTAGCCTTCTAACTCTTCTCCTTCATTGAGGGTTTTTTTGGCAATCGGAGTACATTACCACCATCTGCTGGACTAAGGTGTAATGGCATGTGTACCCTGTAGCCTCGTTCTGGCTGCCAGGTGAATAAGGCGAATTGGAGTTGAGAGAGATCCGTTCACCAATATTCGCTATGCCACTGGGTGGCAGTAAAACACATAATAATTGACAACATTAGGGGTAAAGTTCATTTTGAAGTTAATTTTTGTATTTACAGAATTTCCTCCTGGTTACTTCATTAATGAGATGGTTTTTTCAGATTAGGGTGACCAGACGTCCCGAAAAATTCGGGACAGTCCCGATATCCAAGCAGTTTTCCCGAATCCCGAATCCTGCCCTAATTGTCCCGAAAATTATACTCAATCAGAATACCGAGTAGTTATTTTCTGATAAACATTAAAAACTGTCCGTAGAGAGTCTGAATCGATTGCATGCAGCCCCCGACGGCAGCTAAGTGTCTGGATGCAGCCCGGCTACTTTGTTTCTTTTTGACGTTCTATAATTAGGCGCGAATATGCACTGATTTCGCGAAGCCGAGGACATTGTGCAGGCAGCGCAGCAGGCAGAGCCAGCGTGTGTGCAAAAAAATACGTCGGAAGTTCGGCCTAATGTCCATTCTAATTCTAATGATCTAATGTCAATTTAACATAATCTACTTAATCTAACAATTATTTTGTATTCTTACTCAATGACCCATAATTTTGGCAAGACTTGTTATTAGCGTTAGGCTATTATCCTTATTCTGAAAGGTCTGATTTGCACTGTTACGCAGTCATTGTTTTTTTTTTTTTTTTTCCACAATGACATTTTGAGTTCATGATTTCTCTGTTGTATTTTGAGGCAGACTTGATGTTTGAATAAAAATGTGTTTTGGTACAGGTTTGAAAATTCGCTGTAAGCGCATTTCAGTCAAAATAGATGCCCGACAAGTGCCCAAAAAGCATTGCAATATGGCTGCCGAGTGTAGAGACTTGCCTAAAAGGACTTTGGTTTAGACAGTGATGGTCAAAAGTGTTGACCCATGCTCATTGAGCTCAACGCAAATAAAACCAGCTAATAGGCTAACTGAAATAACACTCTAGGTGAAGGTATGTGATGATGTGGGGCTATTTTAATTCCAAAGGCCAAGGGAACTTTATCAGGATGCATAGTATCCTGGATCCATGAAATAAGTGGCCTTTAAAAATAAAAATCTGCTTGCCTCTATGGGAATTTAACATACATAGGGGTGCCAATACTTATGACTCCTGTATTTTAAGGAAGAACATTTGTTTAGTTATGATACATTATTCATTCACAAAGAAAATTGGTGTCCTTAAAGGTTGGATATTTTTTTTACTTAAGGCATTAAGATCAATTTCCAAGAATTTATTCTATATTCCTCTTTTAAGTTAACTTCAGCATGGATGCCAACACTTTTGACCATCACTGTAAGTGAGTGTCACACATATAAATCACAGATTGTTCAGTAGGCCTATATCTGTATAACCCCCCAACAAATTCTACCAACATAGTATCAAGTAGCCTATTGGTGCAAAGAAAATTAGGCAGGTCTTTCCATACCTCAAGCAAGAAAAGAAACAGTGCAGCACAAAGAGGCAGAGCATTTTTCGGTCACATTCAGCGCATATGTTTGCATTTAGGGCAGGATGCCTGTGAATTTGATTGGATAGACATTTTTGGTTTAGGTTACCACAGACTGTGCTATCAGATTTCTTTTAAATTTATGGTGAGCTGTTCAGAAACAAAGCTTCAGCTTCCTGTAGGAGAGGAGACCCCAGGCTGTGCTGGATGGACAGTTGAGGACTAATTTGCAGAACGGCATTGTGTCCTCCTTGCCTCAGGGTGGCAGTAACGTTCTGTAAGAACACCAGAGTCTTCTGGACACACGAGATAGAGAGTTATGTTCACATCGCTAGTTTCACACTACTTCACATCACATCCCTCAAGTAGCCATCACCAGAGAATGTCACTAGTGGACGTGTTTGTCAAATCGCCGTTCTAACCCCTTCATTTGCGTTTAGTTGTTTTTACCTTGATAAGAGGACAATCATAGCCTACCCAGCTGCCCGTTCAGATTATGATAAATGTTAAGCGCGACTAACTAAATACGAGGGTAACTTAGTTGTTAGCTAGCTTAAAGTGAGAGTCATGCCTCATGCCACAGTTTGTTTTAAAACATCGTGGGGATGCAATTGATCAGGTCTTCTGTAGAATTTAGTCAAATAATTTACTACCTGTCTTTAACTTTGCTAACTCACGGTGGGAAATGGCATTTGCGAACTTATTTTCCAGTCCACCAGGGGAAGTGGATTTTAACGCATTAGCGTCTACACATCACAAGAAGTAAGTTCATAACTCAATATATCACTATTTTACTTTCTACTGTATCTTTAATATACAGTCATCGTTGACTTTAACCAGATAATGTGACCGAGGCCTGAGTGACTATGCTGTTGTGTTACTCAGGCAATTTCTTCCATTGAAGTTTATCAAAGTCTCCTTTCTGATCAAGCTAAAGTCACCTTCTCTGTGGGATAGGTTTAGGTCGGACCAGCCATATCAGAATCCGAAGAGGCACTATGAGACCCCCAGGAACACAAACCCAAAGAAAAGAAGGAGAAAGAATGTGAGTTCTTAACTGTGTCTTTGACAATACATCATTCTTCATCATTCAGAACCTATGTTAGAGGTTGTCTTCATGTCATATTGCAATACAGCATTCAGTTTAACCTTTAACATTTTTACCCTCAGAACGTTTCAAGAGGTGATGCTAGGAAGGGGTATGAGTCAGAAAAGGAAAGAGGACATCAGATGGTCCCATTTAAATATGAAGAGGAGCAGGCAAATGTCCATCACAAGCTGAACCAGTGTCACGTAAACAAGGAAACCAAGCTTCCTGTAACCCCACAAAGCAGTTTGGGGCCTAGTTCTGAAGGTGGGTGTTGGTTGTTTACAACTTGGATTGTAAGAGGAATAGGCAGATTACGAGATGACTCATCTGGTTGATGTTCGAGTAAATGTGCTGCTAAGATTAACAGTTTTTGCCTTGTTGTTTAGGTCACCAGAGGAATGGACAAAGGGTCAACAAGAGAATGCACTTTGCCAAAAACAATATGCACAGAACAAACATGAACGAAGATGTTCATAAGCGACAGGGCTGGGATACCAACAGCGGTAAAGGCTGTGTTTTTGATGACAAAAAAAGGGCGAACATGTCAAAACGGAGCCACCAAAATTATTATTTCAACCAGAGATCCGAAGCTGGATCGAAGAAAGGACGGGACAAGTGGCAGACGGTAAGCCAACAGTGTCCATCTTGTGTTAATGGAATAGCCTGATCAACCTAGCCTGAACTGGTCTCCTACTGCGGCCCCTCAGGGTAGAGCAGTTTCAAATTTAATGGCAAACACCATCATAATATTCAGACACTCTAAAGAACACCATCATAATATTCAGACACTCTAAAGAACACCATCATAATATTCAGACACTCTAAAGAACACCATAATAATATTCAGACACTCTAGAGTAGCTGAGAGCTGTATTAGGACTGCTACATTTTCTTTCAGAACCAGTGCCAGTATTGCAGTATTCTAGGTAACTTGAAAGAGAATTCGGTTTTCCGTTTCTCAAGGTCACGAGTACTGTCGGTACGAAAACAAAAATGGAAACAATCGGTTCTACCTACAGTGCTACACTCTGGGGGCATGAACATGGGGGCTGTATGCTAAACACACATGGAATTAACCCACTGGAGAATTTTGCTGGGAGAAATATTACAATTAATAATGTTTTAATCTCAGTAAATGAATTAAACTGCTGGTTCCAACAGAATATAGCACTATATGGATATGTCTTAAGGCACTTAACAGTTCAGCTTGTACTTGAACCTCTTAGAGCAAGAACTAAAGTCACACGGGGGCCAGGAAAAACTCCCTTTATAAGGTTTCTTCCTGATAAAAGTTTTTCCTTTTCCTTCCTGATAAAATTGAGTTTTCCCTCCCTTGCCTTCTTGTCACCTTAGTGCTTTTGTATAGATGTACTTCAATACAGACACTACACTTCTGTTGCAAAGTGATAATGCAGCATCTGTTGCCCCAAGGCTTGGTGCCAGGGCTGTAGTGAACAGGCTGCTGGAGGTTGGCTCTGCAGGATGGAGAAATCCCATTGGTGTACAGTCCTTAGAGGGGCTGGCAGTTTGGCATCTTTTAACGTGATGTTTTTCTCGTTTTTGTGCTTATCCTCCAGGGGAGACACAGGCCCCAACGGGAAGAGAGGAAGCCCTTCATGACGCAGGAATTCAAAGAGCAGAACTCCATAGACGTGAATGGGCGTCTCTTCTGCAAGCACTTTCTCGGGGATAGGTGCCTAAAGGTGAATCAGCCTTGAGACATGTATGAGGGAGAGAGTAATTCTGTAAAAATAAGTGTTCCATAGAGTAATTCTGTAAAAATAAGTGTTCCATGTGATTTGCACTCTTTTGTTGGATCAGATTGGATTATTTATTTATTTGTTTGTTTGTCTGTCTATGTTTTAGGGTGATCAGTGCCAGTTTGTGCACTCCCATGACCTCGGAGGTTTTAAGTTCAATGGAGTCTGCAAATTTTATGTCCAGGGCTGCTGCTTGAAAGGAGACAATTGTCTCTTCATGCACAATATCCTTTGGTCTCATTTTAATGTGGTCAGCATCAGCACCCAAAACATGACTGTATGTTTCTAAGTGCCCTCTTAAATGTTACAGCTCCTTGACTTTTTTTTTGCACAAACCTTCCCCTGCAAGTTCTTCCACACAGGCAGGAAGTGCTACCAAGACAACAGCTGCAAGTTCTCTCACGATGCACTTACTGAGCTGACCAAAGGACTGCTGGACAAGGTCAGTACTTGGACTGATACGATTTATAAACATCCAATTATGTCATATCCTAGTTGCCCTCTGTGAGGTGTCCCAGAGCATGCACTGGGCTAACAGGTGTGTTTTCTTGTGAAACTGAAGTCTATGGTGGTTTGCCACACAGTCAGACATGAGATGTTAGTCTGAATGTGGGCTGTAACCGTTCAACATGTGGACGGTGAAGGCTAAACTTGGACATGTTTGTGTGTTTACTACAGTTCCTTGAAGAACAAAAGGTGGCTCGTGAGACTTTGGAACCTGAAGCCCAACAACCGGAACCCAAACCTGCTGTGGACTTTGTGACAAATCCTGTAAAGTGTGTAACTGAAACTGCCACAAACACACATAGACCCAGTTCAGACAAGCACCAGTTGGTGTAGTTTCTGGCCAAATGTCATTGCCTGTAGCCACTGCATGTGTTAACACTAGATCAGGTTAAGGTGAAAAGAAAAAAGAGCAATACTGCTTCCTTCACGATCTAATGTATTAATGAACTGATGTTTCGGTCAGTCAGTCCTTCATCAGAGTATTTATGATGAAGCTCTGACTGACCGAAAACGTCAGTTCATAGTGTTGCGCTTTGCTTTTCCTCTTCTCCTAAGTTGCTTTGGTGAAGTAGCTGCACCTGCAGTACAAACTATCAAGGTGTGCAGTGCAGTGCCTCTCCATCATGAAACACTAGATCAGGCACCATATTTATACCAGCAGCACAGTGAAGCTCTCGTGTCTATTTGTTTGTTTGTTTATCTATGCGTGCTTTCTCTTGTGTCTATTTGTTTGTTTATCTATGCGTGCTTTCTCTTGTGTCTATTTGTTTGTTTGTTTATCTATGCGTGCTTTCTCTTGTGTCTATTTGTTTGTTTATCTATGCGTGCTTTCTCTTGTGTCTATTTGTTTGTTTGTTTATCTATGCGTGCTTTCTCTTGTGTCTATTTGTTTGTTTATTTATGCGTGCTTTCTCTTGTGTCTATTTGTTTGTTTGTTTATTTATGCGTGCTTTCTTGACTGCCCTCAGGTTGAGTTTCTACAGCACGGCTCCGGCTCCTGAGCAGCCGCCCGTGTGTCGGTTCAGCTTTGGAGCGAAGGACAGCGAGTTCACTCCGGAGTCTCCCGCCTCTACCGCGCAGGCTGCGCCCTCTACACCTCAAACTGCCCCGTCACCAGACACCTTACCAGCGCAGACTCGCCCTCCGATGTGTGTAACACACACACACACACACTTAAACATACACACACGCACACCTTACAGAAAACTAAACCTCCTTTAACTCTGCCGTTTTTAAACTATATGTTTGCAAGATGTGTGCATATAGTATTCTTTTCCACTTACAGTTGTAGTAACTCCATTAGTGGATCCTCTCACTCCATTGCATCCCTTTTTAATTGGATCATCACTTCATCAAAACAACTCTATATCAATTATGTGATCATAGCCAAACAATGCCAAACATGAGCTTTTCTATGTCATTATTTTAGCAATTAAGATGACCTTCACCTAGTAGTGTTTGTGAATGCTCTCCTTTCTCCAATTCGCAGGTCAAGCCTTTTCAGCTCGACTCCGTCTCCTGTGTCCCGGCCTGTGTGTCGGTTCAGCTTTGGAGCCAACAATGCCGACTTCACCCCAGATCCTCCCAGCTCTGTCCGCCAGCCTGACCCCTCTCCTGCCAAGACAGACCCAGCAGCGTCCGCTGGACCCGATCCGGTGCCCGACTCCCGCACACCCCTCAGCGCCTCACCACCGTCCCCCTCACGAGCGCAACCCGGCGGGCCAGGCACCACCATCTCCTCCCTTCCCTCTGGAGCTGGAGACGGTCCAATGGTCAACACGGAGATGCCCAGTACCCTAACGCCTCCTGGTAAGGATCTGCCTTCTGAAACGCTTCCGCTGTGATCTTATAACAGATTTACGTAGCTGTTAAGAGATGGACAGGTGGGGTTCAAAAGGCCCAACAAACACATAACGTTCAGGGATGGTTCCCTAAAGGTTCAAAAGGGGCCCTGTAATTTGCATTCTTTGTGTCAACAATGTTAAATGGTCAAGTTCCTGAGCGCACTGTGGCATGCTTTTATGTGTTGGTGTCCAGGTCCCACTCCCTCAGTCCTAAGGACCCTCTTCACCCCTCTGAGTCCGTGTCGGCCCGATGATGAGGAAGAGGAGGATCTAGAGATGGGATGTAGTCAGGATGCAGGCCGAAGTTGCACTGATGCAGGTAACTGACATCAATACCTGTATGCAGCAGTTCACCTGCCAAATCTTATGTATTGTGCAGATTTTATTTTTGCAGATTATATTTTTTTAAAGCTATAGTAACCTGAAACGTATACATTAACTTTGTCTTTCTGTTACTTATACTTAGTCTGCAAGTTGGCTGGATTTTTCACCTTCATACCTTTTTAATGTTTAACCATTTTTGTGTTTAATAGTCCTTGTTTATGACTATTAAACTAACTTAATGGGACACCGTCTCTCCCAATAGACACACCACTTTTACAAAAATATCCATGTTTATTTATATTTGCTATTTGAACAGTGAATCTGATCAGTCTCTGTGCTTGTCTTGTGTTAGCGCCTAGGCTCTGCACTAAGGATATTAGTAAGGTCAAAGACAAGAGTGGAAGTCACACCGATGCCCCACTGGTGGCCCCAGACCAAGTGCTTACCCTGAAGGCAGAACCAGACCTGGTCAAAGAGATGAAGAAAGAGGAAGAGGAGAGAGAGCCTCCGACCGCCCCTTTAAAGCCGGTCCCCTGCTCCACCTCGACCGCCCCTTTAAAGCCGGTCCCCTGCTCCACCTCGAGAGCCCCTTTAAAGCCGGTTCCCTGCTCCACCCCTTTAAAGCCGGTCCACTGCTCCACCCCAACCATCCCTTTAAAGCCTGTCCCCTGCTTCACCTCGACCGCCCCTTTAAAGCGGGTCCCCTGCTCCACCCCGACCGCCCCTTTAAAGCGGGTCCCCTGCTCCACCCCGACCGTCCCTTTAAAGCGGGTCCCCTGCTCCACCCCAATCACTAACCCCCGCAAGTCCTACAGACCCCTCACTGTGGACCCTCCACTCCTCCCCTTCACTGCGTACCATGCCCAGCCGCCCCCTTCTACCTCTCCCCGGGATGTCAGTGCAAAGGCTCTCACTCCCAACGTGGACTCCAACTCCCAGAGTGCCGTGCGGCGCCGTGCCCCTCTCCGCCCTGGCGCAGGAATGTGCACGACGCAGGCAGAGTCCCAGGGTCGGCACAGTCTGCCAGTGCAGACTCTCACGTGGTCTGTGCCCTCGACACACTCCGTCTCACGGTCAGCACTACAGAACAGGAGTCTGAATTCTGAACTGGACCCTTGATGAAGGTTCAAGGTCGTATAGGACTACCACGAGGCACAAGCAGCTGCCTCTACACCAACCTCACTAGTGGACCGGACTACTGACACTACACAGAATGTCTCGGTAATCATTCAAATCACGGCTTATTTTTTAACAATAGTGATACTTTTAAAAAATGTCAGCTTTATTTTGTGTCGTCTTGGACATTGTGCTTTGCGATGTTTGAGATATATGTAACAAAAACAATAAATGAACCACAGTGGGAGTTTTGTTTTAATTGAATATAAATTAAAATGACAATTTGTTTAACTGGCTTTCAATAACTTCGTTTTCTCATTTTCTCACAACAATGACCCTTTCCGTTGACTGTAATGCAACAGAACAATTTCAGATTAAAGTTTTAGCCTTTGAGGAGATCTACATTAAACTCCAACCCTGTGTTTATACAGTAGTCTAGGCAATCTGTGAGAAAGAATCACCCAACCCAAAACTAATTGCAACAGAAATTATTTTGTTGTATTCAGTTCATATCACATACCAAAAGTGGTGGAACATTGTCAAAATTGGAATTATTTGTGCACTCCCAGGGGTGGGCAGTATTTATTATGCATAAAGTACATATTTCAAATACAAAATAGTATTTTGTAATTTGTATTTGATTGGGTAGAAGAAAATGGCTTTGTATTTTGTATCAAACATACCTAGGTGTGTATTTTTGTAGATTAAGAATATTGCCAAATATTTTACAAATCACAATACTTTTGGTGATGTGATAACCATCTGTTTCTTGAGAACTTTAACCAGATTCTTGAATCAACCGAATACATGCTCCATATCTATGCCCATTGGCGTCAATATAACCCCAATTTTAAAAACAATCAATACAGATACTTCATTCTCTGTATTATACTAATAATACTATATACTATATATATACTATAATTCTCTCCAGATTTATTGGCACCTCTGCTAAAGTTGACTGAAAACCGGTATAACAAATTATTTGTTAGTGATTTATTGTAATCTCACAAAAAAGTAGGAAAAATGAAGGGAAGCAAATTTATTTTGAGAAAAAGGAAAATCTCATAAAGAAATAAATATTTTTAACTAAAACACGTTGCTTACAATTATTGTTATATGACTGCCGCTCAGTCCTGTACATCCGCGAAAATAAATCACACTAATCAATTTCTCTCCATCTTCTACTCCATCTCCCACTCTTGAAACTTTTGTGTGCTTGTTTGGCATGCCTGTGTGTGTGTGTGTGTGCGGGCCGCACAGAAAGTAGCCTACTGGCGCTGCAAAGGTGAATAGATTTGTAGCACTAGCCAAAAAATGTGTAGCATTGTTATAAAACCTTTAAAATCTCTAAACAATCACAAGGCAGTTCATCACAGTTCATCCATTGCAAATTTCTTTTTTACTTTCCACCCTGAACATGGGCAGAATGTGCAGGAATGAGTGGCGGTCATATTTTGTACTGCTTTGTGGTACATCTACAGCTATACATCCATAGCTGTATATATCACCACTATAAAATCTCCTGCAACACACAAGTGGGTCGCGAGCAACCCAGTCTTTGGGAACCAATGTTCTTTACTTACAACTTAGTTGGGTGAAGACTTTGAATGCTACTAAGATGCTCTTGCTCTTGCTCCCCAGTACCTCTCCGATCTCATCCAGCATCACTCCCAGCCAAGGTCCCTGAGGTCCTCTGGCAAGGACCAGCTTGTCATCCCCCGTTCCAGGCTACGGACTTTTGGTGACAGAGCCTTCTGTGTTGCTGCCCCCACCCTTTGGAATAGTCTACCTCTCCATATCCGCCAAGCCCCCACACTGGCTACGTTCAAAAAGCACCTAAAATCACATTTATTCACTGAGGCCTATGGTCCTTAACCACCCTGCCCCCCAACCCCACTTCTACCCCCTCCTCTCTTCTCCCCTCTATTCCCCTGCCCTATCTCCTTTTGTAAAGTAAACCTTGGGTTACTTGAAAGGCGCTATATAAAACCAAGCTATTATATTATTAGTATTTTTATTTTTTATGGCAAAAAATCAGAATATTACATACATTTGTGAAATTCTAAGGAACCTTAGAAATCAATGCACAATCTGATAATTTCAATTCATAATTTGCAAATCATTCAGGTCTGTCACTCCAGGACCAAACACAGGAACCAGAGGGAGAGTTGGTCCCACATCACAGATAGTGCAGAGCCATGAATCACCATCATAAAAGGTCAAAGAATGCCTGCAACAGTCTAAAAACACTCCTAGCCTCTTTGGCAGTAATGTACTTTTCTCCTGGACTGAAGTTATTTCCGGATGAGTGTTAACAAAAAGACCCTGGGGTTTGTCATAACAGATAAGCCAGCAGCCATTCTGAGGAGTTAAAGACACTCCATGCTGTCCTCTCAGAGTGTCACTGCAAACCCCTACAAACCAAGCTTGTTTAAATTCTACATTCACTTCCCAGAAGTGTTGTCCTGAACTGAAAGTCTGTTTACATAGAACGTATGCAGACATATTTAGTGTTTCATCTAGTTTAGTGTATTTCCTCCTCACTCTTTTCCCCCCATTACGTACTTCCAGGTCGCCCTTTACACTGGTTTCATCCATGGTGAGGTCTTCTGTATAGAGAGAGCGAGAGAAAGATTTGTATTTCACACAACACTCAAACATGTCATCTGTTTAAACTTGGAGTACTATTTGATATCATGCACATGTCAATGTTTGTAGATTCTCCATCTTTACCTTTACAACGTTTCACTGTCTTCCACTGTATTACTAGTACGTGATTCTGAAGAAAAGCACCTGGAAAGAGATTCAGATAGATTCCAGAGTTCAGATAGATTAATATGAAGAGTCTACTGAACGTTGTGGTAATCTGAAAAGCTTTCTGACATTAAGATATTAGAAATAAGTGAAGGGTGTCATGAGACATGTTTTCCAGAGCTTTCAGATCAATGTGTCACCTTCACTTTGCTGCTTCAGTTCCTGATTCTCTTTCTTGATGTCATTCACTTTTCCCTCCAGTTTTTTTCTTTCATCTTCATCAGTTGCTATTTTACATTTTACAAATCACATCACACATTACATTTTTATAATTAACTCAGTAGTGGACATATAGTCTTGAGGCACATTATAATAGTTCAGTCAAGACCACTTAAGTTAAGGAGAGTATTTATTTAAATTTGCAATAAAAATGCATTTATTTTGCATTGAATGGCTTTCATGGGACCTCCTTTCCATGTGCATACAATGCAATACAGGTCCTCTTTGTTGGAATAAGCAGCTACTGGAATAGAAACATGATGAAAAAAAATATATACATGCATTACCTTTAATTAGATTTAGCCTCTCCACTTCTCTGTTACTGCTATCCAGTTGACTCAGCAGCCCTGACATACAGATATGAGTTGATGTGAGAAAGACATACACCAGGAGTCAATTTATAGTGTTACAAGGTTTGATAAATAAACCAGTGCTGTTTACACTGAGTATGAGCAATACCTGCAATCCTCTCTTTCAGAGTCTCCACCTCCTTTTTCAGAGTCTTCTCCTCCTCACCCTGTTTCTTCAGTAGGTCTGGCAAATGACACAGAAGGTAATTTTGTATGTATTGTATATTGTCCATGGCTAAAGGACAGAATGCATCTGTTTCACTCATTTCACCACTCTAATGTATATCACTGACAGGCTTTCAACACAAACACAAATGCCTGAATGCCAAAAATGCAATGATACAGGAAACTGCCATTTCTGATATAATGTTTATGAGAAAGAAATTGTTGTGAGGAAAACATTTACACCAGGAGTTGTTTATACAATTTATAGTGTCACAATGTTTGATAAAAAAGTTAGTGCTGTTTAGTGAGTGAGTAGTGAGTATGAGCTACCTGTAATCCTCTTTTTCAGAGTCTCCACCTCCTCCTCCTTCTTCAGTAGGTCTGGAAATGACACAGAAGGTAATTTTGTAATGTCCATGTGAATAGTCAAAATTAACCAGTAAGGCCCAAGGAGGCTTCAGTATGTCTCAGTCCATGACTAAAGGCCACCACATACAGTATCCTGATGTCTTCATTCTGCTGTTCCACTCATTTTGCCTCTCTGTCACTAGTAGGCTCCAGTGTGGTACAGTAAGGAAAGGTGCTGAAAGAGCAGGGATCTTTCAGCAGTTAATACTCACTCTCTGTCTCCCCCCCACTGGCACGCAATTCTTCCTGTTGAGACTCTGGAATATGCCAGAAATTAATGTTGACACATGATGTTGACATGTGTGACAAAAAACATTAATGACCATTTTGATTATTCTTTACAAATGATCATAATGGGATTACATTATGAGATTAAGTTGAGCACATATTTGTTTTGTCAGATAGTTCAACACCCTAAAATAGTATCATAAAACATCTCAATATGCATAACTCTGTCTTTTAAAATGTAAAAGTATTTAAAGCATTTAAAATCAGTTCTGTTTAGGGCTCAGATTACACAAGATGATACATGACACTTGATAACATTAAATTACACATTGTGAATTACCTGCTGCTTCTTCCTTTGAGTCTTTCCATTTTAGAAAACAGAAGTGTGGTCAGATGAAATGAAAAATGCGCTATTTGGCCAGAAACACCTTAGGTGTGTTTGGCATACATAGAAGAATGGCTATACTGAAAAGAACCCCATGCCTAATGAGAATTATGGTGGAGGGGCTGTGCTATTGTGGGGCTGTTTTTATTCCCAAAGGCCTTGGGAACCTCATTAAGGTGCATGGTTTCATGAACACCAAGAAAAACCTGAACATTTTCAAAGGAAATCTGTCAATCTCTGCCAAGACGCTAAAAGTTGGTCATGATTAGATCATTCATCAGGTCAATGAACCAAAACAAATGTCCAAATCAAAACAAATACGGTTTGCTGAACACAAAATCAAGCTTCGGACATTGCCATCTCAGTCCCCTGATCTAAACTCCATAGAACAACAGTGGGGTGAGTCAAAGAGGAGAATGTACAAGTGTAGACCTAGGAATCTGGACGATCTGGGGAGATTTTGTAAAGACGAACAGTCTTAAATCCATTGCTTTGTATTCTCCAACTTTATGGGGTGTCATAGGAGAATATTACAAGCTGTTTTATTGGCAAAGGGAGGCTTAAGAAGGTATTACATGCAGGGGTGCCAATAATTGTGAGCGAAGTGATTTGTTAAAAATATTTATTTATTTACGAGATTTTCCTTTTTCTCAAAATAAATTTGCTTCCCTTCAAGGTTGTATTTTTCCTATTTTTTCATTGTGAGATTACAATAAATCACCAACAGATTATGTTTTACACTGTTTTTTAGTCAACTTTAGCAGAGGTGCTAATAATTCTGGAGGGTACTGTATATCACTGACAGGCTTTCAACACAAACACAAATGCCTGAATGCCAAAAATGCAATGATACAGGAAACTGCTATTGAGCTAATGTTTAAAAGAAAGAAATTATAAATAAATGAACTATATCATAAGACTATGTTCCAGAGCTTTCAGATGAATGTGTTACCTTCATTTTGCTGTTTCAGTTTCTGATTCTCTTTCTCAATGTCATTGACTTTTCCCTCCAGTAGATTTTACAAATCACATCACACATTACATTTTTATACATAACTCAGTGGATATATCAGTTTGAGACACATTATAATACTTCAGTCAGTTCCACTTAAGTTAAGGAGAGTATTTATTTCAATTTGTGCATTTATTTTGGGTTGAATGACGGGACCTCCCTGCCTTTCCATGTGCATATACAATGCAATACAGGTCCTCTTTGTTGGTATAAGCAGCTACTGGTAATAGAAACATGATACAAATATACACACATTACCTTTAATCTGGTGGTTGAGTCTCTCCACTTGTCTCTTACTCTCTTCCAGTTGACTCAGCAGCCCTGACATACAGATATGAGTTGATGTAAGAAAGACATTTACACCAGGAGTCAATTCATAGTATTACAAGGTTTGATAAATAAGCTAGTGCTGTTTACACTGAGTATGAGCAATACCTGTAATCTTCTGATTCTCCACCTCCTTTTTCAGAGTCTTCTCCTCCTCACTCTGTTTCTTCAGTAGGTCTGGCAAATGACACAGAAGGTAATTTTGTAATGTCCATGTCAATAGTCAAAATTAACCAGTAAGGCCCAGGAGGCTTCAGTATGTCTGAGTCCATGACTACAAAGGCCACCACATACAGTATCCTGATGTCTTCATTCTGCTGTGCCTCTCTGTCACTAGTAGGCTCCAGTGTGCTACAGTAAGGAAAGGTGCTGAAAGAGCAGTGATCTTTCAGCAGTTAATACTCACTCTCTGTCTCCCCCCCACTGGCACGCAATTCTTCCTGTTGAGACTCTGGAATATGGCAGAAATTAATGTTGACACATGATGTTGACATGATGTGTGATGACAAAAGAAACATTAATGACCATTTTGATTATTCTTTACAAACGATCATAATGGGATTACATTATAAGACTAGAATTGCGGTTCCGAGGAACTGCAAGAGTGGGTTTGATCAGGGGCATGGAACTCGGCCTCATCCAAGGATTCCGACGGTACCTCATTTATGAAAATCGGGCACACGGATCAAATGTTATCTGCATTAACGCAACATCCAATAAGCTAAAACGCATAAATAACGTGGTTGCAATGCTGGTTGCTATGGTGGTCACTAGGTTGACATTACAGGGGTGGTTTCTAGGTTGTTGCTAGGGTAATTAGTTAGTTGCTAGTAGAGCTTATATCGGGCCCAAAAAATCAAGCCCGACCCTAACCGAGCCCGTGCACATTGTGCCCGAGCCCGACCCGGCCCGACACGTTAACTGTAATTATGAGCCCGAGCCCGATTTAAACCCGACATTTTTTAAATACGTGGGCCATTATAACTGACGTTCTCAACTACAATTCTGAGCTGTTTGAGCTACAGAAATCCGTTTAGAGGACATTGAAGGCTGGCTATCATTATTTCTGCCATGGCAAGCCTGCTTCATGTTCATCTTAAAGTATTTTTGCTGTCATAGGTGAACATCGTGCGCACTTAATGCACGCAACAAAGCATACCTGACAAATGCATACCTCCGACTTTTCTCCAAACTTCCTCGAAGTTATTTCTCCTGTTTTCATTTTTTTTCTTTACATCTTCAAGCTTCACGTTGCACTTAAGCTACACAATACAGCACAGCAGGCCCGGTGTGATGTGTGCGAGGCTGCGCATGACACGTGTTGCGCAGATGACATTACAATTGACATTTTGTAACTCTGAGCCTAACTTGTATATCTTTGTATACACTTGTTACTTAGGCCTACTTTGATAAATATAAAATATTTCTGAGTCTGACTATGGCATAGCTTTAGCTCCCCACCCAAGTAGGCTAATGATTACAGTGTTTCCTCTAGGATTTTTTTAAGCAGTGGGGGCAGGCCCCACAACAACCCCCCCCCCCCCCCCCCCCCCCCGCCACATACATAAAAAAATATTTTTTTTTATAGCCTATAATTTAGTATGAAAAGTATTTCTTTTAAAATATGAATTGCTTAAAAATACTGCTAATTTTATGCAGTTTAACAAATGTATAAATTGTGCACTGTCGCTTTAATTCACGTTTATTTCTCAATGATCTTCTGCAAGGCCGTAGTCATGATGTCAACATTGGGGGGGACCAAATCTGTGGTGGGACCCCCAAACAGAATTTTAATACATTTCCTACCATGCAAAAATATTATTAAAAATCACAAACAAGTCGTTAGTTAGGTCAGTCAATTAGGTTATTCCAAACTTTTGACGGACATAGGCATGGCATGGATGGATTATGAACCCCTGGACACAGATGCCCCCCCCCTGGTGAGTTTTGTGAAAAGAGAAGGGTGGAGAAGAAGCAACTTCACACAGAGGCTTGGGCTTCAGGGCCACCTGAGCTCTTGGGCCCAGTAAGCCCATTCAGTAATCCATCCCTGGACCCGTGACTCCATTTGTGTTCAA
>NW_027468564.1:50991630-51099130 GCF_046254945.1 Alosa pseudoharengus
AATACTGCTAATTTTATGCAGTTTAACAAATGTATAAATTGTGCACTGTCGCTTTAATTCACGTTTATTTCTCAATGATCTTCTGCAAGGCCGTAGTCATGATGTCAACATTGGGGGGGACCAAATCTGTGGTGGGACCCCCAAACAGAATTTTAATACATTTCCTACCATGCAAAAATATTATTAAAAATCACAAACAAGTCGTTAGTTAGGTCAGTCAATTAGGTTATTCCAAACTTTTGACGGACATAGGCATGGCATGGATGGATTATGAACCCCTGGACACAGATGCCCCCCCCCTGGTGAGTTTTGTGAAAAGAGAAGGGTGGAGAAGAAGCAACTTCACACAGAGGCTTGGGCTTCAGGGCCACCTGAGCTCTTGGGCCCAGTAAGCCCATTCAGTAATCCATCCCTGGACCCGTGACTCCATTTGTGTTCAAAATGTATACTTTAAAAGAAATTACAAACTAGAGTATCTTATGATAACCTCTATATTACACAGAATGTGGTTCTTTGCCTTATTACTTACACCTGAAGATTTTTTTAAACTAAGGCTTAGACTCATAGGTTTGGAGCCTAATAAGATTTTGTCTTTTAATTTAGATTTTATTATGCTTGCGGCTAATCACACCATTTTAACGTAGTTTGAAAGGGACAGGATTCAGGAATAGGCTACTAAGACAGGCCCCTCTTCTGTCTGACTCACCTCATGTTACCCCTGTATGCATTATAGACTGGCTTCTGACAGAAATGACGTTTTGTGCCAACATGTAGAAACACTAGGCCTACTATAGCGTTTAATTGGTGAATGGAGGTGCAAATTCCTATCTTTGGTTATTGTCCGCGATTCACATTAACTGTAGGCTATCACGTATTGTAAACGTTTTTTCCAACTTGTGTGCCGTCGCCACATTTGATCACGTTTTGCCTGCATGGATGCGCGATTGAGTGCGCATCTAAATATGCAAGATGGGTCCGTGTAACGCTTATCAGTTCAATTTTCTATTCCAAAACTTGAAAACGGAAATTAGAAAATATATTTTGATTTCCTAACATTGTGTTTTTTTGCTCGCCAGGTAAATACGCGAGTAAGATTTTGGAGTCGTTTTTTTTTATTTTGAGCTTGATAGAAAATTGGATAATTGAAAAAATAGAAATTCGGAAAGGTTCTGTTCTGTTTCTGCATGCGTCTTTAGGTTGCTGGCGAAGCCAACCCCCTACCAACCCTCGCCGCTATTCCCTGATTAGTGGCTGCGCGCAGAAAACGCAGACGAGTTTCCGTGGGCTTTAAAATGTTTGGTATCTCAGCTCATGTACATTTTGGCAGGTAGTTGTAAAAATGTAGTGGGGGGGGGGGGGGGGGGGGGGGGGGCTGTGGTTGTACACATTCTGTGGTTGTGGAATCTACACGTTCGGTGGTTGTACCGCTGCATTAAAAATAAAAGTCCCCACGTTACGTAGCTGGTCCAGTCAACAGAAAATGATGCTGAACCCTCTAGCAGTTTAAGCTCTCCCTGCTGTCACTCTGCTCTGCTTGTGAAGCTGATCCCAGGAGGATTCAATAGCGTGGACTCTTCTCAGCAACAGTTGCAACATTAATTCTGCATTACAATTGTCTTTACAACAAGCAGAGGGGCATGACCACTGCAATTACAGAATTCATGTTACTACTGTTGTTGAGAAATGTAGACACTATGTGTTGTGGGACAGTTACACTCAAGCCTTATGTGCCTAGTTTCCCCCAGCATTTCATTTATATTCAACTCTGTAAGTTGGAGCTGAACTTTATCATTAAACTGTTGATGATCATGCAGTTTTGTGTAGCCTACATGACAATCAATGTTATATGTGCACCAACCTGGGACCTAGTCACTAAGAGATTGATGTTAGAAAGAAATGATTTACAAGAATATACAAATAATATCTTCCATAATAAGGTATGTTAGAGAGTACATACAACAGGTCAAAGCAAATGTAAATAAATAAATACCAACAGACAATAGGTCAGGTCAAACCAAGTGTTTTTAATAGGACAAACATGAACCTATGTGTGACAGTGTAATGTTTGTGCAGGGGGCATAAACATCACACATGTTTTGAAACCTATTACTTAAAACTAAAACTACAAATATTTAGGTAAATGCAGTACATAGTCACTTGTGTTTCAATACAGCGTCAAACAAAGCTGTGGGAAATTAACAGGACTGTGTGGAACATTGTTGCATTAAAACCTCACAAGTATGAAGTTTTCAGAGGAAAAAAAAAAATTGCTGCCTTTTAAGAACAGTAATAGGCCGCATATTGTTACCCCCCACACAAATATTTAGTTAAATATATTACTTACACATTACATAGTCACTTGTGTTTCAATACAGCGTCAAACAAAGCTGTGGGAGATTAACAGGACTGTGTGGAACATTGTTGCATTAAAACCTCACATGCATTAAGCTACAGTATGGACGGTTTGTAGAGGAAAAAAAAAAACAGTGATGCCTTTTAAGAACAGTAATAGGCCCCCCCAGGACTGCGAGCAACATTGTTGCATTAAAACCCTCCGCCATACAAAAACATTAAGCTACAGACAGTTTGAGTAGAATCTCACTGACGCCTCTTAAGAAAACTAATTTGTTGCCAAACATTGTTGACTTGCACAAAAGACAATCATCATTATTCTCTAAGTATGTCTGCACACATGCCCCACATCCTACAATCTGCCCGCAACATGCAGCTACTACAACAACGGTGGAAGGTAAATTGGTGCAAATTTTGCATATAAATGCCTCCTTGAGGCATTTGGTAACAGTGGCTTCTGCACCCAAATTTTGAACAGCATCTTGCATATTTTGCAGGATTGCCACCTGTGTGACTTTTGCTTGATTCACTACAGCTGCAAGTTCTGTCATTTTTTCTTCGATCATGCCACTGATCGTGCTCTCCACGCCCTTTAATTCGACTTTGAGGGTCTCCTCAATGTTTGCCAGGGTGGTCTTCACTGTTTCTGGGGTATCAGCTTCCAATCTAAAAAGAAGATGAAATGTCAGTTTCATGACAGACCACAGTGTCAGAGACAATCCACATATCACATGATAAAAAAAAAGAACATGCACACACACATTTGGCTGATTGCACCTGAAATAGTCCAATCCCCCTCTGTTACACACCATCAGCTTTTTTTTTCTTCAATAAACAACAAAACAAGACAGATGCAGCTTGCAAATTCAAAAAATCTTGGTGAACTGGAGGCCACTACCCATGAAGAATGGATTAAAATCAGGGAGTTTAATGTAAGCATGTTGGCCCAGGGCAAATAAAATAGTATGTCGCGCCACTTACATGTAGCTAGCCAGTTCAGCAGCAGGTTGGGGCTCGGTTATATTGAAAACATTCCTCAAGAATGCTACCACAGATGTCGTTTGCCTCTCCATAACATTTGCATCAGTTCATTTAAGTACAAAGTGTAATATTCTAATTACAACAGACTTGTCATGAAGGGTCTGAATAATGTTGAGACAGTAATCATTCAAAGTGGTATTTCAGTGCCATTTTCATTTTTGAATTTGAACAAACTTCTTACTATCTCAGTTGTGAAAAAGTATTGAAATCACTTTTCGATTGACTGGTTCTACAGGTGCTGCTGTACTACCCGCCTCACCTCCTTTTCTTTGATGAGTTTCGTGTAAGTTTGGAAATGTCCGTGTTCTTGATCGCGTAGATCTTGCGACTCGGAGTTTTCCAGAATTCCAAATCTGCATGGAAGACAGAAAAGGCACAAACACAATCAGTTCACAACATCATTTGAATAGACACATACTCACTTGCATTACATCTAAATAAACTAGTGCAATATGATATTATGTATGGCTTCAGTTTATTAATCAATTCATTGGGTTTTGCATCAATTCATTGATACACATTGGTATCAATTTCACTTCCAAAGCATTTATGGAGCATTTAATACACATTTGTGTATAGTGTAAGGTCCGTGTAACGCTTTGCAGTGCATTGTTCTATTTGCTCCATCCATCTGATCCAAATAAAAAATGTGTTCAATAATCCAATTCTCAATTTTTTTTAACTGCTCAGCAAATAGATAATTGCTGCTATTTTCTAAATGTGTCATTAGTCAAGATATAAAGAAAAAGACAGAAACTGGATTGGAAACAAAAGTAAAATTCAGTTAATATTGGATTTTTGCCCTTTTTACCGTTTTTGTTGGGGTGTACCACAAGCGTAGGGGGTTGCCCTGATACATATTGGCGCGCGGTGTTGTTGATGGCATTTTATCAGCGGATGTAGAGATGGAGGCCTATCAAACACAGTTCAGCAATTGATAATGCAATTGATAATGTCAGTTCGAGATCAGAACTTCAGATGCAGAGGGAGACATTGCTGCATCCTGATACCTATGAGTACGTGTGTAGAATGTTCATGTTCTGGGAGGCTTTGGAGACCTACATGATCCAATGGACTTGAGCCGTAGCCTATAGCAATGTAGGCTATTTGCTGTTGAAATTAATAAATAGATAAACTGATAAATTAGGCATATACTCACTGTTGTGTCTTCGTTTAGCCTAATGAAACATAGTCTAGCGTAAAGTGTTAAATAAGCAAAAATGTCCCATGTCAAACAGTGCTTGGGGTAGCCTCTATAGCCTAGACTGACGTCGATGGCAAAGAATTCTGCTTTGGGGAATTATTTGCTATGGCACGGCCATGGTATTCAAATATACTGTAGATATGTTCAACATAGGCTGAAAGTTATGTTTAACGTGCCATCTCCCAAAAATCGGCGAAGTTTTAGTTATTAATCACTAAAGTAATGAGTCAAAATCACGCACAACTTAGGCGGCGCTCTCTTCCACCATCTAGCCTGGCCCAGCTAGATGGTGTTCTCCCCCAGGTGCTCGTGGTTCAGTCCAACCAAAAGCTCAAAAAAGGAAAATTAGAAAATTGACGCATCATTTTAATTTTTAACTTCTGAACAGAAAACCGTAACTGTGCTTAATTGAAAATCAAAATATGCAACAATAACCCATTTACTGTGCCGTCCTAAAGAATGGATAACGGATTTTTAAGCCTATTTTTATATTTTTTCATGTGAATTCTGCAAATAGAACATAGCACTGCAAAGCGTTACACGGACCGTGTAAGAGTATATTCCCTGTAATATATGGGTCAAACCTTTTGTCTCAGCAGAATCAGAGATTGGTACCCCTTTTGAATCACACATGGTGAATGCATCTGAGGAGTTTATATACTCTTGCACAGTTGTTGCAATGGCCTGCACGCCAGTGCCCTCGTTGATGGTGACATGCACTGAGGCTGATGGGGAAGGGTGGAAGCTTTATTAGTTAAAGGAAACACATTATTAAACCCAGTGCCCTGTTGTTAAAGGTCACTGCGTGCTGTAGTGAGGAAAAAGAACGAGACAATTTGGCACAACATAGCCAGAATAGTGGACCAGCAGCTAAAGCTCAGCTATCAGAGCATTTGAGTTTCAATTTTAGTTTATGTTCACAAATAAGTTCGCTTTAGCTGCTGGTCCACTATCCGGTATGTTGTGCCAAATCCCCCCCCCCCCCCCCACTGAAAGCATGTGGTGACCTCAAACAGCAGGGCTATGGATCAGATAATGCCAGAGTTTCACTTTAAGTTAATATTGCAGACCTTAGCATAATGTGCCTATACCTACCCCACACATCCAAGCATTACATTTAGTAGGCTACATCGATGTCATAGATGGGGAAAAAACAATACTCTTGTTTTAGTCACCCACTTACTGTATGCAGAAATGTCACCATCATCTTCCACATCAGCCAGGTAAATCTTCCTTCTAAAGCTCTTGTTCTTCCTGCCGGGGTTCTGAAATGTGGAGGACTGTTGTGCAGGAGGGCGACAGGCTGGTGGAATAAAGGTGGATGTGGATGTGGAGGCTGGAGGTGTGAAATGAGACCTCGGTCCTGTGTAAGGGGCGGGATTAAGGACTGCTTGCTGAAACTTCTCTCTGCCCCATACCCGAAAAGACCCTCGGTCTCGCATTAACAGTGTCTGGAAGGAGCCGTGTGGGGTGGGGAAAAACGTCTCTCTGGTGATGTCATCCTCCAAATAAATACTCTCCTCTTCCAACTATGGATAAACAAACACAGTTTACACTACAAACTATTACACTACAACCATTGATATACAAACAAATTGGCGCATAGATAGTCAATTGTGAGAACTGGCTTCATAATGTCATCCATGTCGCCATTGTACAGATATTGGTGGCTATCAGGTCAACATTGAAGTTAGCTGTTGTTAGGCTAGCGTTAGCTCTTCATGGGTGCTGCCACTGAATTAATATAACGGTAGTGGAATTTTTTTGAACCACACTTTTCTCTTACTTACATACTTTATCATTACTTAAGCCATTAAAAGCCACAGCATGCAGAAACCTCATGTATCTAAAGTTATCATTCTATCCATAACGTCAAACGTTAACTAGCCATTACTAGCCAGAAAATGATGTTAATAATGTTACAATTTAGAAACGTTCACGTTGCGCTAAACGCAGGTCTTACCTGAAAGATTAACTCCACGCGTTTCCTGCTCAAATCCTTTGATGTTATTGTCAGTCTTTTATTATCATTATATAAATGAAATGTGCTAGCGATGGCAGTAAAATCATCTCCTGACGACTCCATCGTGTCTCGTCCGTCCATGCAACATCCGGGTCAGACGACTGTGATCCGGACCAAATCCGGGCCAATCTGAAGAACCATAAATGAATAAATGTATCGATGAATAATTTTTTTCTTGTTTATGATCAATATCAAAATGTCCACTCTTGATCAATATGAGAATGTAATCCGTACGCTCGTGGAAGAACGTGGTTATACCTGCAATCAAGTGAGGGAAGTCCTACAGAACCAGTATGGAGTCACAAGAGGAGCAAGTCTATCCTCCATATACACATTTTGTCTGCAGTGTAATATCCACAGACACCATTACTCTGTTCTGGGAAAAGACGGTGTCAATGCTATTGTGGCATCATCTGTATGCAAAACTGGACCATATTGTGGAAGGAAAGTAATGACTGGTATGATGAGAGCTGCTGGGTTCAAGCTTGGAGAGCGAAGTGTTAGGCAAGCGCTTGCAACAATGACACCTGTCTACACTCACATGAGAAGAGAGGGCACTGCCAGGTTGACCAATCCTCATCTGTACTATGCAGAGTATGCAGGACACAAAATACACATGGATCAAAATGAGAAGCTGATTGAATTTGGAGTGACTGAAGTTGTGGCGTCAGATGGTTTCAGTGGAAAGATCTTGGGGTTTGCAGTCATGCCTATCAAGAACAATTTGACCATTTATGATGAGGTCTTCAGAGATGTTTGTCTGAAGTATGGCCTTTTTGACCAGATTAGAGTCGACTATGGACGGGAATTCTACCTTTGCCTGTACCAACAAGACAACCTCCAAGCATACCGCACAAACACCAACAGGCCCCCATACATACAAAGTCTATCCAGACAAAACCATACTGCTGAAAGAAAGTGGGTGGAGATAAATGCAAGAGTTAATTACCCAATTAAGAATGCTCTCTGTGAGATGGCCAACAACCTCTTGTTGGATATGGATGATGTGTGTACCAAGTTCTGTGTGTCCACTTTCACACAGAGCTGCTGCAGAGCAGGCTTGGGTACCTTTATTCCAGCATGGAATGCCCATACTATACCACTGAAAGGTGTTCCTGATGTCCTGTTTGTAAACAACCTGCGAACATCCAGAGTACCTCTGTAGCTACTTCCACCTGCTGAAGTTGTGGCAGCACATTACAACACTGAAGGTGGGCACCTGACCCAACCCACAGACTTTGGGCATGACCCTCTGTATGGGAGTGCAGATTTACAGCAGCTGCGGTACATTCACTTTTCAACAGCTTATCCCAGCTTTGAAGACATCTTCTACAGCACAGTCATGGGGGACAATGTTTTTTTCACACAGGCCCTGCTTTCATACATTGATATTACAAACAGACTCAGTAGGAATTACCTTTAAACTTTCCATGAACTATGTCACATATGTTTGCAAGAGAATTGTAAGGTTTTAATGCAACAATGTTCCACACAGTCCTGTTAATTTCCCACAGCTTTGTTTGACGCTGTATTGAAACACAAGTGACTATGTACTGCATTTACCTAAATATTTGTAGTTTTAGTTTTAAGTAATAGGTTTCAAAACATGTGTGATGTTTATGCCCCCTGCACAAACATTACACTGTCACACATAGGTTCATGTTTGTCCTATTAAAAACACTTGGTTTGACCTGACCTATTGTCTGTTGGTATTTATTTATTTACATTTGCTTTGACCTGTTGTATGTACTCTCTAACATACCTTATTATGGAAGATATTATTTGTATATTCTTGTAAATCATTTCTTTCTAACATCAATCTCTTAGTGACTAGGTCCCAGGTTGGTGCACATATAACATTGATTGTCATGTAGGCTACACAAAACTGCATGATCATCAACAGTTTAATGATAAAGTTCAGCTCCAACTTACAGAGTTGAATATAAATGAAATGCTGGGGGAAACTAGGCACATAAGGCTTGAGTGTAACTGTCCCACAACACATAGTGTCTACATTTCTCAACAACAGTAGTAACATGAATTCTGTAATTGCAGTGGTCATGCCCCTCTGCTTGTTGTAAAGACAATTGTAATGCAGAATTAATGTTGCAACTGTTGTGGAGAAGAGTCCACGCTATTGAATCCTCCTGGGATCAGCTTCACAAGCAGAGCAGAGTGACAGCAGGGAGAGCTTAAACTGCTAGAGGGTTCAGCATCATTTTCTGTTGACTGGACCAGCTACGTAACGTGGGGACTTTTATTTTTAATGCAGCGGTACAACCACCGAACGTGTAGATTCCACAACCACAGAATGTGTACAACCACAGCCCCCCCCCCCCACTACATTTTTACAACTACCTGCCAAAATGTACATGAGCTGAGATACCAAACATTTTAAAGCCCACGGAAACTCGTCTGCGTTTTCTGCGCGCAGCCACTAATCAGGGAATAGCGGCGAGGGTTGGTAGGGGGTTGGCTTCGCCAGCAACCTAAAGACGCATGCAGAAACAGAACAGAACCTTTCCGAATTTCTATTTTTTCAATTATCCAATTTTCTATCAAGCTCAAAATAAAAAAAACGACTCCAAAATCTTACTCGCGTATTTACCTGGCGAGCAAAAAAACACAATGTTAGGAAATCAAAATATATTTTCTAATTTCCGTTTTCAAGTTTTGGAATAGAAAATTGAACTGATAAGCGTTACACGGACCAAGATGCAACAATCATTTCTAAGAGGCCTATACACGGTAATTTCTGGCATTACTACTAGCATATGAATGCATTATTTATGTTGAAAGACGTGAAAGAAATGACACAGGCTTGCACAAATTCATCATTTAAAATAAAACGTTTCACTTTCGCTATCATTGCGAGAATAGGCTACAATATGGAAAATGTTCCCTTTCAGTCTGCTCGGCTCCAAACATGTATGGGATTTCCTTAGCCTGTGCTACACCTTTCCAAGAAGTTTTGTGAAAATTGTACCGGTAGCTTTTGCGATATTGTTGACAGCCCTACCTCACCGCAGTAGGGTGCAGTAAATGGAAGCTTTTGAATGCGCACACCACTAACGAAAAATGGAAAATCACCAGGACAAACCACTCAGGGGTGTAGGCTACTCTGGAACCAGAGGTCACTAATTTGTGCGTTATTTACGTTTGATTACATTTCAGATGCGTGTTGGTTTCCTGTAGGCCTAGTATAGCGCTTTATTCTTTCTTTATTTTTCTATGTCCGTATATTGGGGGGCATACGCGTCGATTACGGGGGGGACGGGTGGGATATGTCCCCACCACTATTTATAATTTGAATTTTGTCCCCACCACTTCTAAAAATGTGCAAACAAATGCGACCGTAAAAATCCCCACATACTGAAATCATCGAGTCTAAACCATGCGATAGGCGCGCACAATGACATCCTCACAGCATGCACACCTGCTAGATATGTGTGGATCGAGTGTTGCGCGGTTAAGGTTTTTTAACATCCGCACCCACCCGACCCTCCAGTCATGTAATGCTTGCTAGAGTTGACTGTAGCTCGGAATGCAATCGGTTGCCATAGTAGGCTATCCTAAAATCCAGCGATAAAACAAAGCATGAACTCATGAGCGTTGGTCTACCCTATATGTATATCCTCTGATTGTAATGTTTATAGATAGGCTATCTAGGCGATATTAACATTTATTTTGTATTTGGCCTGTTATAAAATCATGTAGGCCTATTGAACAATTTAAACACATTGTGAACCCCAAAGTTGGAGACATGCATATAGACATTGCTGCAAATTTAAAACCGGATTACTCTGGAATGGCTAACTGTACAGGGGAGTGCTTTAAACTTTAATTAAAACTTTAAACTTTAATTACACCTTTGTGTTCGGTAAGGTCTGCTGTTTATTCTGATATATGGTTTGTCATGTGTTGAGGGAAAGTTCGCGAAGCCAAGATGAATGGGTAGGGAGACGGGTGCAGAAAATATGATTAAATTAAAGTTAGGCTACTTTTCTCGCGAACCGTTTACCACAACAACTAACCACCAACATCGTTTAAAAGCTGAGAAAAAGCTCTTTCGTGTGATAGATGTGATGTCTGTGATGAATAGGCTACTTCGCAAGTAGTTCAGCAAATTTGGGTGGGACAGAAATACCTTACAGAGCAGCAGATCAGGGCTGGCCATATCGGCTCTGATATACATTGATTTAAATATATCGCTTCACTACCCAAACACGCGAACAAGAAAGAAAAGAAAAAAGAAACCAATGAGCTTATGTCGCGATTTCCGATAGGCCTAGAGAAAAGACAGCTTTTGGTAACCTAACAAGTAGGATTTGCTTTGCCTACTCTGCTGTTTGGTTGTCCCAAACTTTGAGACGACCCATACTCGCATTAACTGAATCTTATCAACCCGAACTGTGATGTTCCAAACAGAGTTACAGGATGCAATGCCTAATAATCTCACTGCCTACGGCATAACTGATACAGTGCGCCTAGGCCTACTGTTAAACACCTGAAAAATATTAAGCTGCTGTTTTCTTTTCATGACGAGCACTAGGCCTACGTTTGAATGATTTATGACTGAATGAACGTTGCGTTTTTAAGCGCCAGAACTGCTTATCACGTCGTGTGACAAAGTTTACACCAACCATCATCTTCTAATGTAGGCCTATCCTTATGTTGAGATAGCCTAGGGCAAAGAGAATGGACATCATTTGTGCGTGAAGCATGTTTCAATTAAGACAGTACACAAGCTATTTTTATTGTTGTATTGAATGATTTCATGAATGAATTGTACGCACAGTGCGTAGGCTGATGGATTACGGCTGGCGGCGCCACTGACCAAGGCCACAGTAACCTGTGAACCTCTGATTTTCAAAGGGGAATCACGGCTAACGCAGGGGGCAACTCTTCTCTTCAATTTCCCTTCCAAATTACTTGTTATTGTCTGAAGACATCTATCGCAAGAATCTAATATTCTAAGCAACAGCAAAGCAAATGCAAGTTAACCAAAGTGCAGTCGGTTCTCCCGCCATGGTTTTGGAAATCACACACCTGCTGCATCTGAAGGCCCACGCATAATAAGGCCTATGCCTATCACTCTACACGCCCCTGTTGCACGTCACATTAATAGCTGATGCTGCCTCCCCAAAATTCCGCATCATGTGAACAGATCAGCACAGCAGGCCTGCACATTTTCACCTCGTTTTCAGACACAAGTTGCGGCAAAAAGACGTCTCATTTTTTTTTTTTTTATTATTTTTTTTTTTTTGGGTCAGGTTCGGGTAGTTAATCAGTGCATATTGAGGGTCGAGTGGGTGCAGATTGACTCTCCTGACGGGTCGGGTGGGTGCGGATGTTAAAAAAACATAAGGCGCAACACTACTGTTGAGCATAATGCAGCGTTGAATGGATGAATAGCTTACATAAAGGTACCCCCACTTTTCAAAACACACTCAAGCTTATGGTTATTGTCCCCACCACTTCTAAAAACAAACTGACGCCCTTGTTGGGGGGGACATTTTGGTCATATTTGAATATTGGGGGGGACACGTCCCCCTCAATGTCTATGGTGACTACGGCCCTGATCTTCTGCCTGTTCCGCTATGGCTAGTGCTGTACCTACGGCTGGGCCCTCTCACAGTTTTTAAATGGTCAGTAGTGGGAACTACTGTTGCCTTCATGATTTCCTTTTAAAAGTTTCTTATAAGAAGGATATATCAATTATCAACAATGACAAGCCAGCTGGAACCTGCGGCTCTCTCTCCCTCTCGTGAGTGCAGACGCTTTCCCAATTAAATGGATCACATGTTCACGTTAGATCTGCTGCAAAGGAGTTAACTTAGTTTAACATGATGTTATCTCGATTTAACATGATGTTTTGACATTGACATTGCGAACGTTCTCTAAGGAGAGTGAAAAGCAGTTTGCAGTAAGGCTAACCAACGTCGTCTCTATCGCAGGAAAAAAATAGCGAGCAGCCTGATAACCAAATGAAATGCTCGGCGGGCCGGATGAAAATGCTCGGCGGGACGCAGTTTGCCCACCCCTGGCCTAGGCTAAGCATTCTGTAGCCTAATTCGTTAGAAAATTTAAAAAAATGGTTGCACTTCTTTTTGCAAATTTTCACATTTAGCAACAAGGGTAACAAACGTTTAGGTCGTGCGGCCTTTGTGCGTCTGTGTAGCCCAAATTATTAAAAAATAAACTTTTCCATGTCATACAACACAACTATTTATTTTAACATCATTACATCTATTACTACATCTATAGACTATTTCCAATTTGTATTATATTAGTGACTCACTTATCGTTTTAATGTTTCCAGATGTTTGATATCAGGACGTTAGCTGTCAGAACTGACAAGTTGAACTTTGTCTTATTAAAACGGACCCACCGCGGTGACGTTTTTGGTGGAGGTGTTGTTTAATAGTGAGTCACTCAGAAGAAAGCAAACGTTTGGACAATAAGCAGATCCACACACTATGTGGAGGTAAACTGGACAGCCCCAAACCTCTGAATAGTTCTGCTTGTTGTTAAATTGCAATGTTAGCGGCTGCCAACGGGGGGTGCATAAACCGAGGTGAAGTTAGTTTGATATTTAATATTTGGATATTCGACAGATATTAAAAAAAAAAACATTATGCGGCCGGTTTCACCCTGTGTTTGCAGACAATGTACAAACAGATGACCTGTCTACTTGCTCCCAACCGACCTTAGGGACCGTCTAAAAAGTACCTTCTGAATTACCTTCATAGTCTTTTTTGTCAATAGCTTTGACATCATGTGACCTAGTGACTCCAAACCAATTCAAAATAGTTATCCTATATGGGACTCATCAGACACACCTCTTTTTATAGTCACTATATGCACACAGTATTTTATATGAATATTTTAAAGAAAAGACCTTATTTCCCATAAGAAATGGTCTCCTTTTTTCAATACCTCCCAAGCCATGTGACCTAGTGACTCCAAACCAATGCAGAATAGTTACCCTATATGGGACTCATCAGACACACCTCTTCCTATAACCATTGAAAGCACACTCTATTTTATATTAATATTTTAAAGAAAATACATCGTTTCCTATAAGGAATGGTCTCCTTTTTCAATACCCCCCCCCCCCCAAGGGAAGTGACGTAGGGACACCAAACCAATGCAGAATATCCTTTATGGGACTAATCAGACAAACCTCAAATTAATATAATTTTTGCACATACTATTTTATAGTACCCATTTATTTCCTATGGAAACTGTGTTTTCTCAATACCTTCCATATAATAGTAGATGCCAAATCATTTTTCATATTTAGGTGTGTCTGATAAGTACCCCATAGCAGAACAGTTCTGGATTGATCTGTGTTGTTTAGGACCCCTTATATGGCAGCTATTGAGCAAAACGCTGTTTTCCATAGGAAATAAATATGATTATTTAAAAAAAATTAAATATAATAGTTCATGCAAAATATTATTTCACATTGACGTGTCTGACTAGTATCACATATCAGAACAGTTCTATGTTGATCTGTGATGTCTAGCGAGAAATAAGCTTGCGAGGTATTGAAAAAAGGAGACCATTCATGATGGCAAATAATGTATTTTCTTAAAAATATTCATATAAAATACAGTGTGCATACAGTGACTATAAGAAGAGGTGTGTCTAATTAGTCCCACATAGGATAACTATTCTGCATTGGTTTGGAGTCCCTAGGTCACATGGCTTGGGAGGTATTGAAAAAAAGTAGACCATTCCTTATGGGAAATAATGTATTTTCTTCAAAATATTCATATAAAATACAGTGTGCATACAGTGACCATAAAAAGAGGTGTGCCCGATGAGTCTCATATAGGATAACTATTCTGCATTGGTTTGGAGTCACTAGGTCACATGACTTGGGAGGTATTGAAAAAAGAGGACCATTCATATAGGAAATAATGTATTTCTTTTTACAAAATATTCATATAAAATACAGTGTTCATACAGTGACCATAAAAAGAGGTGTATCTGATGAGTTCCATATAGGATAACTATTCCGCATTGGTTTGGAGTCACTAGGTCACATGGCTTGGTAGGTATTGAAAAAAAGGAGACTGTTTCTTATATGAAATAATGTATTTTCTTTAAAATATTAATGTAAAATACAGTGTGCATACAGTGACCATAAAAAGAGGTGTGCCCGATGAGTCCCATATAGGATAACTATTCTGCATTGGTTTGGAGTCACTAGGTCGCATGGCTTGGGAGGTATTGAAAAAAAGACAGTTTCTTTTGGTAAATAATGTATTTTCTTCAAAATATTCATATAAAATACAGTGTGCATACAGTGACCATAAAAAGAGGTGTGCCCGATGAGTCTCATATAGGATAACTATTCTGCATTGGTTTGGAGTCACTAGGTCACATGACTTGGGAGGTATTGAAAAAAGAGGACCATTCATATAGGAAATAATGTATTTCTTTTTACAAAATATTCATATAAAATACAGTGTTCATACAGTGACCATAAAAAGAGGTGTATCTGATGAGTTCCATATAGGATAACTATTCCGCATTGGTTTGGAGTCACTAGGTCACATGGCTTGGTAGGTATTGAAAAAAAGGAGACTGTTTCTTATATGAAATAATGTATTTTCTTTAAAATATTAATGTAAAATACAGTGTGCATACAGTGACCATAAAAAGAGGTGTGCCCGATGAGTCCCATATAGGATAACTATTCTGCATTGGTTTGGAGTCACTAGGTCGCATGGCTTGGGAGGTATTGAAAAAAAGACAGTTTCTTTTGGTAAATAATGTATTTTCTTTAAAATATTCATATAAAATACAGTGTGCATACAGTGACTATAAAAAGAGGTGTGCCCGATGAGTCCCATATAGGATAACTATTCTGCATTGGTTTGGAGTCACTAGGTCGCATGGCTTGGGAGGTATTGAAAAAAAGGAGACTATTTCTTATATGAAATATTGTATTTTCTTTAAAATATTAATATAAAATACAGTGTGCCTACAGTGACCATAAAAAGAGGTGTGGCTGATGAGTCCCATATAGGATAACTATTCTGCATTGGTTTGGAGTCACTAGGTCACATGACCTGGGAGGTATTGAAAAAAAGGAGACTGTTTCTTATATGAAATAATGTATTTTCTTTAAAATATTCATAAAAAATACAGTGTGCATACAGTGATCATAAAAAGAGGTGTGCCCGATGAGTCCCATATAGGATAACTATTCTCCATTGGTTTGGAGTCACTAGGTCACATGACTTGGGAGGTATTCAAAAAAGAGGACCATTCATATAGGATATAATGTATTTTTTTTTACAAAATATTCATATAAAATACAGTGTGCATACAGTGACTATAAAAAGAGGTGTGTCTGATGAGTCCCATATAGGATAACTATTTTGAATTAGTTTGGAGTCACTAGGTCACATGATGTCAAAGCTATTGACAAAAAAGACTATGAAGGTAATTCAGAAGGTACTTTTTAGACGGTCCCTAAGGTCGGCTGGGAGCAAGTAGACAGGTCATCTGTTTTCACATTGTCTGCAAACACGGGGTGAAACCGGCCGCATAATTTTTTTTTTTGAATATCTGTCGAATATCCGAATATCAAATATCAAACTAACTTCACCTCGGTGGTGCATAATGTCGGCAGGATCATTTAAAAGGCAACTGCGACTATTGTGCGTCTGTCCCATTTCTGATACCGTGGGGGAAGAAAATTAAACCGTGGCGGGCCGCCACTACCAAATCAACATAGAGGAAACACTGGATTAGAAGAAAAAAAAAGCAAGCTTGATCAAGGACCCGGCCCGGCCCGGCCCGAGGATAGTGGCTGGAAATATCGGCCCGACTTGGCCCGCGGGTCGGGTCGGGTCAAGTTCGGGCTCGGGCTCGGGTTCGGGCAGAGAATCTAAACTCTAGTTGCTAGTAAGCCATCTTAAGCTGACGGCATAAAGTGATTATTTTAAGAGATACATTTTCAAACCAGAACT
Source organism: Alosa pseudoharengus (assembly GCF_046254945.1). Taxonomy (NCBI): domain Eukaryota; kingdom Metazoa; phylum Chordata; class Actinopteri; order Clupeiformes; family Clupeidae; genus Alosa; species Alosa pseudoharengus. Next base: position 51,008,243 of record NW_027468564.1, read on the forward strand.
GTGTATAGGTCATGGTTAAAAACGTATCAGAATCTCAGAAATAATCACGTAATGCAGCCAGTTTAAGATTTTTTAAGAAGTCAGATTTTTTAAAGGCAATCAAATTTCTGCTGACTCTCTTCTGGCTGCGATTAAAGGCCAGCGCCTCCTGAGAGGCATGAAGGGTCAGTTCTGAGGTTGTTGGCTGCAGGAACCGAAAAATGGACTGCATTTTCTTAAAAGACAATGTGACTGAATGTGACTGAAGTGCGGGCAAAGTTTGCACAGAAATGTACGATTTTTCCCACCCTCATCAACCTTGTCATAAAACTTGTTTAAATGATCACACGACGCCTCCTTGCTGCTTTGTCGTCTACATCAGCCTTTCTCAAACTTCTTTGACCTGAGGCCCAGTCAAGGCATGCTTTGGGGTCATAGGGCCCACCTACATGAACCCACCCCCTCCTCCCACCCCCCCATCAAATTGTAACGATATCACAATTATTATTATTTTTATACTATATTGCCTACATGCACTTCAAAACAGTCAATGTTTAAAGTGCTAAGATTGTTCACAAAAGTTTGTAAAAGCATGCACATCAGAGTACTGCTTTACTAATGTAAAATATAATTAGGCCTACACTAGTTTCATTGTTTTTGCATTGTTGCATGATTGATATGCTATTTAATTACATTTCATTTGAATGCCTGAATGTAAGAATTCAGGAAACACAATACCAGTGAGATGTTGGTAGGCTTTTGCACATTTTAATCGTTCCTTGCCACGATATAACATAACTGACAACTCATCTCCATCTCATATTGTGTATTGTTGGCCTATCATAGCCTACTGTGTTGTGCATGTAATTTCTGCCAAACTGATAAACTAGCACTGGTAAACCAAAGCGTCTTTCCTCTCCTGCTATTAGGCTAATTGAGGGGAGTAGGGAGGGCAACGCAGACAAGTAGATGACCTAGACGACACTTTAGGTTCTACATAAACATTCGCCTTTGGAATCATTTTGCGTTCTAGTGTGTATGGATATATTTTCTAATCGAATGTCGTGTAAACGCGATTAAAAAAACAAACGCATACAAAAATATCCGTTTTTAAAAAAAATCTAGATACGTATAAACAGGCCCTAAAAGGGTTCGTTCTTCGATGTCTTCATATTCGTTCGAATTCCGTGTGCATCCTGTGTATCTTTCGTGCTGCTATCCTGTTCCTGCTGTTCTGGCAACAAGGTTTCACGCGAGATTATGCCACATCCCAGAGAGTTGTGTTGTCTCAAGATGGCGCCCGTCTGTGTGAACGAGAAGTGAACGGTACTGTTTTTCTTTTTAATAAACTGCCTGTTAGGGATGGGCAGAACGAGGCTTTGTGAAACAACGAAACGTTCGAAGCAATTGCGCCGGAATGTGTCGAGGTTTCGAAACAATCCGACACCCGTAACTCCATGTTAGCAAAACTAGCCACTAGATGTCACCATCACATTTTGACCATGAAGCACAACTGCTTCAGACGAAGAATATAAATAGCCAACATGGAACGCAAGATTTCGTCCACAGCCACGTGGTTAAGTGGTTAACACACTTGCATTCGGCCGGAGCGTCCGGTGTTCGATTCCCTGCTGGTGCTTAGAAATTTCAGACTATATGCCTTCAATAACTAGAATAGTTTTATATCTGCCAGTTAGATGTTTTGTTATTTCAGTTTCATAGTACATTATCCTTTGGAATATGCTAGAGAGGAAAATGCTACAATGGTTTTAAAATGTAGGCTATGCTTATGGCTCAGGGTTTTTTTTGGGAACATGTTGTAATAAAGGATACATGTGAAGCAGGTTAGACTAAACAGGTACAACATGGGAAAAATAAACAACACATTTTTTGTATGTCAACATACATTTTTATTTAGGAATAACAGTTGTTCTGCCATCTTGGCATTTAATCTGTTTCTTGTTTTTGAATAAACCTCCCCAGCCTTGGAAAAAATTCTTTCACAAGGCACACTTGTTGCTGGCATGCACAAATATTTTTTGGCCATCACAGTTAGGTTTGGATAAACCACTCTCCTCTCCTGCCAGTATTTCAAAGGGTCAGCTGTTCTTGAAGTAAAGGCATCAGTCATATATTTTTTTACTTCTGCTACTATCTAAATATTAACGTCACTAGACTATATCTATCTAAACTATCGCTCACTGTCTGTCTCTAGCCTGTCAACTAATCTATATCACTAACCTATCAATCACAAGAATGCACTATAAATCGCTATATCTCTATATGTCTCTATGTCGCTATATCTCTCAAAATCTCTCTCCTCACAAAAAACCCCCAAAGATAGGATGTGTTTGAATGACTTTTAAGCATTCTGGGACTTTGTAATTTAGATCAAACAGGTGTTTAATCGGGTAAAACTCGCGCGGTAAGGCTGTGCACCTGTCCAAACCAAATTGAAACACCACGAAGCCTCACTAAGCCATGGTCACGTGACATGGGCGTTTTGAACCACACTTCGAAACACTGTTCGAAACACTTGCGTTTCGGAAGCTCGACACTGTTTCGAAACGTCAGCTTCGAGCGTCACATCCCTACTGCCTGTAGACTTACACAGTTCTGAATGCTTCGGTTTACATGTAGATACCCTCATTATGCTACGGTGTAGTGTGTTGCTATTTGGAGCCTTGGTAGCTATTTATTTTTACTACGTTTAGTTTAAGCGCTCTGGTTCAAGCATCGTTGTGTTTGGTGGGTCAGGTGACGAGCCGTCGGATCACAGCACAGCACCCAGAATGCATTGCAACACACCATCATGAAGGGACTCGTCGTTAGGTCGGCTTTAAATAGCATACAGAACCTATAGTAATATAACGTTGTCTAATGAAATTCTGGAAGTGCAACGGCTAATAGACCAATCAGAATATATTTTATTTATTTTGTGACGTAATCATGCAGATCTGGTAACCCATGCAGATCAGGTACCCACAATAGCTCCACAGATCGTGGCAAGACAATTGAATTGATTGTGGACTTCTTGCCGGGCAATGATGAGTAACTTAACTTGAATAGTAATGATGCGTGGATGTGCATAATATCTGTATGAAAGTGTGTTTCTCAGTGTAATAATCTATATAACTGTACACATGATTAAGTTTGAATGGAGCTAGCTGGGCATAAGACTGGGCTGAATGGATTGTGAAAATACTTTATTTATTTATTTTTTTAATGACCTATATCAACATGGATTGGCTTTAAAAAACAGATATTTTTTTACATTACCTTTACACTTAGTGCTGGCAAGGCATTGAACTGGGCTTCATTCGAGGATTCCAACGGTACCTCATTTATGAAAATCGGACATACTGGTCAAAAGTTACATGCACACACCTTCATATACAGACAGCCCAGCCCAGCCCATTAGAGCTCTGCCAGATGCCTCAGAACACTGCCAGGTGCAAGCTTAAACAATTAGAGATGTGATGTCACAATCGGAATTAGAATCCTTGAACATTCCGCCATTCATTTCAATGGGGCCCAAAAACGCCGAAAAACGGGAATACCGCGAAAACGACAAGGGCCAGTGACACGAAAGTAACAAGCAAGTTACACCGGTTCGGGCCTGAATTTTTGGAGTTCGAACTGCGTCGATAGCTCAAACGGTCTAGGAGCAGTAGTTCGGCCAAAAAGTGGGCTCATAGGAAGATATAATAAGAAAACTTAAGAACAATAGTGGGCTTGCTCCGGGATCTTGCTGGATCAAACCCACTAATAAAGAAAACTTAAGAAGAACAATTCACCCCTTGCAAGTGACGTAACGTTTTGTTCGCGCCACAGCAAAATAGCCTAGTGGACGGCAAGAACACGAATCAAATCAATGGGTTGTAATGGGACATATAGTGAGATTTAACCGTAGTAATGCCCTTCCACGACTGTTGGCTTATTGTTTGGAATGCAACAACATCCCATGTTCTTGCATAGATATATTTTGGTTTGTTTTCTTTGTGTTTCGGGAGTATTTCAACCACAATTGCATGCTTATCTCCTCAGTGTATGAAGCACAGCAGCGGTTGCTATAGCAACCATAGACTCTGAACAGGACGGCAGATAGCACTTAGGCAAAGTCTTTGGCAAGATCTGAATGTAAACAGATAATACCGTTCAAGTTTTTTTTTATTTCCTATTTCTTTCAATTCTTTAACTTAAGACATGTAAGAAGTAAGTTTATTCGCTGGGCAACGTACAAACTGACGAGTTACATTAGCCCTAGCACTATGAGCTACGATAAACGTTAGCTAGAATAGCTAGCTTCTAAGTGTGGCAGCTAAGTTATTATTTCATGTTCTGATATGACATTCTTAACGTTTTGACTATGTTACAACTGATAAAAGCAAGACAAATAAAGCAACCAAATCGCTTTGCAATATTTTAGTCCAGAAATACTTATGGGTGTTCATTTACCATAATGTTAATTACAGTAGCCTAACGTAGTTATCTCCCCTTGCTGTTACCACCAGTTTTAATAACTTTACATTTGCGATCATGACCCATTTCATCTAACAACACCACTGGCATCTTCTTTGACTATCAGACCCCAAACAGCAATACATTGAACTACAAAGATGTTATAGTAATGGTGTTCAGTTCATCATAATCGTTATGACATAATGTAATTTGCCGTCCGTCTCCTATCTTTTTGCCGTCCAGCATGGAGCCGTCACGTGACTTAAGTCACATGTCTGCAAGGGGTGAATAGTGGGCTTGCTGGATCAAACCCACTAATAATAAGTAAACTTAAAGGAACACGCCACCCAAAATCAGTAGTGATATATGTTCTTACCGTAACTTTCACGAGTTGAGTCGTACCTCTCCCGCGTCGGTAGGTGCACTCAAACGCTCTGTCGCGCGGCGCGAATGTGTTAGCATGTTGCTATGCTAGCTGGCTCTGCCGTGGCCGTAGAGAGAGGCACATAGCAGTATTCAAACACCTCCACGTTTTACCTACTTAAATACAGTTGCACGAGTAGTTGATGAAAAATGTTAGGGCACACAACATGAAACGTGACGATTTTCCAAGCGAATAAACATGAGAACTACAATGTGTGGCGCAATAGCACTTGGGAGTACTTCGACCTAGCGTGGTAATATTATTAACACCTAATTGTAGATCCTATCCACCACAGAGTTTAGAATCCATGCTGGATCGACCCTCAGCCTCTCCCTCCCCTCTGAGCGAGAGAGGCACACACACTAGAGATGCGCTGATGGGTTATTATTTCAACCATAACTGCATAGCAAAACTTATCATCCATCAGCCATCCATCAGCACTAAAGTTTGTTGACCAATTTTCAAAGCTGCACCCGCCATCCGCTGGTTGTTTTAATGTAGGCTAGGCTATATGGGTGATGCAGCGCTGCTGACGTGAGGCTAGAAAGCCCTTGCCTGTTCTAGAAAGACTGATCTAATGCAGCAAATATATTAAAAGGCAAAAGTCGTACATTGGCTAGGCCTATCCCCAGAATATCAGCAGCAAACTCAGTCTCTGTCGCGCAAAACAGTCTCCAAATAAAACGCACATCGGCCTGTTGCCTATTCTGCCAGCTTGTGACAATATATCGTCCAAAATGCTTGATTGCATTGCATTCTCCACATTTTTAGCTACATTTTCATGTACCACATCAGCATTTTTGTTCAGTGAATCTTTTGTAAATTGCTTTACAATTACTGTCGGGCCTATTGCCTGGCTTGCCTCAGCTTCGGTCACGTCCTTTTACAATTTTATCATTGTAATAAAAAACGCAATTTGCCACATCATTTCAGCATGCTCCTGGCCTACTAATTAATGCCTATTGTAGGCTACTTTATTTTTTGCAAAAAGAAAGAAATCCTTGATAAAATAACAAGTCATTCACATTATAGGCTACTTTACACACTGTTATGTCAGGTTGACTGACAAGCCTGTTCTGAAGACTCCCATTCATTTTGACTGCACGAGCGCGTCTTTTTCAGACAGACATCGCAATTCATTTTATAGCCTAGCAGGCCATCGGACAAATATGACGCCTCGATATTAAAGAAACTCCGACTCCATTCATTCTGAAAGTCCACCGCACAACAATGCAACGTGCATGTTCACATTTTTAGTAACAACCGCCAAACTTGCTTGCTTGCCTTACACATCTAAGTTTTCCGACTATTTTTCTTACCTTCTTTTTCCGCTGTGGATGTTAGTGAGTTTGTAGAAGTTTTAGCTCTTACGTTCTGAACATCTCGCACTGCCATCGCCCGATGTCATTTCTTAGTCATATCACTCTCTGTCTCTCTTTTAAATGCCTATTCCCTGAATGGTAGGCTACAATTATGTGTTTTATATATCTAATATCTAAGCAAAATAACCCAGGCAGTCTCATCTAGGATATAACACAGGTTGAAGTTGGTTCTATTTAGGGAGGTGAACATCTGTAGATGACTCAGAAATGACATCGGAAGACAAGGAGTGAATATGGCAAGAGGCAAGCCGAAGTCTGCTGACAAGGGCCCGACGGTAATTGTAAAGCAATTTACAAAAGATTCACTGAACAAAAATGCTGATGTGGTACATGAAAATGTAGCTAAAAATGTGGAGAATGCAATGCAATCAAGCATTTTGGACGATATATTGTCACAAGCTGGCAGAATAGGCAACAGGCCGATGTGCGTTTTATTTGGAGACTGTTTTGCGCGACAGAGACTGAGTTTGCTGCTGATATTCTGGGGATAGGCCTAGCCAATGTACGACTTTTGCCTTTTAATATATTTGCTGCATTAGATCAGTCTTTCTAGAACAGGCAAGGGCTTTCTAGCCTCACGTCAGCAGCGCTGCATCACCCATATAGCCTACATTAAAACAACCAGCGGATGGCGGGTGCAGCTTTGAAAATTGGTCAACAAACTTTAGTGCTGATGGATGGCTGATGGATGATAAGTTTTGCTATGCAGTTATGGTTGAAATAATAGCCCATCAGCGCATCTCTAGTGTGTGTGCCTCTCTCGCTCAGAGGGGAGGGAGAGGCTGAGGGTCGATCCAGCATGGATTCTAAACTCTGTGGTGGATAGGATCTACAATTAGGTGTTAATAATATTACCTCGCTAGGGCGAGGTACTCCCAAGTGCTATTGCGCCACACATTGTAGTTCTCATGTTTATTCGCTTGAAAAATCGTCACGTTTCATGTTGTGTGCCCTAACATTTTTCATCAACTACTCGTGCAACTGTATTTAAGTAGGTAAAACGTGGAGGTGTTTGAATACTGCTATGTTCCTCTCTGTACGGCCACGGCAGAGCCCGCTAGCATAGCAACATGCTAACACATCCGCGCCGCGCGACAGAGCGTTTGAGTGCACCTACCGACGCGGGAGAGGTACGACTCAACTCGTGAAAGTTACGGTAAGAACATATATCACTACTGATTTTGGGTGGCGTGTTCCTTTAAGAAGAACAATAGTGGGCTTGCTGGATCAAACCCACTAATTATGTTGAGCACATATATGGAGGTTACGTTTTGTCAGACAGCTCAACATAGTATCATAAAACATCTCAATATGTATAACTCTGTCTTTTAAAATGTAAAAGGATTTAAAATCAGTTCTGTTTCAAGGGCTCAGATGACACAAGATCATACATGACACTTGATAACATTAAATTACACATTGTGAATTACCTGCTGCTGTTTCATTTGAGTCTTTCCATTTAATAAAACCTACAGGAAAACGGTCTTCTATTAGTCTACAACATACATGAGCACAAATATAATATATTGTATATTTGTGACAATAAAGCAGCAATGTGAAAAATATATGGACATGATTTAACATGATCAGCAAGTTGTATAGGACTGTATGATGTAAATTAATTAAACCCTATGCATTGTACCAATGAACTACAATAAATACCATTACTATTACCTATAATTTTACTTCACATTATTTCTAACATTGGATTTAAACATGCCATTATTGGTGCCACATTACTGAAACTATCCAAACCTTTTTTGTACAAGATGAGTACAGTAGCAATGGAAGACAGAAGCAACAGAACCAGACCACTAATGAAAACTTCTTTCCAAGGGCCTGCACATGGTAAGAAAACAGACGTTTAGTGTTCAAAACAGGAACCTAAACTGAAACACTACAAAAAACAAACAACTCATACATAACTCATCACTGTGAAATTGTGAAATTAAATGACACCCACAAAAAATACAAAAACATGTTCAAATTTCTACCCAGCATTTAAAATAATGTGAGCATTAAAAACCTACCTGTGTTTTCTTGCTTCAATCTTTCAACTTCTGACCCACTGGCAATCAGTCTCTCTTCAAAGTCTTCCAACAAAATTCAACACAGGGAGCCAATGTAGTGTGTAAAGAACAGGAGTGACATGTTCGCGTCTAGGTGTGTTTGTTAAAAAGCGGGCAGCAGCATTTTGCACAAGCTGCAGACGTGAGATGGATGTTTGATTCAAGCCAACACACAGGGCATTACAGTAATCCAATCTTGAACTAATAAAAGCATGAATCGCCTTTTCTAAATCATGCCTGTTAAGGAAGTGCTTAACTTTAGCCAGGAGACGAAGCTGGAAAAAACTTGTTTTTACCACATTACTGATTTGCTTGTCAAATTTCATGTTACAATCAAAAGTAACCCCCAAATTTCTAACAGCTGGCTTAAGATATGTAGCCAGAGCTACCAAACTCAGAGCTGGACCGTTTGGTGTCCCAGCAGTACTGAAAATGGTGATATTCACATGTCCAAAATACATGCCTGGCATAGCACCACCATCTAGCAACAGATAAAATGACTATTTCACTGGTCTTATACCTCTACCATTCCTAGAAGTTTCATGAGATTAATTTCACATTTGGTGTATGAATTTGCAGATGTCCTGATTTTATATTGTGGTCATGCCCCCCGACCCCCTGCCAAGTAGGCTGAAATCAATGGTTCCCATGGGCAAACAAATCATGAAATTTGGCAACCAAATCATCCCTCACAGTCTCTACTCTGGACAGAGATTTGGCCCCAAGTGTGACCCAGGGACTCTATAGCGCCCCCTTATGCCCAGTGGGTAGGCTGAAAGGAGTTTTTAGGTTAACTTGTCGATTGTTGCACTGCATAATGTATGTCACATATTTGAGGTGTAGCGCCACCTAGTTAATATCATCGGTGTAAACGTCACATCCAACAGGAAGTGACTAAGTGTTTCCAATGTATAAAACTTGCAAAAACAAATAGCACACATCAGATACATGCATTTGATGCATGCACCACATGTGAGGGCATTTTGGATGGGTCGCAGACCGCAGGGGCTCGGGCCTGCCATTGCCGCTTGTGGCTATATATATACTTTTTCCGGGACACTGAAAGACCGGGCTGCACGAAACTTGGTGAGCATGTAGCCCCACAAGGTGAAATTTGGGTGATGAAAATCTGAATTCAGAGGGTGTCACAATGATCCTAAATTTCAAATTTCATGCAGTTTTGAACGTCAGCCAAAGATACCTGTGATTAATGATTTTTTTTTTTCATTTTTAACTAGGTGGAGATATTCACAAAAAACTGTGTTTGCCATATAGGGAGGTCCGGTGCGGTGGGTGGGGGATGGATCAAGACGAAAATCAATGGTTCCATGTCGGGAATCGTTGACACAAACCGCTAGCGTGGCGGTCATAATAATGACTGCAGATATATATCACGTCAATAAAATCTTCTGCAACACACCCATGGGTCGCGAGCGACAGTCTTTGGGAACCAATGCTCTTTACTAACAATTTAGAACTTAGGGTAACTTAGGGTGAAGACTCTGAATGCCACTATGATGCCTTTTATTTTTCTTGAATATTACATACATTTGTGAAATTCTAAAGAACCTTTGAAATCAATTCATAATTTGCAAATCATACAGGTCTCTCTCTCCAGGGCTAAACACCGGAACCAGTGGGAGAGTTGGTCCCACATCACAGATAGTGCAGAGCCATGACTTATCATCACAATTATAAAAGGTCAAAGAATGCCTACAACAGTCTAAAAACACTCCTAGTTGATCTACCCGATATTTCATTTTCTCCTGGACTGAAGTAATTTTCTGATCAGTGTTAACATAGAGAACCTTTTGTTCGTCATCATAACAGAGAAGCCAGCAGCCATTCTGAGGAGTTAAAGACACTCCATGCTGTTCTCTCAGTGTGTCACTGCAGACCCCTACAAACCAGAACTTTTTTTTTTCTGCTTTCACTTCCCAGAAGTGTTGTCCTGAATGGAAGGTCTCTTTACATAGAACGTATGCAGACATATTGTTTTGTGTTTCATCTTTGTTTACTTTAGTGCATTTCACATTTTTCCCCCTAGTATGTACTTCCAGGTTGCCCTTTACACTGGCTTCATCCATGGTGAGGTCTCCTGTATAGAGAGAGTGAGAGAAAGATTAATATTTCACAGCACTCAAACCGGTCATCTGTTTAAACTTGGAGTACTATTTGATATCATGCAAATGTGAAAGTATAGGTCAATTCTCTATTTTTACTTTTAAAATGTTTCACTGTCTTCCACAGCATTACTAGTCCATGATTATGAGGAAAAGCACCTGGAAAGAGATTCAGATAGATTCAAGAGAGATTAATATGAAGAGTCTACTGAAAGTTGTGGTAATCTGAAAAGCTTTCTGATTTTCTCCTCCTCACTCTGTTTCTTCAGTAGGTCTGGTAAATGACACAGAAGGTAATTTTGTATGTATTGTATATTGTCCATGGCAAAAGGACAGATTGCCTCTGTTTCACTCATTTCACCACTCTAATGTATATCACTGACAGGCTTTTAACACAAACACAAATGCCCGAATGCCAGAAATGCAATGATACAGGAAACTGTGATTTCTGATGTTTAAGAAATTAGAAATAAGTGAACGGTGTCATGAGACACGTTTTCCAAAGTTTTCAGATCAATGTGTTACCTTTATTTTGCTGTTTCAGTTCCTGATTCTCTTTCTCGATGTCATTCACTTTTCCCTCCAGATTTTTTCCTTCATCTTCATCAGTTGTTGTTATTTTACATTTTACAAATCACACCACACATTACATTTTTATAAATAACTCGGTAGTGGACATATAATTTTGAGACACATATAATAGTTCAGTGAGGACACTTAAATCAAGGAGAGAGTATTTATATCAATGTTCAATAAAAATGCATTTATTTTGTGTTGAATGGGTTTCATGAGACCTCCCTGTTATTCCATGTGCATATACAATGCAATACAGGTCATCCTTGTTGGTATAAGCAGCTACTGGGAATAGAAACATGATACAAATATACCTTTAATCTGGCGGTTCAGTCTCTCCACTTCTCTGTTACTGGTATCCAGTTGACTCTGCAGCCCTGACATACAGATATGAGTTGATGTGAGAAAGGCATTTACACCAGGAGTCAATTTATAGTGTCACAAGTTTGACAAGTTTGACTAATTTAACCACCCTAATGTATATCACTGACAGGCTTTCAACACAAATGCCTGAATGCCAGAAATGCAACGATACACAACAAAGATTTTATTTCTTAAGAAAATTGTGTAGCTTCAAGGCTGATACAGTGATTTTGAGACTGTTTTATTTAACTTTTATACAGAGTGTTGTGACCTTTGCAATTCAGTGTTGGGGGGTGGTATTTCTGTTCAAAACAGGAATATGATGAATAAAATTACAAAACTAGGCAGGAAAATAACTGGATCAGAAGTGAAAAGTATCATGCAGATTTCTGACGAATACACCATTAATTTGGGTTTGAAGATACTAGATGATCCATCCCACCCCCTCTTCTCTGAGTACTCCCCTCTCCCCTCAGGACTCCGCTATACAATGCCACATGCAAAAACAAACAGAGCTATTACATATTTTGTGCCAAGGAGCATCCAGTTGCTAAACAGGTTGAATTCAGACAGGTTGACACCATCCTAATGCATGCATACACTTTTTCAATATATATTGTATGTTTTTGGATTTGTTTGTCATTCTATGTATCAATGTGTGAGTCTGTATGAGTGTTGTCTAGCTCTATGTAACTTATGGCTCCTAAATGCAAGAAATTCCCCCTTGGGGCAATAAAGGTTTCATTCATTCATACAGGAAACTGTGATTTCTGATGTTTAAAAGAAATAAATTAGAAATAAGTGAACGGTGTCATGAGACACGTTTTCCAAAGTTTTCAGATCAATGTGTTACCTTTATTTTGCTGTTTCAGTTCCTGATTCTCTTTCTCAATGTCATTCACTTTTCCCTCCAAATTTTTTCCTTCATCTTCATCAGTTGTTGCTATTTTACATTTTATAAATCGCACCACACATTACATTTTTATAAATAACTCGGTAGTGGATATATCATTTTGAGACACATTATGATAGTTCAGTCAGGACCACATAAGTTAAGGAGAGAGTACTTATTTCAATGTTCAATAAAAATGCATTTATTTTGTGTTGAATGGCTTTCATGAGACCTCCTTACCATTCCATATGCATATATAATGCAATGCAGGTCATCCTTGTTGGTATAAGTAGCTACTGGGAATAGAAACATGATACAAATATACACACATTACCTTTAATCTCGTGGTTCAGTCTCTCCACTTCTCTCTTACTGGTATCCAGTTGACTCTGCAGCCCTGACATACAGATATGAGTTGATGTGAGAAAGGCATTTACACCAGGAGTCAATTTATAGTGTCACAAGTTTGATAAATAAACTAGTGCTGTTTACACTAAGTGAACGGTGTCATGAGACACGTTTTCCAAAGTTTTCAGATCAATGTGTTACCTTTATTTTGCTGTTTCAGTTCCTGATTCTCTTTCTCGATGTCATTCACTTTTCCCTCCAGATTTTTTCCTTCATCTTCATCAGTTGTTGTTATTTTACATTTTACAAATCACACCACACATTACATTTTTATAAATAACTCGGTAGTGGACATATAATTTTGAGACACATTATAATAGTTCAGTGAGGACCACTTAAATCAAGGAGAGAGTATTTATATCAATGTTCAATAAAAATGCATTTATTTTGTGTTGAATGGGTTTCATGAGACCTCCGTTATTCCATGTGCATATACAATGCAATACAGGTCATCCTTGTTGGTATAAGCAGCTACTGGGAATAGAAACACGATACAAATATACCTTTAATCTGGCGGTTCAGTCTCTCCACTTCTTTGTCACTGGTATCCAGTTGACTCTGCAGCCCTGACATACAGATATGAGTTGATGTGAGAAAGACATACACCAGGAGTCAATTCATAGTGTTACAAGGTTTGATAAATAAGCTAGTGCTGTTTACACTGAGTATGAGCAATACCTGTAATCTTCTGATTCAGAGTCTCCACCTCCTTTTTCACAGTTTCCACCTCCTCACTCTGTTTCTTCAGTAGGTCTGGTAAATGACACAGAAGGTAATTTTGAATGTATTGTATATTGTCCGTGGCTAAAGGACAGAATGCCTCCGTTTCACTCATTTCACCACTGTATATCACTGACAGGCTTTTAACACACACAAATGCCAAATACCAAAATGCAGTGATACAGAAAACCGCTATTACTGAGCTAATGTGAATAAGAAAGTAATTGTTGTGAGAAAAAACATTAACACCAGGAGTCAATTTATAGTGTCACAAGGTTTGATAAATAAGCTAGTGCTGTTTACACTGAGTATGAGCAATACCTGTATTCTTCTCTTTCAGAGTCTCCACCTCCTTTTTCAGAGTCTCCACCTCCTCACTCTGTTTTTTCAGTAGGCCTGATAAATGACACAGAAGGTAATTTTGTGTTGTCCATGTGAATAAAGTCAATATTAACCAGTAAGGCCCAGGAGGCTTCAGTATGTCTGAGTCCATGACTACAAAGGCCACCACATATCCTGATGTCTTCATTCTGCTGTTCCACTCATTTTGCCTCTCTGTCACTAGTAGGCTCCACTGTGGTACAGTAAGGAAAGGTGCTGAAAGAGCAGTGATCTTTCAGCAGTTAATACTCACTCTCTGTCTCTCCCCCACTGGCACGCAATTTGTCCTGTTGAGACTCTGGAATATGGCAGAAATTAATGTTGACACATGGTGTTGACATGATGTGTGATGGCAATAAAACATTAATGACCATTTTGATTATTCTTTACAAACGATCATAATGGGATTACATTATAAGATTATGTTGAGCACATATATGGAGGTTACGTTTTGTCAGATAGCTCAACATAGTATCATAAAACATCTCAATATGTATAACTCTGTTTTTTAAAATGTAAAAGGATTTAAAGGATTTAAAATCAGTTCTGTTTCAAGGGCTCAGATTACACAAGATCATACATGACACTTGATAATATTAAATTACACATTGTGAATTACCTGCTGCTGTTTCCTTTGAGTCTTTCCATTTAATAAAACCTACAGGCAAACGGTCTTCTATTAGTCTACAACATACATGAGCACAAATATAATATATTGTATATTTGTGACAATAAAGCAGCAATGTGATCAGCAAGTTGTATAGGACTGTATGATGTAAATTAATTAAACCCTATGCATTGTACCAATGAACTACAATAAATACCATTACTATTACCTATAATTTTATTATCTCACATTTATTATCTTTATAATCACATTATTTCTAACATTGGATTTAAACATGCCATTATTGGTGCCACATTACTGAAACTATCCAAACCTTTTTTGTACAAGATGAGTCCAGTAGCAATGGAAGACAGAAGCAACAGAACCAGACCACTAATGAAAACTTCTTTCCAAAGGCCTGCACATGGTAAGAAAACAGACTTTAAACTCTAAACTGAAACACTACATAACTCATACATAACTCATCACTCTTAAAGCAACACTAAAGCACTTTTCCTCTGTCGCATGCATGCTATTTGTTTATTTAGCACTGGCTTTGGAAATAACATGTCCACAGACAGGGCAGAGTATGTTGCACGATTTAATGAAAGTATGATGTATTGCGACATCAGATGCAAGTCAAATTTGTAGTTTCTTATGTCTCATTCCATCAAACTACAGATGCGCTACCCGATCTGGCAAACTTACATAGTGCGGTTATAGCCGATAGAGGGCCGCGAAGCGAATGCAGAAGTGCCGTTCACCCTGTTACGAGTTGATGAACAACTGAAACGATTTTGGAAACATTATATTAAGGTACAAAAAACTCTTTGGTGTTGCTTTAAATGAAATTAAATGACACCCACAAAAAATACAAAAACATGTTCAAATTTCTACCCAGCATTTAAAATAATGTGAGCATTAAAAACTGTGTTTTCTACCTGTGAGACCATATTTGGTGTGGTGGGTGTGTAGTTGAATCTTCACAGTTCTGAACAGAACTCCTACCTTTGCTCTTCTGTTTCAGATTCTCCATCTCTGCATCTCTGTCCCTCAGTATCCTCTCCAGTTCCACTTGATCATGAAAAACAAAGCGTGTTTTATAATGCACTACTATACAGAATATTTACAATGATGTATTATCTTCACAATTTAATGTGAAGGTACAGTTACATTTAATGTGAAAGGTACAGTAACATTTTTCTTTAATTAGCCAACTCAATAACCAAACTAAGTCACCCTTTCCACCTTTCATTGTGCCTCCCTGTACTCTCAATACACTCATTCAAATGTAAGTCTAGCTTCAACTCTACCATACGTTTGTACAAGCCATTTGCACCCCTTTTGCCTCCCAAAACAGTTTTGGAAAATATGGTAAATACATATAAATATGGTAAAAACATATGAATACATACTATTGATGAATCACAATAACAAAGTCTTACGCAAACATGTATACATTTATACCTACAAGGAGGTATATATATACCTGTGCCAGTCTTGGAGGTGTGAGGTAAGACCCTGCTCTCTTTTCTCTCCTCTTCAGAGAGACCTACAGAGCACGCAACCCACTCGGAATCAGAGGAAGAGTGCAACAGCCAGGAAGTCACACTCACAAGTCCACGTGCATCTGAGAAAAACATCATAGACAATTTTGTATTATTTAAACTGTTGGCCAAACCTGAAGATCACCATGCAATGTTAACCACACTGACTGGCATAGTGTCTGTATTTGTTGGCTAGTGCTTGGCTGAAAAAACTGTAAGATGGTTCCTGCAAACAAGGTTTAGTCAACGTACATGAACAGTCTGTCTCCCAAATCACCAATTAATCACAGCACGATGCATATTAGTTTTCAGGGGAATGTCGCATTTCGATATATTACTGCACTCACCTGTCGCACTGTGATGGCTCTGACTGGGGATTAGTGCACCTCTGTTGTTTCTCCAGGTGAGTGTAGGCTTTGGAGACCAACCATCTGACACACAGGTAACGTTCACCTGCCCACTGCCTCCAACAGTGACTGAAAGGACCGGTGGGGAGCCCATCACTGATGAGAGACGGTGGAGGAGACAGGAAGGAAGATCCGTCAATCTCCAAATGTACAGTTTCAAGAGAATTGAAGTTTGTTTTAGTATCACCTGAAGGGCCCTATTTTGGTGATCAGAAACGGATGGTCAGAGGCGCAAAGTTTATAGAGATTAAAAGCATGGCCAGTCCACATTCACTAATTTAATGGCGTGATTCTGTGATCAAACGCTCGGCGCAAAAGGGTTGTTCTTATGTTTCTTAATCAGTCATGGGTGTGTTTTGGGCGTGACATCCTTTAAATCAATACAAATGACATCTGCCATTCCCTTTAACAGCAAGCAGCGCAACTTGGTATTTTGATTGTCAGCGGCGCATTTGAAGGAATCTGCTTGCACACAAGACCATATGCAACAGGGATTCCATTAAACCTTCCTTTACTAAAACCTGTTTGCGACTAGCATGCATCTGCACTCACATATTATTTGAACTCATAGGTAAGGTGAAACTAACCTCACCATGGTCTCATACTGTAGTCAACGACAAAACAGTTCTACACAGTTAATTACTTTCACTGTTGACTGACAAGGGGTTAAAATCGAAAACATAGCCTGAAAAAGCAACACTTACCCCATAAAATGCTCAAATGACTGAATGGGAACTTAGAAAGAGTCCTGCACACTTACCATTCCACAAGCAATTTTTTTTTTTTAATTAGAAATTACAACGATGAAGAATTTACCTGATGAAGGTCTAAGACCGAAACGTTGTGATTTCTAATAAAAAAAATAATTGCTTGCGGAATGTGCAGGACTCTTTCTAGGTTCCTGATCTGCGACCTTTGGTCATATCCTACGCACCTGCCCGACAAAAGAGGTGTGCAAAAAGCCTTCCTATGATGCAAATGACTGAATAAAAATCCTAAGGATATTTATCCGCCAGAGTTGCTGCTTACATCTCATGACAGTGCGCCTTTCGCTATAGACCAGGTTTTCCTTGGTCAGCGGCATAATGACTAGTCTTAGGATGTAAGATAGCGATTTTTGGATCATGCGCCAGACCACATCTTATGTGGTTAATTGCCACACTCCTGGGCGCAAGGTTTAATAAAAATGGAGCGCATGGCAAAAAATTCCTCACTTTAGTGAGAGTAAGATAAGAATGAGGCTTGCGTCACGCTTTGCACCACCTTGCGCTGGGTGCATGATAGGGCCCATAATGTTACAGTGGGTTATCAATGACTGAGCAACATGAATAATAATCATTAATGCAGTACTTTGATTGATTGTTATTTTTTCCCACCTTTCACAATGAGGTGAACACTGGCCTTCTCGTACCACTTATCCCCAGCAACAAAACAGACAAACTCTCCAGTGTCTGCCAGTGAGACGTTCTCCAGTTTCAGGGACACGTTCCCCTTCTCCAGCTCCCCCATCAGGGACACCCTGCCCCTGTACTGAGAGTCAGCAGGCTGCTGCTGGATCTGCTGCTTCTCATAAAGCAGAACTGGAGTTTTGTACTTATCAGGTCGGTGCCAGCGCACTTTTAGTGATGCAGTGAACGCAGGAGAGAGTGAACAGGGCAGGATGACCGAGGATCCCATCCAGACAGAGAGTGGGCCATCAGGAACAGACAAGGTGAATGTGTCAGGACCTGAAGACAGAAAGAAAGAGTCAGAGAGGGCAACCTGTGTTTCCCCACATAGTCTTCATATACTGATGTATATTTTATACTGTAGCAATGACATGTGTTTCAATCTACAAAATCTAAATAATATACAAAAACATTTAATGTCAAGAGAATATATTAAAAGTTCTCTAAGTCTTGTTACGTGGTTTCTAAGCTAGAACCATTTTTGTTTCTAGAACAAACATCTCTCTGCCTGTCCCCTGAATAAGCTGTAAAAAAACAAAAAACGTGGTCCTTGTGGACAACCCAGGCTCCAAAAACTGCAACGAAAACCGCCCGCTCGAGCTTGGACCATGAAACATAACAAACTGTGTTCCAGCCAATTACAGACAAGATGCGCATTCATGACAGTTTCAGGAAGCACACGAGGGAGGGGCGAGCTAGCACTCTATTTTGTTTGATAATACTTCAAATGTCAACAGAAGTGACGTCACCCAACCGTGTTTAACAGACATTTAGCAGACATGACAGGTGGACTGCACCAAATGGGAGGATTTTATTGTTGACGATCTTACGTCAAGGCAACTCAGCCCCGAACTAAATGAGATTGAGGCAGAGGTTGTGAGCATGGACAATTTGATCAAAATCAGAGACTGAAAGCGCAACACTGAAAGCTGGTGAGATGGGAGATTCAGAGCTCAGAGCAGATATGCAGCTCTTTTTAGAGGAGGGCATGAATGAGGCAGGCTGCAAGCAAATTCAGCGTTTAACAATTTCTGATGAAACAGGCCTATCTCAGCAATGGAATATTTGGAAAATGAATTCTGGCTTGGAGTGGAGAAGGAGTTTATTCTCATCGGGTAGAGGTGTGTGCAACTATGTGTATTTTTCTTCCTTTAGCCACATCCTGTCTCTGTGAGATGGGCTTTTCAGCTGTTGCTTCACTGAAAACAAAGTACAGATCTCAGCTGAAAAGTGGCAGTATCAAACCGGCAAAACCATTGTGAAAAGATGTGCAAAACAGGTTCACTACAGTCACTAATGCAGTGATGAAACTGATACATTTACTTGCTCATCTATCTTGCCAAATGCATTTGCTCTTTTTCTGCACAGATTGCAAAGTGATAAAATTAAGTGATAACACAATTGCACCTTACTTTATATTTTAACTTGGTGTTATTTGAGGCAAGTAATAACGTCATTACACTCTTATTTTCTCTATTTTCGAACTTGGCCTATTTTGTTACCATTTTGTTGAGGTGAAGGGCTTGGAAATCCCTTGTCCAAAGTGGGGAATGACAGAAAAAGTTTGTGAACCACTGTAGCATTGCAACATCAATTATACAGGTAGGTATAGGCAATAAATAGAAATCTATCGTCATGTAATCATTATCTAGCATGGTAACATGGTAACAAGTAGGCTATATTAAATATATAATATTGTAGCGACCGGCTGTCAATCAGGGAGTGCCCGCGCTATGCATAACCCCGGGCACGCTCATGGTTGGCAGCCTCTTTCTGCCTCTTTCGGTTCTGGGTCTGACTCGGCCCGCTGTGTGTTATACTGTATGCTGCATTGTGTGCTTTTGGGACAATAAACCAGTTCATGAAACTCTGGCTCTTGGTGAAACGCTACAATATATATATATATATATAGCATATATGGCAAAAAGTAGGCTATAACCAAACTCTCTGCAGAATGTTTCCTTGTTTGTTATATTATAGACCAGATACATTATTAAGACTGGATGAAGCAACATAAAATTAGTAAGAACACTTACTTTGTGCACCTCGACAGACAGGTAAAAAGAGCAGCAGCCACCACATCACTGCCAACAACAAAACAAGACATTACTTTTACATGTGTCTAGAACAGAGACACAAACACACACACAGGGGGTAATAAGTAGCCTAGCCTATCTCCTGTCAAGCTATGGGTTCTTGATTAATACGGTTTTTTTCTTGCTGTTGGCCAGTTTTGAGTGAGCCATTTTCACACTTTCAGAAGGAAAAATGTCAATCGTTCAGTTTGAATGTCTACGTCTGTGCAACTCGCAAACAATCAAGAGATTACCATCCAACCGAGTGCTAGACAGCTAGTGCATGCCACCAGTAGCCATTGCTGTTACAGTTGCTGTGATTGGACCTAACGGAAGAAGATGAGTAGAACTAAAAAAGCAGTGTGGAATCATATAATCGTTTGCAGATAATTTAGTGTAGATAAGAGAAAATCAGTATAGTGATTAGGTGATGGTCCATATTTAATGTTGTTTGGGTCCAGATGTGGAGTCCCCTGCTCTAGAATCTTATAGGGCAGAGACGGGGACATGCCTTTGTGACAGAGGCAGAGATGTGGGGCGGGGCTAAGTAAATCCCCGTAAGAAGGTGCAGAGATACAGTACATACAGGGTTGGGTAGTAACGGATTACATGTAATCTGGATTACGTAATCAGATTACAAAAATCAAGTAACTATATTCAGCCCAGATTACAATAAAAAAATTGTGTAATCAGATTACAGTTACATTGTTGGGGATTACCTAATTACATTTTATCATGCAAGCAATGCAACTTTTTGATGATAGCCTAGTTATCTTTTAATTCGACAAGCTTCGGGCTTGCCGGTTCGATCCCCGACCAGTAGAAAAAATGTGGGCGGGGGAAGTGGTTGAGCACTGCTCTCCCATGCCCACATCCACGGCTGAAGTGCCCTTGAGTAAGGCACCTAACCCCTCATTGATCCCAGAGTGCCGTTGTAGCAGACAGCTCACTGCTCCGGGTTGGTGTGTGCTTCACCTCACTGTGTGCTCATTGTGTGCTTCACCTCACTGTGTGTTCACTGTGCTTCACTAATTTGCAGATTGGGAGACCAAATTTCCCTCACGGGATCAAAAGAGTATCTATAGGCTACTTACTTACTAACTTATTTACTATTGGGGCAGGTCTCTCGGCACACTGCCTGATCTTTTCCTCCTAATCTTAATGTAGCCTCTTGTTTTAGTGTTACCGTTTACTTTGAGAAAGTCACCAGGTCCCCCTGGTTGAAAAACATCCCAAAGGAATAATTTTCTCACC
Organism: Alosa pseudoharengus; assembly: GCF_046254945.1. Lineage (NCBI taxonomy): Eukaryota > Metazoa > Chordata > Actinopteri > Clupeiformes > Clupeidae > Alosa > Alosa pseudoharengus. The sequence goes on from NW_027468564.1 coordinate 51,029,356, forward strand.
CCCACAATTGAAATGGGCATGGTGTCATTCAATCTCAGGCCATGTCCTGGGTCAAAAAAATCCTGCGAAAGCTAAATTCATTGTCCAGGTGTGCCCTTATAAAGGTTAAGCTGAGTTGTGCATGTTTGGAGAATAGTGATCCATGATCACATCCATGATGACTAAGTGATCAATTTTGGGATGGGGAAAATTTCAACCACCAAAATACCACCCCCAAAGTGGAGAATAGCTATAGAAATGTATTAGTTTTGGGTGTTTTTCAGACAATGGGACCTGGTGACCTCAAAGTAAATGGTAACACTAAAACAAGGGGCTAAGATTTTTGGAAGAAAAGATCAGTTAATTCACACAGGAATGCTTTACTCAGAGCAAAGAGATTTCTTAGATGTAATGAAATAATAAACAGAAAAATAGAATGAGAATTCTTTCATCAACTCAGTGGTGGTGTCTTTTACTTAAGGGACATATTTATTGAAGTAATCTAAAAGTAATCCTAAAGTAATCAGATTACGTTACATGTTTTTGGTAATCCTGATTACGTTACTGATTACAAAAATTGCCATGTAATTTGTAGTCAGTAATGGATTACATTTCAAAGTAATCTGACCCAACCCTGAGTACATACTACAGTAGTTGTAACTTCGGCATGACAGGATTTAAAAAAAATAACAATTTATGAATGTGCATTACTGATAAATAAATGTGCAGTGAGCAGAATTTTCGCATGGCTGCACACACTTTTTCAGTGCTGTCCAGATGGGAACTCTTTGCAAGATTTATTTACAAAATGTGTTCAACTTTCATTGGTGTGTTATACAATTATGATATGTATAATGATTGATGATCTTCTCCACGTTGATACCAAAGCATGATATTGATACATGCAAAGGCCAATCATTTGTTATCATATATCTAGCCTACTGGTTGATTTATATAATGGACTTTGAGCTTTTGAGAACACTGTTGTTGTTGTACAACATTTGTTGGTGTGTCCTGCAATTCGAATATCCTAACTCGAGTTTCCCATTGCGACTTTGCTTAAGCATTCATGTGCTCGGAAATAAGTATTTAGGATATTTCCGCAATCACTTGATGGCCGCATTTAAAACTCACAAACTCCGAAGCAACGCTTTTCTACTCGAGACCTCAACTATCCGAGGAACATGTGAATGTAACAAAATTGCATTGTCCTTGGCAAACAAAAAACAAATAGCCTACATTTAATTGTATGTAATAAACAAAAAATGAAACCCTGCACATTTGAATAGGTTATTTCTGGAATAAAGGGCATAAAAGGTAGCCTATCAAAATAAGTAGTGACGCAGCAGTGGCAAATGGGAAAATCCAAGGCTACTACTGCTAAGGAAAATGAATCGAATGAATTGAAAGACCATAGTGCAATGTTAAAATAGCCTATAAAATTGCAGGTTTTGATCTTACCTGTCCACCAGGATTCAAGATGTCATAAAAACCAGGATTGCTTTCTGTAGTTTAGGCTATAACGTAGCTTTGGGACAAACTGCGCGGGTTGACCGGGGTGAATCACTTACTTTCGTTTTCTACTGATGCGCACTACTATGCAGTATCGTTAGGGGGCACCACGCCACTGACTGTTCGCATAAACCCATTATCTTACTTCTGACAGTCACTTTTTTAGCCTAAATCTTCCCTTAAATATATTTCCTTATACATTTTAACATTTCTTTGAATTGTGCACATTTCTCACTTTCTTGAACTTATTTTTCAGACAAAAAATGTATTTTCTCCTCTACAAATTAAGCTGTAGGCCTACAACACTAGACTAGCCTATTTAGTCACCTCCTTTTGAAACAGTTTAAATGGGCAACAATCACATCAATCACATAGTTAGGCTAGCCTACTGCATTGCCCAACTAATCTTAACATATTCAATAGGCTACTTATCTTGTACAGTTCCTGGTCACTTTTTTGCTTTTGCCTAGTAGGCCTATCAAATAATTAAATTAATTTCAAATTAACATAATTTTCACCTTACCTGAACCTTAGCGCACATCCTATGGCACTGCAGATTTTAAGGTACATTAAGCAGGTTTAGGTATTTTTGGCTTCTGTAGACTGTAGAGTCGCAATATATTTTACTCTGCTGTTGTAAATAGCAAGGTCCTCGTGACTTGTCCCCCCTATCGCAATGAAAATGCCTTTGTTGTGGAGGTTTGTCCACAGAGATCTTTTCTTTCATTGTTAGCTGGTAGAACCTAATCAGTTATGGTTATGATCAAATAAGTGGCACCTTTGTACTGTTTGTGAATAACTTGTCTCCACCTGGAACTCAAAATCTCTGGAGGTTGAACACTTCATATTTTAGCTTTTAATTAATGTTTTTTTTTTTTTTAAAAACAACAACAACAACAAAAAACACAAATACAGTAGAAAAAATACCAGAAATATTTTAGATGTTCAAATTGAGCAAAAATGTTTAACATCTTTTTAAAATGTGAAAATAGTGATGAATTTTAAGAGGGTTGAATACTTTTGCAACCCACTGTATAGAAGACGCATCCACATCACAGGCAATGCCAGCTGAGCTCAAATCATGCAGTTTAGCGATCATAATTTTTTCATTATTCTATAGCAACTAAATACTAGCAACTAAAGTAGCACTCAAGAGGCAGGAGGCTCAAACTGTGAGTGACACACACTCAGTATGGTTCCTCTGAGTTGGGACACTGCTGTGAGCTCCGGTTCTCTTGAGTCAGCTCCTTGCTGAAGTATATATTGTCCAGATTTATTGAAAAATCCACACTTTCAGGGAAAGAGAGAGAACGAGAGAGACGGGGTGAAAGAAGTGTTTACCTGTATGGTGACATTTGAGAAAATCAAATATAGAATTGGGCATAAACAATATACCCAAAGCTCACTGTACCTTGTATAAAGCCACAGCGATAATGATGAGCAGTAACAGTCCTCCGATACTTGCTAAACCTATGATTAAAGGTTGGTGGATTGGGACAATGAACTCAGCTTTGGTTACGCCCTACATTACAGGAAAGAAACAATTATGAAAGGTGATTAAACACGGAACATTACTGTCCATGTCAAAGGATTAACAAATTCCATTCCTTGTAAACAATCTGCTTATAATGAGTGATTAGGTGGGTGGGCGAACCTAGTTGTCTTAAAGACTTGCCCTTCCTCCATAAACTGTGAATACAAACGCTGCGTTACCTGATTCCAAGGGAAGTCTGGAACTGCCCCAGTAACCTGCCGTGAAACAACCATCAGTGAACATGACTGCAGACACTTGTGTGTAGCTGTACGTATCAGAACTATTTAATTATTTAAAATGGAACCAACTTACAGTCTGGTCATTTCCAGTCTGCATGTAACGTGTTTCATTATAGCTGATCTGAGCAGAACTTTTGTATTCCACCTTATATCTCCTTTCAGAGAATGTATATTCCTGAAGAACACTGTAGTGTCAGTGGAAGGTTCACACCCTTCATTTGAGCTAACATCCTTTAGTTATTACAGCCATGCAGACTAGTATGAATCAGACGTGGGGACTCACATTTGGACTGAGGTTGAAGACCGCGTCCGCAGTCAGCGGACTCTCAGAGATCTTTAATGTGCGAATGAAACACCTCACCATCTTGCAGTCTGTACAGTTCTGTGAAACAAACAAAGGCTTTGCTTGACTGAAAATATCAACAACAGTTCAAAAGTAATGACTGAGGGGAATGGCCCACCAAAATCTGTAACACTGCTAAAATTGTAAATGCTGAATTATAACTGGTAACTATAGTTTAGAAATCTGTTTTCACAAATCTCTCTATATCTGCTTAGGTTGTGTGTGTAGGTAAGTGAGAAAAGTTGCAAAGTGGTTTTACCGGAGTACTTGTATCCTCAGGGTCATCACACTGGATTGTTTCATTATCCTTGAAAAACAAATGTTATCTTGAGTTACCTTCCTAATGAGCACACAGAACATGAAATGCAAATGGATCATATTTTTGTGGGATTGATATACAAAATCACCTTGTTGTGTGAAATACTGTAATTATGGATTTCAAAGTGGTTCTCAGGTTTTGTTGAAAAGGTAAAATTTACTGTGAACGGCAGAGGCACCCTTCCCATGTTGGCTACCTGTGACGTAACAGTTTGACAAACAGAATCAGATCTAAAGATCTTTCAACAATGCTGTGAAGTTTGCGAATACAACTGTAATATGAGATAATATGACTTTAAGAAATACATTCTCTGGGCAATACTTTGGTACTAAATTACACATATAATATGTGATATGAAAGATGTGTAGTTCCATGGGCATTTGCAGTCACGTTGCATTAGATCGAAGGTATAGGGTACCTGATAAATATGTGTAGATTACCTGTGTAGATTACCTAGTACATATGTGTAGATTACCTGGTACATATGTGTAGATTACCTGATACATATGTGTAGATTACCTGATACATATGTGTAGATTACCTGGTACATATGTGTAGATTACCTGATACATATGTGTAAGTGTTTTGGGTCCTTTGTCCTCTAATGAGTAATCAAGGTATGTTGTTGAGGCCCCAGGGATGTCTAAGCTTGAGATGTAAACAAACACGTACATGTATGTCAATTACACAACGATGAACATGTTTATTTCATAATACTGTTGTAATGGTGTGATGTGGACAAGGTTTCATTTGTTTTGGTGGAGACTTACAACTTCACTTTCAGGCCAACACCGAAAAGTACAGGAATGGTCTTTGTTACAGGATAGTCCTTCCCATTGTCACTGTAAAATACAGCGTTTATAAACATTTGAGCAAAACACCTTGTTATGATTAAGTAATCTTTCTCTAAAGATGTGCATGGCCATTTTGATGATTGATGAATACAGGACAAGAACAGACTAAGAGGATGTATGGAGGGTCAATGAAAAACTTAGAGACGAAGATTACCTGTGTGCAATGATGGTCATTGCAAATGAATCATTCCAATCTACATTGGGGGTGATGTAAAATGACCCATTGAATATGGCCTGTAGAGAGAACAAGAACTCAGGAACTAGGAACCATACCAAGGAATGCTGGATTCCTAACCTATCTTTGGATCTCAATTTCACTCTCTCTCTCTCTCTCTCTCTCTCTCTCTCTCTCTCTCTCTCTCTCTCTCTCTCTCTCTCTCTGTATATGTGTGTGTGTAGATCAAATCAAATCCCAAAACAATGATTTCTGTAACATAGAGTTTGTGCTCTGTGCAAATGCAGCACATGAGATTAACGAAAGAATGTCAGGGTCAGTGAGCGACAAAAGGAGAATGTGTGTGTGTGTGTGTGCGCGTGTGAGTGTGTGCACAAATGCATGTGTGTTGAATTGAAACACTTACCCAACTTTCACTGCGGAAGACAGGAAGACTCACACTGCAGATGGTGAGGTCAGTTTTCTCTGGGTCTCCTGCACAGAGAGTTTCAGCTCTCTTGTTTTGCTTTAAGGGAATTAAAACATTCAGTTCAATTCATTCAGATTAAATAAATATCACATAAAATATAATACATTTTGATTTAAAATGTTAGCTGTCTTTGTTGCTAATACCTTGATAACTTTTAACTTGGAAAGAGACAGGCATTTTGGATAATTGAAAAGGAGGTTGGTGTTATAAGAATCATCACCCTCATTTGCCAGTTCCACTCTCACATGTAAATACTCCTGATCAGTAAACAACAACAGTGGGGAGCTGTTGGGACATAAGAGTTAATTTTACTCACGACAGCTGATAAAACCATGCTCAGGTGATGCCATGGTGGGTCAGATTGCTGGCTGGGAGGTGCTGTATAATGTTGCTTTAAAGAGTGACTCACGTGAAGTTGAAGTCCATTTTTAGCTTTGCCACACATGTGTCATTGTGTCCACATGATTTTTCAAAGGGCACCTGCCAAACATTAGTATGATGGTTAACTTCAAATAAAAATGGCAAAAGCATTAGAGTAGAAGTGATTTATTTTATCTTTAATACTGAATAAAGACTGTGATGTTCCTATAATGACTCTGCACTAAATTCAATCATTGCAACACACTGAAAACTGACCACTTCCGGTGACCAAAAAATAAATAATTAAAACGAATGCTGAAATATTATTATTATTATTAATATTATTTTGTTACTGAACAGTAATTCTCATAAAAGCCACAAATGATTCATAACGTCTGGTAATCAAGGCCTACCTCCACCATGGCCAATTTCTTGCTGTCAACATTTAAAATCCCAAAAGACTGCTGGCTCTCAGCTTGGGAGAAGTTCACTTTGAGCACGACAGGAGACAGTGTGTCCATTACACAGCTCTACGGGAGAGAGACTCAATAAGTATCCCACCAGTAGCCACTATTGCACATATCCACTATTGCACATAATATACCCACTATTCTACATAATATACCCACTATTACACATATCCACTATTGCACATACCCACAATTGCACATATTCACTATTGCACATAATATACCCACTATTGCACATATTCACTATTGCACATAATATACCCACTATTGCACTCAGCACTAATATCAGCATCGTAGCAAATTAAACATGTTTCAGGAGGAGGCAGTGGGTGATCATATTCAGAGAAGCCTGTGATGGCGTGACAGACAGACATTCACTGGGCCAACTGAATCCACCATAATCCTGACAATGGATTTACACAAAATTCAGAGAAACAACTTCAGAGAAAAGTTGCTGTTTTATACACTTAATTTGTGACATGTTAGATATGTGACCTACTGGCATATAGATGGTATGATTTTGGCAAGTTTTAGTCTTATTTAGATGAAGCCTTGACTGAACACTTCTCACAGTGTCATTTTTTGCAGCAAGGAAACCTCGGCTGTTTTGTCTTTGGGAATCAACAACCAGGTCATAGTCCAACTGAATCCCTTTGCTCAGTGCATCTGGCAACAGAGAGATTAACAAACACAAGCTCACAGACTGCTCACATCACTCACCAGGAAACTACAATTAGCACTCACTCACTAGGAAACTACAATTAGCACTCACTCACCAGGAAACTACTACTCTCCATGGTCAGTATGAGGCTACTGAACATACAGTACATGTTTGTGAGATCACACATCAACCTGTGATTTACATTTTGGCTCATATACTGTACAGATACATTTGTATCCTTTGGAAACAGCTGTTAATCATGTTATAGTGAAACAAGACAAGATTCATGGCTTCACCCAAGGTATATCCTCATATAATCTAAATCCACTATTGGCAGTTCAAATGTACCGTTTGTGCTTCTGGTTTGCTCGCTCATCTTGAAGCAGATGGTCACGTAGAACACAGGGAAATCCTCCTTGTGCTCGGCGCAGTCAAACTGCTGGATGCTGATCTCTGAGGGGCTGAATGAGAGGTGCGGCGACACACTAAAGATGGGCTTGGACCTGTGGAGCATGTTGGGATAGGGGACGGTTACGTCATATAAAAGCACTGACTTACAGGGGGGGCTTTACTACCTGGGGCTAAGTGGTAAAAGCACACCTGCCCTGCCATTATGGCACCGTAAGTTCACCCCCCTAGCAGGAGATGAGTCATTTCATCCCCTGAAGAAAACCCAGCAACAAAGAGCACAGGTCCACTTCAGCACAACTATCAATCCCACATTAAATATCTATCTGACATTCCCTTTTCTGTACATCTGATTTCAACTTCTTACGCCTCTGCCGTACTTCTACCTACTTCTTCATTCACATTCTATTGCACTTACGCCCCTGATCCACTAGCATGCGATGCGAATTCCCCAAATCGCAACGCTACCCTCCATGAAGACGCTTTGATGGGCGTTCCCATTGGTAGATGGGTGGAAGCGGCAGGTAGCCTAGTAAACAACCAAACAAAATGTTTCCCCTCCACTATTTTGAAATTAGGGAGGGAAAGTCACATCTATAAATTAGTTTGCAAGTTGGGCGGTCATTTCAATCATGAAGTTGCCCCTGTAGGATTCTAGCCACACATCATACAAACACGCAAATGTAGACACTGCTATGATTATTTTTTCTCATCTGACATGTTTCTGTACGTTGGCGGTAACCACCGGAAAATTAGGTTTTGTTTAGGCTACGTGATGATGGACCTCCCCTGCATTTTGCTCATCTATTGGATACTCGCCTCGCGATGGACGGATTCATTTGCATAAAGTTGGGGATTGCTGAACTTTTTGACGCGCCGCAGCCACAGCACTCGTCGCACCGCATACCCAGAATCCTATGCGGGTGCGGAATTCGCTTCTCATAGAAATGAATAGGGATACTGCGTCGCGGTGTTCGCATCGCATGCTAGTGGATCACCGGCGGATCACAGGCGTTACTATTACATGCCATAACAAATGACTAACTTATCTTACTTATCTAACAAATCTTTCACTTTATCTGAGTCTTTGTTGTTGAATGACTCCATTTTCAAGCCTTCAAAGTCTTTCAACATTTGAAAACATATATTGAGATGGTGGATGGCCTGGTTCAATCATTGAAAGTTTGTATCTTACTTTAGCAGAACCACCTGTCCACGAGCGCCCACTGCAATTTCCGTCAGTCCATACATGTCGGACTTCCCATCAATGGCCACCCCAAACTGCTGCAAACCTTCTGACAGCATTTTCGCTCTGATGCGCTGCACAGTTGGCAAAGAGATATTTTAATTGGGAAACATGTTTTCATTCAGGAAAGCCACTACTATTGGGAAAACTCTACTCTATAGATTTTGTGTCAGTGAATAAGATGCCAAGAAGTTCACATTTAAATGTAAACACAAATGAGAGGAGTCGTTTATTACCTGACTATACTCTTGGCGAATTCCCGTAGTTTTGTCTCCGAGGTATATATAGACGGCTCCTCTCTGGTTGTCCTCCAGTGGGGCTCCCACTGCCAGGTCTTGGAGCCCATCACCATTGAGGTCCCTGAGGTAGGCCATGGAGGAGGCAAACCTGCCCTGAGACGACTCTGAAATGTTCTGCATCTTCTCCAGATTGTTCTGTGGGTGGGGGAATATGCAGATTAGTGCCTTGGCTGGAAGGAGACCAGGAAACCATTCATTATATTTGTTACGTAGAGGCAACAGGGCTCTTTTTGGATGTTACTAGAATGTTAACTGTGTGACACTGTTTTTGGCCAAACTATTAAAACTTTTAATTTCATTTTACTTCCAAAAAAATTTGATATAATAGTTTAAAATGGGAAAATGGTGCTATAACCTAATAGATAGATTAGCAATACTCACTCTCATTACCACACAGAAGGATTTCCAGAAAGCATTAATTAATCAAGTGCATAAGTTTAGCCAGAATTTTGTTGGCAATTTTCAACCAAGGACCCTATTATTAGATGTCTTTAAGTACTTTCACTCGAGTAAAGGCAAGGCTGCCAACTCTCACGCATTGACCGTGAGACTCATTCATTTGATTGGCTCCACACACGTTAGCAGCCCTGGAAAGGTAAATGAACTCTATAACTGTAGGGTGTTTGACATTAGTCTTAGCCTTTGTGAAGACTACATTTAGCCTATATATTGTAAGTAACGTTATAAGTATAGTTTGCGGATGTGAAGGTCTTATAATGTACCACTGTGCGGTGATTCAAATTTGTTTTGTTTTTAAAGTTATCAGTGGTAATTCACTTTGCTACATAATGCTTACTACTTCATCCTGAGTCTCGGCATTGTATTGTTTAAAAAGGTTGAGGCAACTCTGCTGTTTAAACACACACTTGCTAACAGACCTAGCATGTATACGATGCTATGAGTGTTACACATACACATTTTGCTGTTACAGTAGAGAAATAAAGTGCTCATAGTTACCTCTTCCGTAAGGGCATACACATACATGCGGCCCTCTCTTTGAGGCTCATAATAGAGGGGAGCCCCGACCATCAGGAAGTCAGTGGTGCCATCAGAGTCAATGTCAACAGCACACAGCTCCGCCCCAAAATAAGATCCAAGCTAAAACACAACGATAATCCCACAGTCATCATACAGGTACTCACAAACTCATTCAAGCAAAGCATCAAAAGTGTTAGTGTTGTAGCCTACTCAGATTTTTAGCATCAATGGATCTAGATCCATTGATTTGGATCTAGCATCCAAAACAAATGTGTACCTATGCATTCCTACAACATTCTCACAGGACTTTATTTTGTGCAACATGCTGCTGGAGTATACTCCCTAACATGGATATAAACGTATGACCTTACTTACCATTTAAACTTATACACTTAGCTAGATTACATATGGGTGCCTGATGTAGCTGTAGCCATTATGGCTATAAGTGTATTTACACTTGGCATGACAATAGAAACACAATTACACATCTACCTAACAAACCAATGAAGTTCCATGAGCGGAATTTTGGCCAAAGTCATCCTTCTTAGTTTAGTCCTGAAATCCCATCCAACAATGAAGTAGTATGGGTAAAGCATACATTTCCAGAATCCTTGGAGTCCAGAGAGTATTTCAGTTTCTGTCCTTTGTATCTGTAATATTCTCTGATGCCACAGGGCATAAAGAAAGTGTATAGTTTAGGCGGAAATTGTGGAAAATGTTGTGTTTTTGATGGTTCAAAGAGCTCCAGTGACCTCTGTGTTTGTCAGAGGGCTTCACCAATGTGCTTAAATGAAAGCCTATGATGATACTCTTTAAGATGATACCAAACACACATATTATACAACACTGACAAGTGTCTTAACCATGGCTTCAACCAGGATATGCACCAGGCGTCTAAAATGCGATTTAAATATTAGAGGGTGGTTTACTTGATTAGGTGATAACCACTAAAAAGCTACCAATCTCAGAGGTCTATCATATCAAAACATAAACTAGGGATGTGTAGGTATAAAAAAATCACAACTAGAATTTGCCCACCCAGATGGTACCGGTATGCTATATTTTGGGTCTTTGGCCCAAGGACTAATATAGAGTTTCTGTGGTATAAAATGAAATGCTGTAACAAAGGTGTTCATTTTCAATAGAAATATAAATTCCTCATAGCCCATATAATCCAGTCACAACTAACCTGCTCACTGTCAACTCTTTGTGTGACATTCCAGTGATGTTCAGTTTTGCTGAAGACAATGACCTGTCCCCTGTGTTTGTATCTGGGAGCACCCGTAAAGTACAAAGGAACGCCATTCTTCTTTCCAACAGAAACAGAGTAGCCTTTAAGACAATACATAAAATATGATAAAGTGAATGCTACTCTACTCATCTGCTACTCTGAATTAACCCTTTCGGGGGAAAAATGCCTAGATTAATTATGATTTTAATTTAAAGCAACACCGAAGCACTTTTCCTCTGTCGCACGCACGCTATTTGTTTATCCAGCACCAGCTTTGCAAATAACGATGTCCACAGACAAGGTAGAGTATGTTGCATGATTTTATGAAAGTATGATGTATTGCGACATCAGAAGCATGTCAAATTTGTAGTTTTTTTATGTCTCATTCCATCGAACTACAGATCCGCTACCGCGATCTGGCAAACTTACATAGTGCGGTTATAGCCGATTGAGGGCCGCGAAGCGAATGCAGAAGTGCCGTTCACCCTGTTACGAGTTGATGAACCATTGAAATGATTTTGGAAACATTATTTTAAAGTACAAAAAAGTCTTTGGTGTTGCTTTACTAGATTTAATAATGTTTTGCAAAATGTTGTTTTATTTAGATATTTAACTGTCCACATATGTGAACAGCATGCAGCAAAGGGGTAAAATGGGATTTTAGCCACCACTGACATTTAACTATTTTATCTATTTGATGTGAATGCTACTCTATGCTACTCATTTGCTGCTCTGAATAAATACATTTACATACCAGAAAAAAGGTTTAACTGTGTGCCGTCAAATAATCAAATGAAGTAAACAAAATATATTGGGTGGTATACAACTCAAGGAGGAGGATACACTGAAACTGACATCAACCATCAGATTACAAATTTGAACCAGTGGAAATCTATTCAAACATCCTATATTCAATGCAGTGTATTAAAAGGTTTGATAAGGGCAGTGCTAAAATATTAGATTAGTAGATATTCTATAATCATGAACTCACCCATATAAGAATCAGTCTTCATGTCTGGGTCTTGAATTTCTATCTCAGGTGAATTCTTATCCTTAATCTGATAAAGAGATCCTTTCCAGTTATTGGATCCTACTGATCCTAGAATCAATGTGTCCTGTTGTGAAAAACATTGAGAAGCAATTTATATTTGTACTGAAAATGGTGTTATATTGTTCTAAATAATATTTCACACAGTATTAATCTTTCTTTGTTTTTAATCACGCTTGTCTCACCTCAGTAAACTCAGCACTCATTCCACTCTGTGAAAGTTCTTTTTCCCATGTCTGAGCCAGGTCCTGTTTAGAGCCTTAAACACATCAAGTCAAACCACATGAACATGAAAACATGAACAACATGAACAACATGGATGACACACTGAGGACATTACAATCTCAAACTGCAAAAGAGTCATTGTACAATGGCATGAGTTGGCATTACCTTCTATGTTGAAGATCTTTGTTTGCAAGTTTGTCAGAAGACCATTCAGCCCAGCATAATCCTGAATGTAGAAGGAATTATTGGATTTGGGCTCTGATGCCAATTTTTCGAGTTTTTCCATGTTCACTTCCTTTCCAACCTTTTGGAAAAAAAAATAATTATCAATAAAATGACTGCTGAATGACTAATGACTGTGCTTTTCCATGATAACATATAATATTTCCTAGAAGATCTGACCAGAATTTGGGAATTGGAAGTAGCAAAAGCCCCCCCCCCCCCCCCCCCCAGAGCTTCATACAGAAGGAAGACAATTTGAAATGTTAGAAGCTGGATATTGTAGTTTTAAATGTGAATGTATATGTATAATGTATACTTTTTATATATCCCATGTCAGTGATAGCATTTTGTGAACACACATGTTACACTGTGGCATACTGCTTATGCAGTGATATGGCATGAGGAACTGATCATCTTTCATGTGATTCTGACCCCACTGTGGGATTCAAAAAAAGATAAACAAAACAAACATGCATTACACACCGCAATGACAAATCGGATGATGTGTCAGGCTTCATAGTTTTCTAAAATGTATCCTCCCATTTTGTTAGTGTCTGAAGGATTGCCATCAGTGATGATGACCACTGCCTTTATTGCATCTGGGTGTCTACCACTCTCTTGTTTGTCAAATAGATTCAACCTGCATTGCAAACAAATAATAAACAATGTAAAGTAATAATATAATAATACAATACAATACAATACAATACAATACAATACAATACGATATAATATCATATATAATACAATAACATTTAAAGGGTATTAAATATAATAATATAATAAATAAATAAATAAATGAATGAATGAATGAATGAATGAATGAATGAATGAAGGAAGGAAAGAACAGTACTTACAGAGTGAAGCGCAAGGCTTGGTGTATGTGTGTCAGCGATTTCATATGTAGTTCATCGTCCAGCTTTTTCAGGGCTTTCTTGTCCTGGAAGTCTTTAAATGTGAAAACTGTCTTGAATTGTGAAGAGAACTGAACTGCTGCAAACTAATTAAGAAAACAAACAAACAATAAAGATTAAGGCTATGTTTATACGTGGCCAGCTATTTTCATAAACGGACATTTCACCCTCTCCGTTTTCAAAAATAACATCGTGCACACCTGTCAGTTTTCAGAAAACTTTTCCTTTACACTAACCTGGGTATATGCTTTCAAGAGCATGCCAAACCTGTCGGTGGCAGTGTAAGGAGAAGCTTAATCCAATCAGAAAAAATTAGCCAATCAGAATCCCGAAAATACCAACAACAGGTATCACTTCCTCTTTCTCTTCTGAACTGATTAAAAATCTCCGCCTCATCACATAAGTCTCCGTTTGTACCTTTAGACGCAAACGAACAAACAGAGTTTTCCCAAAAAAACGTTCAGCCCGGAGTTTTTAAAAACTGTTTGCGGGGGGATAAAACCTCTGTTTGCATCTAAATGATAGGGTCAAACGCAGAAAAACATCACCGGTTGCATCGTGTTCGTTGTCGTCTAAACAGGGCTTCAATATTTGCAGGCCAAGAACAACTGAGGTCAAACAATCTCACAAATTCGTACAGTGTGTTCTTAGATACAATAAATAGAAATTATAAAATAAGTTTACTTGAATTGATGTGTTCTGCATCTTATTCATGATGGTTTTGATTAACTCTTTAGTTTTTCTGAAGTCCTCTGTCTTCATGCTCCTGGACCCGTCAAAGAGGAATACTAGATCCACTTTTTGCTTTGTGCACTCTGAGAAAACAATTGGTGGAATGCATGTAAACATTGTTTAGGCTACACAACAACCACCACCACTCCAGAACACCAATAACAACAACATTATTATTATTATTATTATTATTATTATTATTATTAATAATAATACTATACTACAACTACCAATAATAATAATAATAATAATAATAATAATAATAGCAGCTATTGTTGGGGTCCAAGAAGTTGTTGAACATTGTACATTGAACATTGTCTGTCTGAGTGTCTGTTGCTGTCTGTCTGTCTATCGGAGTGTCTGTTTGTCAATGTCTGTCTGGCTGAGTATCTGTCTGTTTGAGTGTTTGTCTGAGTATCTATCTGTCTGTCTAGGACAGTGTATTTCTTTTCTGTGTTTGTTATTGAATGTATATTTGTATAGTGTATATTAGACATGAAGCTGAATCCATTGTAGGGTTGAGAATAAATTGTTTTATTTTTGGAAGTTGATTCATGGTTTGGATTATAGAAATATGTGAGCAAGGGTGCTGATGAATGCTATGTCTCTGTGTGTACTGTTTGCGTATATTTTGCGAAGCATTTGTTTGTGTACAAGTTTAAATAATTTCATGGTGAAACATTGTCTGAAACGGGGGCTTTGGAATTAAACATGAAATTTGGAATCTGCTGCAGGTGGTCACTGCATGTTGATTTTTATCTGAAATCCTCATTAACATGCTGGCTCAGTACTGCAAACCTTTATTTAACAGTGTTTATCATAACAAGTCTCACTACCTGGGTATGATAGAGGCACATCTCACTTTGTCTCAAACAAGAATCGAACCCCGATCTCCTAGTCTCCAGACAAGTTACTTACCATTCAGCTATATGCCAGCTTATAATGTTGACATGTGTTTGAGAGTCTATAAAATGGAATAGATAGGCCTATATCTTTTTTTAGGGTAAGGCTATTTGCACCCCTGGTACAATTAGCAGTGTATGCTATTCGTACCCTGGTGCAATAAGAAGTGAATTCTATTCATACCTCGGTGCACACAGCAATGTGTCCTATTAGTACCCCGTCTGGTACAAATATCAGTGTATGCTATTTGCACCCCTGTGCATTTATTCTGGCATATTGATCACACAATGTAATAATATATATTTTTTTAAAACAAGCAACATGTTTTTGTTGTTGTTACGTAACAGGGTGTAAATAGCTCAGCTGTGTAATAGACACTCTGAATAAGGTGCTGTTTGCATCTATGTACAGTTAGAAGTGGATGCTATTCGTACCCTGGTGTTTATAGTACTGCATGCATGCATGCATACTAACCTGACTCTCGCCAGATGAATTTCGTTCCGCTTAGCTCCGCCTAGCTTCACTCACATCCATCTGGGACCTCTTCCATTGAGAGTGATTTCTGCACCCAATTTTATGGTACAGCCAATCAGGACGCAGGGCGGGAGTTTCATAGATGTGACATAGCGTAGAAGCGACTGTGAGACTGTTATCAGCGCCACGGGTTGGCTTCGATGTGAGTGGTTGAAGTAGCACGTCAATAGATGATAGACAAGTGGCTTATTCAATCATATGCAAGCATTTTTGGATTGAATGGATTGGTCCCAGATGGATGAGTGGAGCTAGGCGGAACGAAATTAATCTGGCGAGAGTCAGGTTAGCTATTTACACCCTGGTGCATGAACTGGCTAATTGTTGCAATCAAAACTTCCGTTTGAGAACCGATTTCTTGTTCAAATTGCGCGCCTTCTCTCCAGAGACATTGGTACCCATGCACACTCACTCTGCCAAAACTCATCACATGGGAATCGAACCCGGTCTCCCGTATGCCAGCCCTTGTCTGTGACCACTGTACTATCTGCTTCCACAAGGAAATAGTGTTTGCAGGTAAACTTATAGTTTATAGGCCTGAACGTCATATTCACGAAATTTCTGTTAACTAACAAACTGACGGTTGTATGTGTTCACTGAACCAAGATTATGAAAATAAAACACAACTTTTCAATCTAAAACTTAATCTGAACAGATATAGTGCTGAAACCTTTCAGAATTCTTCACTTTCTGCTGACGAAAAACAAATGTCCGCCATGTTTTTTGTGCACGTGAGCAACGTCTTTTTGTTGTTATGTCACAGGGTATGAATAGCTCAGCTGTGTGGCCAAGGCTATTCGTAGCCTAACAGGGGTGTAAATAGACACTCCGCTTTTTTTATTTGAAATTCCACCAATTTTGCATGTGTTCAAAGATAACTGTAAATTATACTGCATATAAGTTTTGAGATGTTGGACGCTTCGCATCACAAAACATGGGACAAACAATTATAACTGGCCACTTCATTGACATTTGATTGTTTAACTATAAAAGGGATTGACATTCCTATGCTTTTAACAATATTGACTGTAGCTGATGTATTCAACATTTTGTGGGAATGGGATTAATGGTCTTTGAGTTCTTAACTTTACTTTCACTTACTCTCACTATTTTCTCAAGTGATTTTCTCACTTTCACTTTCACTATTGTGGAATAAGTTGCCATTTTATGAGCAGAAGAGAATTTAAAGGACAATTCCGGCGCAAAATGAACCTAGGGGTTAATAACACATGTGTACCAAGTTTGTCCGTTCTCTGGGATATGTTTTTATGCTAATTGAACGTGACCAGTTTTACCACAAACCGCTAATTAGCATTAAACGCGAGTCTTCGGGGCACACGCAAAGTAAAAAGAAATTGCTATTTCTATACCACTAACAAGGCTCAAAATAGCACCACACTTACACGGTAGCATAATGAGGGGCCCTACATGTAAACCGAAGCATTGAGAACTTTGTAAGTGTACAGACAGTTTACTAAAAAGATAGTTTAAAAACAGTACCGTTCACGTATACAAGCGGGCGCCATCTTGGGAAAACACGTTGTGCAACTTGAGCTGAATTATCACGTGACTGATTTCCCAAGATGGCGCCAGGCTTTATATGTGAACAGTACTGTTTCTAAACTATCTTTTTAAAGGTGCCCTGCCACACAAAACCGTTTTTACTTGTATTTTTTTTATATGTTAGGTCCATATGTGTTTGTGCTATGTCGTGAATGTGAAAATTAACAGCTACCTCCTCTGTCAGCTCTAGCCACTGAAAAGAAATGAGCGGAGAAATTAGGCCAATTGCAAAAGCTCTTCAGTTTGACATGAAATTGATAGAGCTCATTGCTATTCATGAGCTCGCCCAGTTGAGACCATGCCCACAAAATCCGTTTAGCTCTGTGACAGTTTTCGTAGGCCTATGCAAGGATGGCTGAATGTCAACAAATGCACAAATAGAACTTCAACAATGCATTTTGCCCAAGAACCCAGACTTGAGGATCAAATGGCTTCAGTTTATTTTTTGGAAAAATGCCACAGACTGCAAAAAGTTTGCTGTTTAAGCCTGGAGCAGTAGGCTACCATCACAGCAACGAATGTATAAAGTCTAACTGTTAGCGAGTTCACCTATTGACTTCCATTGTGTGATGTTAGCATGCTTTCCCCCTTGTGGGGGGCGGTAACCTTTCCGAATGTCTTAACCGACTGTATGTTTGCTAGAATGGCCTGAAACAAGGTAACCAAGGCATGTTTTCCGCAAAAAAAATACAGATTCCATGGTAGAACTTCAGACATTACTACAAAGTAATGAAATATGTGTGGCAGGTCATCTTTAAGAAAGTGGAAACAATACCAACTGGTAGTTTATGAGATGCTTACAGCTTGTGTAAAACAAGAAAATACTAAATATTTTTCTGATAATGTTGATAAAAACGGCAACAATCCATGTGTGCTCTTTAGTACTATTAACTCTGTTCTGAACACCCCTCAATCTAGCAGTCTTGACATTTCCCCAGATACATGTGATAAATTCCTGCATTTCTTTGTTAGCAAGATTACCACTATTAGAGCTTCCATCTCAGCAGTGTGTTGGTATTGAAAGTAGACTATTTGTTTCCTTCTCAGCACCTCTATTCTGTGGTGTCCCCCAGGGATCCATTCTTGTGTCTATCCTCTTTGCCCTCTATATACTCCCTTTAGGCTAAAAAATATGGTATGTCTTTCCACTGCTATGCAGATGACCCTGTTATGCTAAAATAAAGAGTTGCAAACCTTTAAAAGCTGAGGTGATGTTAGAGACCTGCCTCTGCTGCTCCACTGATAGATCTACGAGTGTTTTCACGACGCTCTTAAGCTACGATGGTTTCGGGAAACAGTCGGCAAATCTTAAGACGTTCGTAAGAGGGACTTTACGACGCTCTTAGGCTTAAGATGCTTTCGGGGAACTGGGCCCAGGGCTGTACCTACCTACACATATTTGTTGAACGTGCTACAAAAATCATTCTTTGCGATGGATGATTTAGTACCAAAACGTTACGGTCCGATACAGTTTTGCCTATGGCTATACCGTGAGACTGAGACGATTTTTGTTTGTTCGAAGTGCGTGTTTAGGGTGTGAGAGAGAGGGGAGTCGATTATTATGAAGGTATATTGGGTGCAAAAGTGGCGAGCACATTTAACTGCAGATTTTGCATGTGCACACTAAAGTCATAAATGTGTAACAGTAAAGTTGAAGTTGTACATATTTTTTTATATCTTATTAACACAAAATAGGGGCTACGGGTTCACAAATCCTTTTTACAGGTACACAAATCCTATCCTGTGAGTCACAACTTTCAATAGTTATGCACTCAACACTTTTGCTCAAATCGTTGCAGCGCAGTTGGTGCGAAACACATTTGCACATCCGTGTTTCATAATCTGAGAACATGCACAACATTCGTGCATTTGTAAACCCAAATGTGAACTAATGCATCCGAAGTTGTGCATCTGTGAAATAATTTCTCATTAATAAAATTCTACAAATGGCTTTGATTTTCTTGCACGACTACAAGTCAATTGATACAAGTGCTCGAATCTGCTTCTACGAGTGACGATACTTTTGCTCCTGGCTAGGCGATATAATAGGAGCAAAAAGATTTGTATGTGTGCACGTCGAGCGAATCGATCGAGAAAACAAGGCGGCCGGATCTGGATCCTGGATCGCGCTCAAACATTGCCTGCTCATAAAGTAAGTAACCTCAGCATGTTTCCTTATCAATGAAGGACACACGATTTATAGTTTTTCTTTGCACAAAGCGAGGAAAAAATATTTGTTGCGGTGTGTGGTGTTAAGTTTTACGACCTTTATTATTCATAATGTCTGCACAGCAAACAATTGCTAACTTGCCTAGCACTATCCAATAGTCTTCGTGCAAGATACAAGTCAGCTGTTCGAAAATTGCGATTTTGGACGGGCAGTGTTATATTTCTGTACTTCTAAACTAGTTATTTATCTAGCAATAGCTAGCTAGCTTGATCTGGCACTGGAGGATTTAGCAAGCAGGTAAGTTGCTAAACATAGGTGTCATAATAATTGTAAACCAACAAACAAGATAACTTTCTTCATATTATTATCATGTTACTTACCTTATAGGCAATGGTAGTCTGAGCGCGATCCAGGATCCAGATCCGGCCGCCTTGTTTTCTCGATCGATTCGCTCGACGTGCACACATACAAATCTTTTTGCTCCTATTATATCGCCTAGCCAGGAGCAAAAGTATCGTCACTCGTAGAAGCAGATTCGAGCACTTGTATCAATTGACTTGTAGTCGTGCAAGAAAATCAAAGCCATCTGTAGAATTTTATTAATGAGAAATTATTTCACAGATGCACAACTTCGGATGCATTAGTTCACATTTGGCTTCACAAATGCACAAATGTTGTGCATGTTCTCAGATTATGAAACACGGATGTGCAAATGTGTTTCGCACCAACTGCGCTGCAACGATTTGAGCAAAAGTGTTGAGTGCATAACTATTGAAAGTTGTGACTCACAGGATAGGATTTGTGTACCTGTAAAAAGGATTTGTGAACCCGTAGCCCCTATTTTGTGTTAATAAGATATAAAAAAATATGTACAACTTCAACTTTACTGTTACACATTTATGACTTTAGTGTGCACATGCAAAATCTGCAGTTAAATGTGCTCGCCACTTTTGCACCCAATATACCTTCATAATAATCGACTCCCCTCTCTCTCACACCCTAAACACGCACTTCGAACAAACAAAAATCGTCTCAGTCTCACGGTATAGCCATAGGCAAAACTGTATCGGACCGTAACGTTGGTACTAAATCATCCATCGCAAAGAATGATTTTTGTAGCACGTTCAACAAATATGTGTAGGTAGGTACAGCCCTGGGCCCAGTTCCCCGAAAGCATCTTAAGCCTAAGAGCGTCGTAAAGTCCCTCTTACGAACGTCTTAAGATTTGCCGACTGTTTCCCGAAACCATCGTAGCTTAAGAGCGTCGTGAAAACACTCGTAGATCTACGAGCGTCTAAGAGCGTCTAAACAGTAGGCCTACTTCTCACTGAGGTCACCAACAGGACATACAGAGGAATTACAACTTAGAATACATAATCCAATTTACGTTCCCATTCTTTATTGTGTTTACCTGTGATGAATCAGATTTTAGCGTGCAAAATAGCCTACATTTATAATGGTCATAATAATGTGATGAAAAGCGGACAAAAATGCAATCAAGTTATGAAACGAGACGTTGCCAGAATAGTTTGACATTATCTTTGCTAAGTGAATATTTTATTAGGCCTATGAGGTAAAAAGCAGAGAAAGCAACATGTGGTTTAGTCTGTAGCCTACTGCATCAAAATCTAAGCCTACACATTTCCTCTCTTTCTTACTCGACTTCTTTCTTATCTTCAAACGTGTTCTTAAGTGACACTGCGAAAAATTATTGCATGGTGCAACAATCTAATCTTAAAATAATTACAATTATTTATGTCTCTGTGTGGTATATAACCTACTTGGGATGCTTACATGCAGATGTCAAGGTGTTTCTATTTTCGTATTGATGTGAATTAATGTGTAGATCCGAAGTTTAAATGGTAGGCCTATAGCTGTGACGTGGAAATGCAGCCAAATTATTATGATGAATATTTGGTTTTCCTTTAATCCTACTGAATTTGTAATTATGTATCGGCCGTTCTAATTGCCGATACTGATGGTATGTGCGTGCCTGTGTGTGTGTGTGCGTGTGTATATGTGTGCACCACCATCTACAGGCCAATGAGTGTACAGTTACTAAATGTACACCTTAATTTTAGACCTCCCCATGGATAAAATTCTACGAAACTTGGCATACCCCCAGAGAATGTCAGGTTAATCATACACATAAACTTTGGTGCAGTTCTGAACATCCTAACTAAAGAGAGGGGCGATTAAAGCAGAATGATATTGCATTTTCATTTTTACCGGGGGGGGGGGGGGGGGGTGCAAATCACAAATGAGTGATTATGGGCTAGGTTGATGTGGGCCCTTGAGACCAACATACCATACCATAAAAAAAATTCCGTAAAAGTCTAGTGGGGCTACATACCCACCAAATTTCATGTGCCCCGGTGGTTCGGTGTCCCGGGTATTGTTGACCAAAAATTCAGGAAGTAGATGACAAAAAAAAAAAAAAAACTTTGACAATCCCTATATGACCGCTTCGCTAGCGCCGGTCATAATTATAGTGATTTGGCTTTAAAACAATGTTACAAATAACCTCCAGACTTTCCATAATTTTTCACATCTGGAAAACAGTATTTCACAATTAGACATATCTTTCCTGACTTCCCAGACCTAAATTTACATTTATTTACATTTACATGTACTGCATTAATTTAGCAGACACATATTATCCAAAGTGAGAATTATATTACCAAGTCCATTGTCCCTGGAGAAATTTGGGGTTAAGTGCCTTGCTCAAATGCACAATGGTGGAAGCCAAGAATTGAACCCACAACTTTTCTGGCTACTGCATTCTAGCCTACAGTAGCTCCTTAGGTCAGACCACCCCTGAGAATGTCAGAACAGCTTTTATAGCACAACATTGCCAGGTAAAATGCTACATAGTACATACAGTACTACTGCTTTAAATGTGTCTGGATAGGCGGCCTACATACTCTATTGTTCACATATGCCACCAACACCATTACAACCTCACATTTGCCACCAATCAAACGCACCTTCCTTCCTCCGTTATTTTTAGAACCACCAGCTGCCACTGATATACATAGTGGAGTCACTCACCCTTTCTCTCTTCCAGACTGGTACTGCAATACCTTGTATCCAAAGAAGTCTTCATGGGATCCCAATCCATTGTAAATCTTATGTCCTACAATGTCTATGTTAAAGGCCATAGAAAAGAACACTATAGGGAAAGAGAATTAGCTTTGGTCGGTAATTGCTACAATGTAATACAGTGCATTTGTGAAGTGTCTGTTGATTTTGAATTTAAATGTAATTTGAATGCAAGCATATATACTGTATATTGGATTTTCTTTATGAGAGGAACACACTTGCATGGATGTTAAACATCAGGAGTGAAATCAATAACATCACAGGGGAAGCTGGGAAAGTGAAGGTTAAAACGGGTAAAAGATAAAAGCAACCCTGTAGCCCCTGCTATTTGCTGAGGCCAGAGCATCTCTCTCTCTCTCTCTCTCTCTCTCTCTCTCTCTGAGATTTGGACAAAAGAGTCCAGTCTGGTAAAAACTGCCTGATGTCCACAAGACTACTAGCTGGAGAGGTCTGATCACAGCCATCCTCCTTAGAACCCTCACCACTGGGTTTCACTGAGAGCCAGGCAAACGCTGCTCACCAAGCTGGGGGGTGGGGGGGGGGGTTGGGGTTGCCGGGAGTTGCAGGAAGCCGACCAGCAGGAAGTCGAGCAGTAGGAAGCCGCAGAATCCTGGCTATCCTGCAGCTGATAAAGTTAGCTGCGGGGAAAGCCAAGGGGCCTTGTCCACGAACATAGACCTGAAAGAGAGAGAGAGTGACTTGGCTTGAAACCACATTCCACACAATCTCCCACACAATCAAAACTCTACTTATTGTTTTTTTGACCTTCTCACCAGGTCACAGAGGACAACTCCCGGTATCACAGAGATGCCAAAGTGAAAGAGATCTGAGCCCTTTAGAACAAGAGTGAGGCGTGACACCCGACATAATCAACCTACAGGATTCAGATTTTTTCATGATTTGGCAGACCTTAAACATGATGGATGCATTGTAACCTGTGGGCTGGCATTGTAACCTGTCCGACATTGTGAATAAAGCTTTGTACTTTTGCCTGTGCATTACTTTTTGCTATTCTTGTAGATTTTATAAACTTTATGTACAGTAGCATGAACTGGAGCTAGATGCTGTAGAGATCGTCAAGAGGAATAACTGTGTGAAATTAATGTTAAAATGCACTATAAAAAAACATTTAAAATAAAACTGATATATTAAAGGTATGCAAGAATGACCACTAGCATTTAAAATGGGCATTACAGTCCAAAATCAACATTTTAGAGTAGAACCTATTGTAGGTTAATCTTGCAATCGAAAGGTCGAAATGTGTGTGAAAGTGGCGGAGGGTAGCACAGCAGGCTAAAACTCAAAATATAAACCGTATTTGCAGGCTGCAAATGAAAGTTGGAATTGTGAATATCCTGGTTGTAGGATTGTTGTCAGTGAAGCCATGAAACATGAAAATAACATGTTTCTTTATTAATCTCTGATGGCATATTATGGTCATTTTATTGTGATGATTTATTACATAACATGTCTATGTAGCACCTTTAAATGCAGAGATGCCCTTACGTAGCCACTGATCTGCCCTCAGAGCTGTAGAATGTCTGATTGAGAGTATTCTTCAATACTGCCCTGTCCTCACCAGAGTGGGGTGATGTGGGTTCCTGTTGGACACATCAGGGTAAACAACACAACTTGATTGCTTTCAAATAATCATCAATAATGACTCCAGTAACAGTGGAATACAGTAAACCAAGACAGAAACAACAAACAACTGATACAACAAATTACACTAAAGTGATTCATTTCAACAAAGTCTTCTACTGCCACTAATAATAAGAAGGATAAAAATAGGGCCCTGTAATAAATCAGATTTCAATTTAATTTCAATATAATTTTATGGATTAAGATTCTATAGGCACTGCTCTGAAGGAAAGCGCTCTGCACAGCCCAGAGGTGGTGGAGGGTGCACCAAAATTCCACCACAATTGCTACACCATATCAAACAAATCCATGGGATAATTCATAACATTCCCAAATCTTTAACGGTTGTGGCCAGATGAAGGCTTAGCAAAGATTTACCCTTTTATGTGATGGCCCCGGTCATCAATTTCTTAAAATAAATAATTTAAAAAAGTACAAGTTCAAGTTTATTTATGGTTATGGTTGTTTAATAGCAGACAAAGTGACAATCACATTAGTCTATCAGACCCTATTAATTGCTTTATCCTATCTGCACAAGTGACTTCAACCAAGCTTAGAACTGTGACGATAGGAAATAGAAAAGAAATAGTGGAAAAATATTTTATCAATTTAATTGATAAACCCCCATGTCATGGGTAGCTTAGAATGCTGGTACAAACCAAAGATTAGAACACTCCGCTCTTTGGTCACTGGTCTGGTCATAATCACAAAACATTTGATGATGTCATAAAGCCTGTGTCACCTGGGGTTCCTGTGTTTGAAACATCCACTCATTCACTACTGCACTACAATAGTGAATAACCAGCACATAGTTGTCCACTATTTAGATCTTATTAAGCCTAATAGAAAACAGATATTAACAAAAGTATCTCCAGACCAAAAGAAACACATTTGTTGGTAAGATGCTGATTTATGTTATACGATTACAAATTGTAAGATTTTGTTAGGTTTTAAATTGTCGACTGGTATTTGGCTTATCATTTTAATTGAAAAGTACTGGACTAATACAACCAGCTATGTTTCAGGCAAGAAGGAAACTTATCATGTGAGGGAAATGGACAAAATATTGGCCTAATAACTAATTATTTTATGTTTCAGTTGTATTGTTTAATTTATGTAAATGAGCCTCTTAACACTGCTTCTCCTTGATTTAGACACATAGTGAGATTACTGTGAAACTGACCTTGCACACAAATGGCCAGGGTCCAGGATGACTTTGAAGAGATGGTAGTTACACAGTGAGGCAGTTGCAAAGATGCTGGAAGAGGATCTGGCCAGAGAGAGGAGGAGGCGGCGAGTAGGAGAGGTTGGATCATCCGTTCAGGTTGACCCGATGGGAAGCCAAAGTGTAGATGGAAACAGGAAGGAGAGACTGCAGCCCCCAGACAGAGCCTTCTTCATGGAGAAGTTTGAGATGCTGACTAGGGCAATGGGCCTGCTCAGTGAAAGATTCTGCAGCCTGGAGATGAAGCTGGAGGCAGGAGAGTTCAGCCGTAGGGGTGGTCGGAGCATGTCTGAATATGAAGGACACAGACGGCAGCAGATGGATGAGTACGAGAGTGACGAAGAGGAGAGCGCTGGGAATGTAGAGGGGTGGGTCCCACTCAGGAGGCGTCAGGTAGCTACGGCGACGAGCAAAGACGTCCGAGTGGGGAGAGAGAGAGAGAAGACGCTGCAGCTCCAGCTGGAGCTCCTGGTGCTTGAGTTGAGAGAGGTGGGAAGAGCGCGCTACCAACTGGAGGAGGACCGAACCAGGGACATCATCAGAATAGTGAACCGGGAGAAGGAGATCCGGTTCCTCCAAGAGAGACTGCACAGGGCGACCACTGAGAACCCGCTAGAGCCGCAGACGAAAGAGATGGCGAGAGGATGGTCAAAGAATGTGGAGGAGGACAGTCTGAATATGGCGGGGAACAGAGGAATAAGTCAGATAGATGTTCCAATGGTGAGGAAGGTGAGAGAAACAACGAGGAAATCTGACTTGCAGAAGAAAAGCGACCAGCTAAGGGGACAGAAAGAAAGAGAAATGCAGATTCAACAGCAGATCTTACAAGCTGAGTTACAAGAGGCAGGAAGAAACAGCTGTGTGTTAAAGGAACAGACAAAGAAAGAGTGTTTAAGAGTGATGGAAATGGAGATCCCACCTCTTCCAGACCGATGCGCGGCTGCCCAAAGGAAGGCCGAGGAAGGAGAGCTCAAAGACGACAACAACAGAGTGGAGAAGAGGTTGAAGACGACAACTAAAAGGACAGAGATAAAGCAGCAGCATAAAACGATCCAGGAGATGCAGGGAAGTGAAGAGACTATGAAGACTGAGGGACGGCAGAGGCAAAGTGTCACTGAGCTACGGAGAATTGAGGCAAAGCTCACACAGAGGGAGGAGAAGGAGATGGAGAAGGAGAAGGAGGAGGAGAAGGAGAGGGGGATGGAGAAGGAGAAGGAGGAGGAGAAGGAGATGGAGAAGGAGAAGGAGGAGGAGAAGGAGAGGGGGATGGAGAAGGAGATGGAGAAGGAGAGGGGGATGGAGAAGGAGAAGGAGGAGGAGAAGGAGATGGAGAAGGAGAAGGAGGAGGAGAAGGAGAGGGGGATGGAGAAGGAGATGGAGAAGGAGAGGGGGATGGAGAAGGAGATGGAGAAGGAGATGGAGAAGGAGAAGGAGGAGAAGGAGAGGGGGATGGAGAAGGAGATGGAGAAGGAGAGGGGGATGGAGAAGGAGGAGGATGTGCGGAGATTGAAAAGAGAGTGTGACACATCTGGATATTTGACAGGGTGTTTAGCTGGAGCTGTGAAAGAGAGAACAGAGGAGGAGAAAAAGAAAAAGAAAAGTGCACAAAAAATGCTGGGGGAAGAGAAAAAGGAGCCGAAGAGGTTGCTGAAGGCAAAAGAAAGTCCACACTACCAAAAACATGAGGTAGTGATAACGGAGCATGTGACCATGAAAGAGCTCAAACAAAAAGAAGGAGACCCCCTGAGCATGACTGGTGAGAAAAATGATTCTGAGGCACAAATGCAAGAGGGAAAAAACAACACCAAAGATGAGCTATTACTGGAGGCATTTGTGCCTCTCAAGGAAACAGAGAAGGCAACTAAGAAGGAGCAACCCATGCAGACACAGAATCGTAAAACAAACACCAAGCAGAGAGAGAAATGGGATCAGGAGAAAGAGGGACGTCAACAGACTGGTGTGACGATGGAAGAAACAAAGAAGGTGGAGAACGAGAACAGAAGAAAAACAGAAAAAGAGCCACAGTCTATCACTGAGGGGAAAATGACCCCTGTCCCAGCAGTCAAAAGGGGAGCAATGGAGACTACTGATGAGAAAAAGTTACTGGAAGTGGATATGTCTTTGGTAGAGATAGATGAAGTGAGTGAGATACTGCTGTCCACGGAGACTGACAAACATGAACCAGCAAGTGATGAAGGTGTGACAAAGGAAATCAGAAATTATGTTAAATCAAGACAATCAAGAGACCTGGTGAAACAGATGGCGGGGAGAAAAGGGGAGGATAAAGATAGATTAAAGAATGAGAAAGATGATGACATAGTGTTAGAGGTGGACATGCTTCTGAAGGAACTGGAGGAGGAGAATGAGCGAGAGGAAGCGAAGCGAGTTACTGTGCAGGGCAGACGTGATGATGATACGAGTCCACAGGCGCAGGTGAGACAAATGGAGAAGGCCCGACCGCAATGGCTGCAGGCATGGGGCGAGGAGACAGGAGCAAAGGATTGTGAGTCAAACAGCCCAGTGAAGAAGTCCCCACTGGAAACTGAAGACACACCGGTCACCTATCTGCAGGGACGAAGAAAGGAGGGGAGGCGTACAACATCCATTATCGAAGGTGACTTTGACAGTGTTTTGTGGATTGAGGAATTAGCCATTGGTGGGGCTGACACTCAAACACAAAAAGGCAAGCGAGAAGAAATGGCTGCTGTAAAAGTGCATGAGGAGGTGGGACAGCTGGATCTGATGAGACAAGACCAGACATTGGAACTGTCAGAGGAGGAGAGCGACGGGGTGGACGAGAGACTGAGAGAGGAAGAGAGGTGAAGAAACGCACAGGGGGTCCAGGAGAGGGATGACGACATAACCGCCTTTTTGGCTGAAATGGACGCAAGTCGACAAACTAAGGAGAAGAAGCGAGAGGAGAGACAGAGGAAACTCGACCAGGCCAACCAGACCTGGAGTTCGTTCACCGTGAGATCACCTGACTCCTGCATCACGGAGACTACTGCGGGGTCAGGCAGGACAAAGAGGACTGGACAAGAGAAGAAAAAAGTCACGTTTCAGATCAAGCTGAGTGACACGGCGTGGTGGCTGCAGGAGGAGGAGAGCCAGTAGCGTCAAAAGAAGACGAGATGCCCAAAGCTGCTGAGCAAAGAGAGCACATGGGAATATGGAGGGGACCAACAGCATACACATTCAACTGATGGCTTTCCTGTGTCACTTTCCTGTTTTAAAATTGAAGTTTACCATTTCAATTCACCATCACATTAACAATACTTTTGTAATTTAACAATAAAGACCAAAAACAATTATACCTGTTTGGTGTTCTGATCTTTTTTGCTCATTTGCAAAAAAAATGGACTAACCTCAAATGAATGGTATTACAAGCCCAATCCTTATACTTATCCTATTCCTAATAATGTGATCAATTCAGATTGATTATTATGGATTGACAATTAAGACAAATCAGTCTTAATCAAATTCAGTGACCAAATAACCAGAGTAAATTTACAAAGAACTGTAACATATTTTTAGACGAGTTAGGAAAAATTTAGGACTTCTATACTATTTGATTGTGGAAAGTTGTAGAGTAACACTGATGGATCTTCTTAACATATCTAATACATTTAAGTAGGAAGAGTTAATCTCTCCAGCCAGCTTAGTAGTCTTGCAGGAAAGTAATCACAAATGATACTGCTGTGTGCTTTTTTCTCACCACAAGAGGGTAGTCTAGTTGCACAAGAGAGGCAGTTTGAGGTCATCATGCTTTGTAAAATAGGCCTACAACCATGTAAAACAGGCCTACAACCATTTCATTTTCATTTTGATTCGAGAACAATATTTAAAATATTCAATCACTAAAAACACTTCAGAGCCTGAATATATTCAGCAGAGGTGAGATGTGCCGAGGGGTTTTTTAGAGTGACAGACGCCCTTGATATTGCCTAATTGTAATACATTTTAATGAAAGTCTTACAGATATAAAAAGTGCGGACAGAACTGTAAGACCTCTTATCAACAAATGTGTCATTTTGAAAACATTCTGACTTTGAGACACTATATACCACTTTTTAAGTGATAAGATAAATAGCATGCATGCATGGAAATACATGTATCATGAATGAATTAAGATCAATTTCCCAATAATTCACATCAAAAGAAAATAAGCAATAACATTTTAGAGTTTGAGGTAAGTTTAAAAGTCAACCTTTTGCTTCTTGAAAAGAATGTGCAGTCGTTATCACTTTTGACATCATAAAAATACATTAAATTAGCCACAAACAGTGCTTTGAGCAGAGACTTTCTAATGAGGAGATACAGCACTCAAAAAATACTCCATAGAAATGCATGGGGCTAGTTTATAACGCCAATATGGCTGTTGTCTACACATATCCCACCCCTTCCTCGGCAAAACGTTGACATGTGAATACATTAAGTCAATCATGTGGTGTGATGTGAATACATTGAGCCAATCATATGGTGTGTTGTGAAGACATCGTGTGTTGTGAACTCGCAGCTGGAGCAAGATTGGTGAAGCCTTGCGCACGCGCATTTCTGCCGAATAGGATGCCCGACGAGTGCTCAAAAAGCGCTGCTATATGGCCGCCGAGTGGAGGGACTTGAAGGACTTTGCTTTGACCTTGATTTCCTCTAAAAAACACTCAGGCATAATTAACCATGCTCACATTAGTCTCATTGCTATGTAGGTTAGATGGAACCCAATTGCATTTCACCACAATCAGACGAATTTCAGCTGGCAAAACTAGAAACCATACTCGAAGACAACCACTGACTTAAACTAAACGTTTAACCCTTCATTACTGTCCCCCAAACACACAGATTTCAGAAAATATAGTTTTCCTCTTTACCTTTAAAATCCAGCCCCTGGCAAAGAGAGCTAGCACACTTAAAAGATACCCTAGGCCTAGGCCCTACCATCTTTCTGTTACATGATCTACTTTGACTAGAATTTCTTGAATTTCCCCTTGGGGATCAATAAAGTATCTATCTATCTATCTATCTATAATTCCATTCCATGAAAATGCTGTTGTAGGCTATGATACTAGCAGAAATAATGCAACAGAAACTGTATTTTAACACATTATTATTATCAATATGTAAAATAACATACATTAATGGGCATTTGGAACTTAAACATTGAAAATAAAAAGTCTCAACAGATATTTTCAGGGTAATAACAACTTCCAATTCTAAGACATCAGCACTGCAGATGGAGATCTTATGGTGTTGGAATGTATGCTCCAACATCATCCAACATAGTGCACCCGCTGTCTAGGTACTCCAAGATCATATTGCCTCCATTATGTAGTGGAAGTTCTTGTTCAAGTAGAGAGAGCAGAGTGACATCCATTCTGAGGGCTTCACCTGTCTCAGGATGACACAACCGCAGCTTCTTGGCTGTTAGCACGTTGTTGTTGTTCTTCAAGCCAGCCTGCAAAGCAGCCGTGTCAATCACTTTCCCTATAGTCCATTTAGTGCAGAAGAACATGGCCACAGAGCGGTCTTTGGATTCTTTAGGCAAGAAAACTTGGAAATAGGCTCTCTCCGTCTGTGGTATTGCTTTATCTCCAGATGCATGCATTTTTAACTTCATTAGTGCAACCTTTGCTGCTGTTGCGCTGTTTTTCGCTCCTTTACGACGACCACCACTCGACGGCGGCGTATTCTTCTTTGATTCAACAATCTTTTGAACCAGCTCCTTTGTGGCTACCATTCGCGGTTTCTGTGTCTCAAGTTTTTCACACTTGTGGTCATCTTGGTGTCGATGTGCAAGACAGAAGTTCTTCTCACAATGAGGGCAGATGACTGGCAGCAGTTCTCTGCCTTTACAATCCTGAAATGCACATTGGTATAAGTTGCTAACGTTACCCTCTGAAACAGTCACCTCACGTTGAACATTCAGCTGAGGACATGAATGTGATTCACGAGTTCTGTGTTCCACGCAAAAAACACCAGAGCACGCATCACAAGTAAAGGGCAAAAAGTCTTTTTGGTTACAAGCCGTGACTTTGCAATGTTTGCCGATGTCTAGTTCAGCCATGATTTCTTCCGCTTTACTGTACGCACACTGCGTTGATGCGTGGGGTACGTGGGTTTTTCGACGTCATTATGAGAAGTTATCCACTTCCGCTCAAGATGGCGGCGCAGCGGAGGAATCTAATGCAGAGCGTAAGAAATTGTTTTAGCAACAATTTTCTGTGTGATTTTGCGTCAGCATGACCAATTCAACCTACCGAATAGATGACAGTTTGATTATCATATTGAACTTTGCATGATTTTCAAGAGATAAACGTACAAAATTGGTCAATGTTTTCTTTGCATCAAGGCAGTGCTTATGGAGCTCCAGATAGCTAGGGTAGTTAGCTAGAAGCTAGCTAACTAATTTGACAAGTCACTATAAGTTTTAATTTAATTAATCTCTTTTCCTCTGTATGCAAGATTTGCATTTGAGTAAATATCCACATTCAACATTTAGGGATGACATATCTACTTTACTGCCCAGACACTTTACAAGATGAAACTGATTAACGTGAACATTTAATTGGCTACCTGGCCTGCGAGTAAGCTAACACTTCAAAACATTAGCTTCTGCCCAAAGTAGTAACGTGTGCTGACAAATCAAGGTGTGCAATACGTTCTTCAAGTTGTCAAGTTTCTTGCGTTATAGGTTACCGACGGCTTTGTAGCTATCACATTAGATGTGCCCAGCAGAGGCTATTCAAAGGAGAGGCTGGAGCTTGCCAGCCACTGCATTTCATCATTGTTGATGGAAGAGAACAGGGAAATCTGATAAGCTAGTCACGGTGGCCAGAGGCTAAGGGGCCTGTTCTGTATAAGTGAAAATTCTTCTGATAGATTTCATCATTGTTGGTGCAAGCTGGCAGACACTTAACCGTGAGCTGTAGTAGCACACAATGTCTTATCTAATTAGGTCCAATCAATGGTAAAATCACTGTACAAAAATCACAGTACACTGTACCTTACTGCCGTGGATGTATTAATACCTAACTTACGTGGATAAATACTTACGTGGATAAATTTATATCTTACTTAATACATCCATAGCAGTAAGGCATTCTTGCCTAATCTTGGATGATGCAGTCATTGCTGATTGCTGAACTCTTCTCTCTTATTCTTTTTTCTCCTTAGCATCAGAGTTGGACAGATGACCTGCCCCTGTGCCAGTTGTGTGGTGTGGGCAATGCACCAAACTGTGTGTACGGAACAGATGGCAAGGGCACTCAGAGCCACCCGTACGAGGATGGTCATTTCCGGTTCAGGTAATTTTTTGTATTTGATGTGTGGGTATTTTTTATCTGGTGCAAATACCCAGGACCTGCAGTTATCAGTGGCCTATCATTATAATTGGTGCCGTTGGTGGTCCACCAGTTTTCTGTTACCTCTGTTTTCCAGGCTATGTGTAGTTTAAAAAAATCTGCAGTGTTTGTACATTATCTCACACACACTGCCACACCGCACCGCATCTCCCCTTGTTTAAGATGTGGGCTAATGATGGCTGCTGGTTGTTGAGTAGTGTCTGTAGGATCCAAATTATATTTTGTTGTCAGCATACCTTATGAAGCTTGGAATGTGAAACCTGTGGTTTGTCGATTATGTAAAATCTGTTTTGTGGCAGTTTAGAGGCAGCAGTTAGTTGAGTTTCAGTCAAGTGTCCCTCATTTGAATAAACAGATGTTCCTAATACCGGTTTATGTGAAGGGTTTTCCCATAGACTCTCATGAAACTATCTTTTCTGTTTCCTCAGTGGACACCTGTTTTTTTGTCCCAAGTTCAGCCCTGATCTCTAGATTGGAATGCAAGGCTCACTATATATTACCTTGCAAATGCAGTTGCTGGTTACATGTGTTTTGCTTTATCCAAGAATGTATACAAGCATACATATTTCAATCAGGGTATAATTACTTGTACACAAATACTTGTGCATTTATTTGCTTAGAAGCAGTCCTTTATATCTACTTCAGAATAAGCAAACCCCATTCATGTAATCTGCCATGTCATGCTGCCATCTTGTTACTGTAGGCCAGAGAGGACCAACCAAAACACTGCCTTGTGGGGAGAGGGCCTTTCACAGTATAGCAGTATAGCTTTAATATCAAACATGGATGTATGGATGATTTTGTAGTGGTTTCAGCATCTGGGGCTTATTTGCTGTCCTGTAATTTGTCAGTAATTTATCAGGATTTTGTACTGAAGATGCACTTGAAGGTTCAAGTCTGCAGGCAGCCAGTCATATGCTCTGCATGATGCTTATTCCCCTCTACTCACTATGTGTGGTGTTGTTTCTGTCCAATCAGAGGTGAAGACTGCTTCCTGTATGGCGTGTTTAATGGCTACGATGGCAGCAGGGTGGCCAACTTTATGTCTCAGTCCCTGACTGCAGAGCTCTTACTGGGCCAGCTGAACTCCACACACTCAGATGCTGACGTCCGCCGGATACTCTCTCAGGTGCGACACTTCTGTCCGCTAGGTGAAGAGTTGCAAAGATAGCTCTCCATAGGTGAAGTAGGAAATAACCTACTTGTCAGATTTTTGTCAATCCTAACCAATTCTAGGATGCTCAAGTATTGTCCAAGTAATTCATTGACTAGCCTTACTTTCATATTCTAGAATTATGCCACATATTCTAGGTCATTCTGCTATTCATAATTGTATTAAGGCTCCATTCAGTTCCCAAGCCATATATGGAATGCCACTGAGAGACCATGTCATTTTTGTGTTTTAAGAGGATTAGTCAGCATTGAATTATTGATGAGTCCAGGAGGTGACTCATTAGTTTTACATGTACGTTATGAGTTAAGTCATCATTAATGATTGAGCAGGCCAGCTAAAAGCATAGTGGTAATAGCATGCTGTTGATAGTACATGGGCTGACAGTGATTGTACAATACATTATTGGATACACGTTTCAACACTCATTAATTTCAGACAAATCAGATTCTGTTTGAATGTGAGGAGTCATGAAAATGTAGACTTTTAGGGCCGATTTCCCATACATAGATTCATTAGGACTAGTCCTGCACTAAAACGAGAACTCCTTGGAGATACTCCTTGAGAAAATAGGCCTAGTCATTGTACAGGACACCAGACCTTAGTTTAATGCCAAAATAGATCATGTTAAACTTCCCAGCTTCCACCGTTGTGCCCTTGGGCAAAGCACTTAACCCCACGTTGCTCCGGGTACAATGTAATAATGCCCTTGTAATATAGCTGACATGTGTAAGTCACTGTGGATAAAAGTGTCTGCTAAATGAATACATGTGTAAACTTTGCTGCTGTGTTGCCAGTAATGGACGGCATAATAGAATGGCTCACCTGAGATGAAACTGGGAAATTTGTCTAGAACACTTACAGTAACTACGGTTACTGTTGGCTTTCTTTTTTTGACACGAGAGTACTCTGTGAATATTTAAAGAGGTTCCTGTAAAAGTCCCTTGGACTAATTTAGGCAACGTACACTTACACTTCATGTTATTGATTCATGTTTCAATGTTACAATGTACACTTCATGTTATTGAAAATGAAACAGAGGAGTTCCTTTCTGGCTAAGCTGTACCTACCACAGAATGTCTGAGCAGAATTGATTTGAATAGCACTCTCATTACGGTAGTATAAAACTATACTATATAAAACTCTTAAACAACAGAGCGTGACCCTGATGTGCACACCACACAACACGTAAACGGTGTGAAATATTCATTTCACATACAATACCGCTCAAACGTTTTTTGAAACACCTACTCTTTTAGGTGTCATGTCAAGCAAAAAAAGTTCCCCTACAACATGTATGGGAACTCCTTCAGGACTGTTAGAAAACTAAATTAATAGTTTTCAGTTTTGGTCTACAATGTAACAATAGTAAAAAAAAAGTGATAAAAGAGTGGGTGTTTAAAAACTTTTGACTGGTACTGTATGTGTGTTACTGTTTAAATTCCGTTTCCAGTCTCTGTCACTTTGGATAAAAACGTCTGCTAACTAACGATCAAGCAGGACTTGCTTTGCCGCTTATAAAGCGCAAGGTGCCTTATGTTTTCATAAAAACGTGGGTGCTTTTCTGCTTGGAATTCACGGCGCTCAGGGCGCCCCCGCAACAATGTGAGGATCAGCAGGCGCAAAAAAACGCAAAATGCTCTGGGCGCATCAGCAGCACACAAACAGTTTACTGCCAATACGAAACAATGTAGAAAATGAACAGGTCACTGCAAAAACAGCGTTCGGTCGTCTCCTTAAGCTGTTGTTTAATATCTGGAGGGAGTGAACAGAGCTTGTCTATACTGTTGGAGGAGATGCTCATTGGGTGCTGTTGTTTGTTGTTGTCGCAGGCCTTCGACGCCGTGGAGAAGAGCTACTTTGAAACCATTGGCGACGTACTGGCCGAGAAAGCCAACCTGCAGTCCCAGATCCCCGAGGTAGGGACGTGCAGGCGGCAGGGCAGATACTCACTCACTCACATGACACATGGGTGACCATCCACACGGGACCATCCACATGGTTAGGTCCCTGGACTGGTCTGGGCATGAATAGAAAATTCCTATCAGGAGTGATTCTTACCCAAGCAGTGGAATGACTCAGGGTTGTGGAACAAAGCACCCCAGTCTGTTTCTACAGGGACAATGCTTGTGTGCTTGAGCATATGCATAATGACTCTAGCTATTCGAATAGCGGTAATGAGCTGTTGGGGGCCAGTAGGTGAATGCCTGAGGTGGAGGTCCACCTCACATCTATGCCAGTGAAGAGCTGGATATGATGTGACGTGGCTCTTTGTTATATGTATGATTTTATGTACCTGAACCTCTTTGGAAGCCCAATTAAATGATGCTGGCTTTACTTATTAAATGCAGATATCCACCTTCTACCTGCCTAACAAAATAGAGAAAACTATAATATGGATTGAATGCACAGATTTCCGATGTCTACTTTTGCTATATATTTGTGAACTGTATTTCCCTTTTACCACACATTATGCCTTTCCTTTCTTCCTTCCTCTCTCTCTCTCTCTCTCTCTCTCTCTCTCTCTCTCTCTCTCTCTCTCTCTCTCGCTCTCTCTCTCGCTCTATCTCTCTGTCTCTCTGCCCCCTGTAGGGTGCTCTCTTCCACCAGTTGTCCCCTCAGTGTCAGAAGCTGTCTGACCGGCTGGGCGTGCTGGAACAGGAAGTGAACGGTGGTGCCACTGCAGTGGTGGCCCTCATCCTCAACAACAAACTCTACATCGCCAATGTCGGTCAGTGAGATAGACACATACACACTCACACATACATATATATACACACACACACACACACACACACACATACATATATATATATACACACACACAGACACACACACACGCTGTGGTCTCATCTCATTCTATTCTGTTAGCACATTGGGGTGTTTAAAAACATGCACTGAAACAATCTTTCACTTCCTAGCATTGCTGCAGTCAGCATTGTTTCGGCTTAAACTGTGTTGGGGAAATGCCAATGGCCTCTAACGCAATGCTGAAAATGTTTGCAATGAACATTCGTGAAGGACTTGTTATTCTTGGTGAAAAAAGCTGTGGTGTTCCGCTTTAGTGCACTGACTGCAGACATATTTAGACCCCTTAACCATCCCCAGGCAGTCATTGTTAAATGTTAAATGCTGAGCCAGTTCGCCGTTTTGGAGACAACTTGTGTACCAGCTATGAATTCTAAAATAGTTTAATGCAAAGCACATAACATGGGAAGCTAATAGAATGCAACTCTGGTCAAGCCTCTCATACTCATACCTACAGACAAACTGACACACACACACACACACACACACACACACACACACACACACACACACACACACACACACACACACACAAAAAACATCAAGCAAAACAGCACCACCACCCCCCCCCCCCTCCCTAGGCTTGTCTGGGTCGATGTAAGGCAAATCCATTCCTATAATGATTCTTTATTGGGTAATTACTGAGGCTTATTGTTTCTGTCTGACAATCCAGACATCAAGGAGGGTCAGTTCATGCCAAGGGTGTCTGTCTCGCCTCTTAATAGGAAAGAGCAGGGGACCACAGGGTTTCCTTTGGAGGTCGGGGAAGGTCAGAGAGTGAAAGTCATTCATATTGCAGAAAAACAAAACACCCCATCCGACTGCAAGGCTTGGAAAGGGTCAGGAGCGTGTGGTACGAGTGGGCCGACACACTGCAGACTCTGTTGTAACGCTAAGTGTTTCAGACGGGCAGGTTAACATGTCTGCACGGGGACTCATGACACGGCAGGCTAGCGTTCGTGTTTTTGCCTCGACTCCCTTTTCCCTCAGAGACAGTGTCTCAATGCCACATGGGATTCGGTGTCCCGTTTTTCTTTTTGCTTTAGTCGGTTCAAGGAATGTCTGCCTCTGCTTGATCTTGTTTGTGTCCAGCACTTTTGCCTGTGTAACAATGCTTTAGACAAACACAAAACAGCACTTTTGCCTGTGTAACAATGCTTTAGACAAACACAAAACAGCACTTTTGCCTGTGTAACAATGCTTTAGACAAACACAAAACAGCACTTTTGCCTGTGTAACAATGCTTTAGACAAACACAAAACAGCACTTTTGCCTGTGTAACAATGCTTTAGACAAACACAAAAAACAGAGTTTCTTGTGCAGTGAATGAATATGGGGATCCAGCGGAGCTCACATCAGATTAATTAGAACTAGAAAAAATATGTTTTCTCTAGCTTACTGTACCAGTGAAGCAAGGGTTGTGGTCGTTTTGATGGGCTGAGTTCTATGAAATACATTATAGCCTATTTTTAACAACTGCATGGTTAATTAACTGTTAATTCCATTTTATAGACATGTTCTGTATTTGCATATAGATTGTGTGTGTGTAGAATAACATGCTTAATGCCAGCTCAAATATGGCCTAACCAGAACTGCCCTATAAAAAAAACATAATTACATTTATACAGTAGGCTTACTTAAGCTTCCCATTGCCTTGCCTATTTAGGCAATAGTGATCGTATTATCCCGTAAACTCGACTGTTTTTATTATCTCATTTGAGTTTAGCAAGCCCACCCAGGGTAATCCTGAGCAAGAAGCGGTGGTTGTCTTTAATAGCTCCATTAACAGTGGTGTGTGTGTGAACGCAGACACCGCTCTAGTGTAAACAGACTTCGGTGCTAACTTCTGTTTTGTTGCTCCCGTGTCCTTGCCCTTCCTGAACAGGGACCAATCGCGCCTTGCTGTGCAAGGCCACGAGCGATGGCCAGAACCAGGTGATCCAGATCGGCCGAGCCCACACCACGGACAACGAGGACGAACTCACCCGGCTGGCACAACTTGGTGAGCGGGGGGGGGGGGGAGGGGACGGCAGTGGTGATGGCTGTGGCCATTCTTCTACTGTTACATCTAAAACAGTACAAAGTTAGAAGAAAACGATCGATCCGTTTAAAAAACGGCATGACCAAGGTTTCCCACTTTGATAGGGTCTCCTACAGTGATATGTGGTGTCAATAAAGAAGGATTTTAATCTTCGGGTGGATATTGCTAAATTGCTCTCATCCATGCTGCTTTTTTAATGATCGAACGTTCGGGTAGTAGGAAGTGGAGGGGTTCCTGACCGTGTATCCCATATCTACTGTGCTTGCCTTTAAAGGTCCTCATTTCATATCTTTTATGTGTGTAGTCTCCTGCCTCCCTTATTTTTTCCTCACTGAGTTAATGTGCTAGTTTCATTGCATGTTCACCTCACTGATGACCAGAGGAGGGAGGGGGGGGGGTGATTACAGCCCCTGTGTCATGTGGTTTAATGATTGGGTTTTAATGGCCATCGTTTCATGGGGCCGTAAAGCTGAAGGTGACCCCTGTCGTGTGCGTCGACAGGTCTGGACACCAACCGGCTGCGTCAGACCAGCCTCATCGCCGGCCAGAGCAGCACCCGCCGGATTGGGGACTACAAGGTGAAGTTCAACTACACGGACATCGACGTCCTGAGGTGAGCAGCTGCTGCATGTGTTGGTGTTTCAGTGCTGCTGCTGCTTCGGCGAGTTTTCACATAGATCTCTCTGTTTCTCGAGGTCACCGAGTACTGTCGGTACGAAAAAACACAAAACGGTCGGTTCTACGTAGTTCGAGTTGCTGCAGCCAACAGCTAGAGCAGAGCAGTGCTACAGTCTGGGGGCATGTTCATAAGCCCCCATGTTCAGCTACAGTGCTACAGTCTGGGGGCATGTTCATAAGCCCCCATGTTCAGCTACAGTGCTACAGTCTGGGGGCATGTTCATAAGCCCCCATGTTCAGCTACAGTGCTACAGTCTGGGGGTAATGGTGGGGGGGGGGGAGTAGGCGGGTAGTGAGTGCTGAAATAAGTTCCTGTCACTTTAAGATTGTCTTGGTAGTGTGGAGTCTAATTGAGTGCCTGTCACTTTAAGACGTTTGTGAGAAACCCTTGCAGTTTTAACACAATTAAAAGGCTACTGATATGTGTGCAAACATTCAGTGTCCGAGTCAATAAAATGAATAGAGTCCTGCATGAGTAACCTAGTTGAAATTGAAAAGCAGCTGTAACTAAGGTAAGCTCAACATCCAAACAGTATTCTAACGTTAGCTTAGAGATACAGCTTGATTGCATAACTTAGCAGAGTTAACTTCAATGCAGCACATTTAAACAAATTTGCGCAGCATGGTCATGATGCTAAGCAGATTTAATTATTACAGTATGGGGTTAGCATTGGGACATTAACGTGTCTGTTGCACCTTTCAAGCTTTCTAGCCACATTATTTGTTAGATTATGTTTTATTCTGGGCAGTGAGAGTTGAGGTGCATTCTGGGATGTTGGAGGGGAACAGAATTTGTCAGTGCACTGGCATGCATTTGACAGTGGGACACCTTCGGTAGTGGCTGAATCCCTTGGTAGCTTAACCACTGAAGCAGAGTCTGAAATTAGACTGGCCCCTGATTTAGAAGACCAAAATGTTGTGCTCCCCATTGCCAAACACTTATGTAACCCTGCCATGTCAGATTAAATAATGCTCAAAATAATAAAGGTAGGGGGAGAGTGGCTTAAAGTTTGAAATAATAGTAGATGTTTGTGGTCCACTGAGCTGGTGTAAAACCAGGTCATGACATCTTAGTCTGTCCCGAGCCCAACAAGTACTTGATGAATGGTGCTTCAACCCAACATGAACAGGTCGGGTTTGGACGGCCATGTTGAGCTCTAATCTGGTCTAATAGTCTTTCTCTTTTTTTTATTTTAAAGCAGCAGGATACGAGAGCTTAGTGATTATCTCCGTTGCCACTCTGCAATAAATGTTTCAGACGCGTGCATTAAAATGAAAAATTTGCCCGTTAATTAATGCAGCCCAGATGTTGTGTTGAAACTCATTACAAGAACACAGGGCAGATTTGATGTAGACTAAAGACTGTGCTTATTGAGCAGAGTCTCACTGACCATGCAGTTTTGTCATTTTGTCGCTTTAGAGCCTCTTTGGAACGCTACAAACGGCCAGTCATCATCATTGTGTTGGTTTGCCGAGTTGTGTTTATTGCCGATTCCGAGGCTGCGTCCCATCAGGGATTCTAACAGCACATACACTGGGAGAAAAAAACAAAAACAAATGTTTTGACTGAACACTTGATGAACAGAGCTGAAGTTTGGCTCCTGGGGTCTCGGGGATCAGTATTTCCAGGAGGTGTGATACCCACATTTGGCAGGAGGGCCCCCAGCCCAGTCTTTTCCTCCTGAGCCTTGCGCTTCACTTGGGTTTCCTGAGGTCTGCTCCTCAGGCCCGCCGCTTGACTGCGGTCCAAGTCTGGCATTACAACTTTGAGTCCTTTTAAATTGCATTAACCTGCACACCAAGAGCTCCAATTTCCTGCCCCTGCTGGGAAGTAAATAGGTCTTAAGCTTTGAATGTGATTCAAATTACCCACGCACACAATAAAAGGGAGGAAAAAATAAAGCCCACTTAATTGAATTTCTCCCCTTTGTGGAGCAACTCTGGCGTTTTGGTCATGCAGAGTCACAAGCAAAATCACCAGACCAAACCATGAGTAATTTGTGGATATTTTGATGTCATTTGCCCTTTTTTAATCTCTCTCTCTTTCTCTCTCGTTCTGTTCTTTGCCTTTAAAGTCTTTCCCCCTCTAACCATGTTTATTCTGTGTCTTTCTCCAACTTCTCCCCTTTCCTCTTTAGCGCCGCTAAGAATAAGCCAATCATTGCAGAGGCAGAGATCCACGGAGGCCAGTCGTTGGAGGGAGTGACGGGCTTTCTGCTGCTCATGTCCGAGGGTCTCATCAAGGCTCTGGAATCCGCTCACGGACCCGAGCAGGCCAATCAAGTACGGACGCACTACTGTCAAATCTTCTCCCCCTGACATACAGTAAACTGAACATGTGCTCTTTAAAAAGTCATCTCATTCCCAGAGTGATGCTGAGGCCATACATTACCAGCTGAGCTACAGGCTCCAAGAACTGTCAACATCTCTAGGCAGGCCACTCCAGGGCAGCTTGTCCGTTTCCCAAAAGCATAGTTTCTAACTATGATAGCTTGGTAGTGTCACTGCCAAATGTGAGTCTTTAGATTTGAAGTGCACATACACAAACACTTAATTATTACATATTGTCACATATCACATTTTTGATTTTGGAAAATGACAAAATAAGAGCATATTTGTCAGTCCTTAAAATGTGACCAAAGTACGACCGAATATCAACACCGTATTTCTGTATCGTTAACGCGTAACTCAAATACAGTCGACTCACATTTGGCAGTGACACTACCATGGAAGATGCATCGTCTATGCTTTTGGGAAACGGACTCCAGTGATATAGCATTTCATGCAGGGCAAGCCCTTCCATTCCCTAACTCCCACACCTCACTAACCTCGACCCCTACTCCCCATCCTCATTACAGGAGATGGTTGCCATGGTGGCGGCAGAGCTGGCCCAGCAGACCACCCTGGAGGCGGCGGCGCAGTCGGTGGTGGAGCGGGTGAAGCGGCTGCACCACGACGCCTTCGTTAGTGGGCGGCAGCGGGCATCGCACTGCGCGCGGCACGAGGACATGACCCTCCTCGTGCGCATCATCAATTACCCGCTCTCTGACGGCTCGCTCACGCCCACGCAAGGTGAGCCGCCGTCCACTCGTCCGTCCCCCGCACCCCAGACCGCTCGAGCGCCTTCGCTTCTCCACTTAGCTCTGTAACTCCCACCCATGCACTCGTTTCTGCTGGAATATGAGCGCATTAATTACACCAATGCAAAAGTAAACATTTAGCTCTCTCTGTTTAATTGTAGTTTGTGCAGAAAAGATTGTGCATGAGCTTAGTGGCTCAAAGCGTATCTTGCATGACTATATCTACAAAAAGGCCAGATGTGGCCAAAGGATTTTGATCAACCTGGGTCAAGGAGAAGCCCTCGATTTACAACCCATTAATCATGTGAAGGTTGAGAACACATGATTTATGAGGAAAGTCAGGTGTGCTTCTCCTGGGTTTGAGTGAAAATCTGCTGCCACACTGGCTGTTACTGCATCAGCTCTTCTTGAAGGTACAGTGTACACCTGTAACGGAGGCGAACTGAGCTAGCATGCTAGTTGCGCGTGTAAATCCTCACACCCCTAGCCTTAAGAACGCTTCTAACCGCTGAGTTGGAAGCCTGGGCTTTTAGCTCAGTGGTTAGAGCGTTCGACTCCCATGCCGGTGAGTGTCGAGGTGGCGGGTTCGAGGGCCGTGAGCGGCGGATGAATTACAACCTCTGTTACATTGATGCCGTGACTCGGATCGGGAGTGAGGTTTAGGGGGGTGAGTGTAACGGATGCCAGCTAGCTTAGCTGTGCTTGTGGAACGTTGGTAAACCTCACTCCCCGACATCTCAAGAGTGCTGCTGGCATGGGCTATTGGCTCAACTGTCAGCACGCTCACCTACCGATCCGAGGTGCTGCTGTTCGCGGGTTCGAGTCCGGGCGTGTGCAGGGCTGAATCACGCAGGTTCAACACAACGCAGGTTACACACCTACAATCCAAAATTGTACATTTTTAAGGGTGCTTGTCGGTTAAAAGGTACGACTACTGCTCAGCCACAGAACACCTGTGTGGGATTGACATTGTTACCCATTCACATAGAATATGTAGATTACACTGTGGATGGTTTCATAGAGGTTCTCTTTTTTTAATCCAGTAGGTATCTCGGTCCTTTCTGTGGTCTGTGTCAGCTGACTTTCTGTAATGTTTTTCTCCATCAGCTGAGTCTCCTCATGGAAACAGGAACTGACCAACAGATATTGTTTGCAAAGCCCAAACAAATTCATTTTGAACATTTAAACAAGCTTCAGCCAATGTTAACAATACAACATGAATTCCATTTTTTTTTTTTTGATTAGATTAAAATGTTTCATTAAATTGTGTTTTTTTCCTAATAATGATTCTCCATCCATTTCGTTTGCCCATGCCAGGTGGGCGCATCTACCCGGTCTCTGTGCCCTACTCCAACAGCCAGAGCACCAGTAAGACCAGTGTGACCCTCTCGCTGGTCATGCCCTCCCAGGGCACGCTGACCAACGGGACCAACACCGCGTCCACCCTGGAGGGAGGGACCCCCACACCTGGGTATGCTACTTCCCTTTCAGACTGTTGATATTGCCTGTATGCTTGATCCAGC
This sequence comes from Alosa pseudoharengus, assembly GCF_046254945.1. NCBI lineage: Eukaryota > Metazoa > Chordata > Actinopteri > Clupeiformes > Clupeidae > Alosa > Alosa pseudoharengus. The sequence continues at coordinate 51,073,368 of NW_027468564.1, forward strand.
CCCGAACTCCTAACTTTCCCATTCATGCGTCTATTTGATGTCAGTATGATGTACAGTATTGTTTTGGCTACGGTTGTAGCCGGTTGTAACTTTCAAGTTCAGAAACAATGTAGTGGGTCTGTGTGGTGGTTCTGCCTTTGAAATACCCCGATGAGATCAATTCTGGTAACTCAGAGTTGTATCGAGACTTGTAATGACTTGTAATGACTTGGCTGCCATCCAGTCTAGTCTACAACGGATACAACTTTCAAATGATTAATGAGATGAAAAAAATGAATTTGTCTTTAAGGTGGACAATGTCCCCTTCATCCACACATAAAATTGTACACCATTGTGAGATTGGTTTGCACACACAAACTTCATTGCATCGTAAACTAGCACCAGATGGTTTACATGTGTGGGGACCAGTGTTGTAGTCAAGTCACTATGCCTCGAGTCCGAGTACAGGTACGAGTCTCCAGTGTTCAAGTCCGAGTGAAGTCCAAGTCATTAAAACAAATTCCAAGTCAAGTCCGAGTCGAGTCCACTACTTCTCCAAGTCCGAGTCAAGTCACTATTAAATGCAAACAATCAACCTTTGAGGCATTCATGTCTCCATGCATTTTGCGCTGTTAAAGTTAACGTCCGTTATTGTAGGAACATGGCGTGATGTGTGATGTAGGCCTATGACATGAAGCAGTAACATTCCATTGCACTAATATTAATACTGAGAATAATTTAGATATTAAAATCATATAACAAATAATATTTTAATGACATATTATAGCCTAATGACATTACAAAAAAAAGTTGAGGCCTCGTCTCAATTTCCGAGTCTGAATGTACGAGTCTGAGTCCAAGTTCAAGTCATTCAGTGCTCAAGTCCAAGTCAAGTCACGAGTCTCTAAATTTAGCTCATGACTCAGACTCGAGTTCGAGTCCTGGACTCAAGTACTACAACACTTGTGGGGACAGTGTGTGGGTGGTATAAAATAGATTTAATATCTGTAAGGCCATCAGATTGGGTAAACACAGTGCCCGACAGAGTAAAATGACGTTGGTTGTACCTGGTATTTTGTGTCATCATAGTTTGTCTTGCATTGTTAATAGCAGTTTTTATTTCTTTCTCGTGTTTTTGAAAACTCATTTTTATTATTTCATTGATTTGTGAAATATTTTAATTATTCGATTCGATAGATTTATCATCATACTAATGCCATGTGAGGTTGGGAAGGCTCAACTAGATTTGAAGATTGTCCACTTTGATTGTGTCACTAAAATTTGCCTTTAACTTTAAAACAAGCGTCAAACTGATCTGTCAGGAAAATCTGTGGTACATTCTGTGGTACTCATCTGTGGTACTGATTGCTGATTGTCACACACTTCTTGTCAGCATGTGCATGGCTTATCAACACTGTTATTCCACTTGTCTAATCATCCACCATTTCTGTCTCTCTCCCACTCCCACTCATATGCTCTCCATTCTCTGTCCATGCGCTCTATCCCTGCCTTTCCTCATCTCCTCGTCTGCTTATCTCCTCGTCTCCTTATCTCCTTACCTCCTCATCTCTTCTGGCCACAAACATAGCATGGTGCTGGTCTCCACCATTCGCCCCTCCATATCCGTGGATATCTTGCAGCCTATAAGTGAGATCCCCGCCCAAGCTCAAACTCCCAGACTTAACCCTAACCACAACCCCGACATTGGCTTTGGTCCCAACCCTCTTCCCAATCTCGACTTTCTCCTTGGTCCAGACCTAGACCCTATTGCTAAACTTGATCCTATTGGTCTGGACCCTCTCTCTAATACCAACCATAGTCTTAGTCTCAACACGGTCTCCAAGGCTGCACCTATTGCTTATACTAATCTTTATCTTGATCTGGACCTAATTGCTAATCCTGAGCCTAATCTGGTGGTTAACTCTGACCCTGACCCTATTCATAACATTGACTTTATTCTTGGCACCTGTCTGATTCCTGATGTTGACTCTAACCGCGATCCCTTGCCTAACTTTGACTTCCTTGGTCCTGAGCCTAACTGTAACCCAGACCTTGTTCCTCTCATCCCCGTCCCCAACCTTGACCCCATCCTGCCGCCCGATGCTATTCCTGAGCCTGGCTCTCTTGACCCAAGCCTGGACCCTGACCCTGTGTCCTCTCTCGTCCCCATGTCCCCCACCACCCCTCCCCACAGCCAGAGCCCCACCGCCACCCTGCAGTCCACCAACACCCAGACGCAGAGCTCCAGCTCCAGCTCGGGCGACGGCAGCCTCTTCCGCCAGCGGGGGAGCCAGGCGGCCCAGCCGGACGAGACGGGACGCGTGCCGCCCTACGTGGACTTCACCGAGTTCTACCAGCTCTGGGGCTCGGACCACAGCGATGGACAGATCACACAGGGTGGGCTGGGCCCTCAGTGAAGAGCCCGGGCGGGGTGGGGTCTGTGGGGGTACCGCGGATCAGAGGGATTGGACTTTTGGGGTGGAAGTGTTGCATGGTTGTGGGGTCAGATGGGTTGCCTGAAGCGGGGCATCTGTGGGAGTATGCCGCTAGACTCTATGATGAACTCAGCAACTGTGACATTGTTAATGCATAACTCCCAAGTTACGGCTCACAGATGTCAGCAAATTCCCGACATGGATCTGCCAAGAATGGCTGTAGTGCAATTTCTTTCTTTTTTTTTTTTTTTTTTAAGTTTTTGATCTTTGAGCCATGCACGCATGAGGCAGGCAGACTTCAAGTTCCCATTGCACCCTGCTCATATTTTTATTTTTATCTCAACATGGTCTACGATCACAGATGTTTTGAGTAATGCTGGGATGAGTGTAGGCAAAGGTTACTGTGGTTGGCACATTCCATCACCGAAGGTGATTGTGTTGAAAATGGTGAATTCTAGAAAAGAACTGTAATGCACAACATATAGAATGCACAGGTATTCTGTAATGATAAACAGGTAACAGATACAGTAATATACACACAACGAGGTGTTGTGAGAAAGGAGCTTTGCTTGTCTCATCAAGCTTCCACTGAAAACATGAATTCGTCAAGAAGGGAATATACTTTACACCTCTGTAGTTTTAACTATTGCCTTCAATGAACTGTGAGCCAAAGAGATGGACTGCTAATGGGCATTTAAAAAACAACAACAACTATTTCCTGCTCTGGCAGGAAACATGGTGAGTGCAAAACTGACACAAATCAGTCGAATGTTGTCATTTAACATGCACCATGGCTGTTGTTTTTGTTCTTATTTTCTCAAAGGACAGTGGTGTCGCGTTAAGCTACATGAGGTACAGAAGTCTGACCGCTCTTTCTCTTTTAATCATGTCGTGTCGGGGTAGGTTCGAATGCCAGCACCTGTCATGGAGCCGACGGCTGACACGGCACCCACATCTACAACCACAAGTTCAGTTCAGGCACCCTGTGGGCCCACGCTAAAGAAAGAGAAAGTCCGTGGGGTCGGAGCGTGAGAGGGGTCGTGACCATAGCAAATGCGGTCGTCACTGGGTTATATCTGCGAATGTCACACATGTATATCTCTGTGTTTGTGTTCATGTCTGTCGTTTGCTCATATGTATTGCGAGCATTAGTGCCTTGCCGAAGTAAAGTCCTAGAACCTGAAGTTTTGTGACCTTTTTTTCTGTCTTGTAAAGTTCAGATGTGGCAGATCATTAGTAAAGAGCTTCACTACTTTAGGAGTGTTTAATATCATATGTTATGATGGCAAGTTGCAGTCACACACACTGTGTGTTTGTGCATGTGTGCAGAGTTCATGTGAGGAGGAATCGTGCGAGTTCTATGACTATAAGAGAGGATACCATTGTAGTTGGATGCATGTACTCAAATAGGTTCCATACCATAATCTCTGTTATGGTGATTATGAAGTTCGCATAAGCTGCAAATTAACTTCCCTGGTGATGTAGGTGTAGTCCAATATTTTTGCATCTTAAAGCCTAAACATCAGTGAACCCTATCACAAGATCGTATGCAAACAGGATACATTTGAATAACTTTTTAACATTTTCAGTCCGATTTACTTAGCTTACCCTTACAGAAACTTCAGATTTCTGGCGAAGAGTTGCCGCAAATTTGCGGCAAGGTCATATTTTCACATGCACATTAGGTTTCTGGCTAACTGTGGTAAACTTTTGCTGCAATATTGCCAATGTCATATGCAAATTAGGTTTGTCACCAGAAGTTCACTGGAAGTTTGCCATTATTGGCTAAGGGTGGTGGCGAACACTAGTGGCAAAGTTCTCATTGTTGCCAGAACTTTGCTGGAAGTTTGCCTGTAGGAGCCAACATTGGCAAACTTCTGGCAATATTTTCTAGTAGACTCATTTGTTTCCCACAAATTACCCACAAGTGTGCATCTGCCGCAAACATTTCATTTTTGTAAGGGTATATTTTTCGGTTGCAGAAATTAAAATGATGCAGCGCGTGTGTTTTAGAATATTCCACTTGGTTTCTTTAATTGGTGGTGTGAAAATAATCCCAAATACTCGGCGTAGCCTAGGCCTACATATCAAGATGAGCGTATTTTCTCATGCGTCCATCTGTCTTAGGAAGCCCTTGAGCGGAGGCCACTACAAGTGCTTTTTCAGTAAACCACGGAAATTACTTTTTGCAGCTGACTGCAGCGAAGACCTCGTCAAGTAGTAGACCACATCAGGCTACACTGAGATCTGTATGATTCCGGAAATAGTCGACGCTCAAGTAAAACTGTTGTCTTGTTGATTTTGAGAGCAATGGCAAATCCGTTAAACTGGAGTTGATGATAGTCGAATATGGGGCGAAACAAACAATGTTTCATTTCGATTGAGTTATTTTGTATCAGGCTTTGCTCTAGAGTGTTGTCACATGCAGCGTTCTTAGAACATTAACCTTTTAGTGAGCTTGCAAATGTTGTAGTTAGCCTATATTTTCGCGTTCATATATGATTCGTCTGTGACTCCCCCTTTCATTCGGCCCCCTCCGTTGGCTACTCCCCTCCCTGGGTCCTGTGTGTGATAAGCAAACTGGGAGGAGCTGGCGTCTCGTGCGGTCCCCCCTCCTTTTCCCTCACCTCAGTCATTTCAGAGGGAGAGAATGAAAAATAAAGGAGAGGGGTCTGCCTTGAACACTAGCGGAAAGGCGTCATTTTAGTCCAGAAAGCAGTTGGACTAGTTACATACTCCTACGCACGGGCCTGGCCCGAAGATAACGGCGATGGAGAGGAGAGGGTCGCGAGTCATTAAACCGTCAAAATTGCTGTAGGAAGGCGCAAGGATCATTTTCATTTCATCCCGCATCTCGGCTACCGGGATGGAGATAAGCTATCCCCTGCATCAGTACGTCGATCAACAAAGTAAATGGCTCTGAACATCTTGAATGCAGCGTTGTTGTTCACTCTCTCCTGTCACTGAATCCAGTAGCCTACAGCCCGTAATATTTCGTACGAAACGCGAGGTTTACATGGACAGAGCGGCTAACGAACAGACAACTGGACCGACTCATTTTCTCCGCTGGGGATCCAGAGGTAGCCTACCTCAGAATCTACAGTGTTGCCTCTGCCTTGCCGCACAGCGTAAGCGGGCTATGCGCCTCTGCGTTAAGATAATAATGTAATGGAGATTGGTGTAGCCAGCCACACACGAAAGCTACGATGCGTTATAACTTGGATACTTCTGGCTGTTAATACGACCAAGGAAACGACAATAGCATCTTCTGGATCGCAATGAACATCTAGCCTAGGTACAACCCAAAACAGGCGATGGGTAAGCTCTTTTTCTTCAGCTAGAGCACAAGAGAGGCGAGCTCTAGGGCTGTCATGTCATTACACTTGTATGTCTGCATCTGGTGGGTGTGTGTTTTATGTAAAACAATCGGGGATGCCTTCATTTTACAGGCCTGGACTGACTCAAAACTATAGACTACAAAAGTGCTGAAATAGAAAAGGCAGTGATGACGTCCGATGATAGTTGATCTAAATCCCCGTGAATAGCTTGGCGACAATTATGTTCCCTAGACAGCTAATATTACTATTGTATCGATAATATTACTATGGTTATTGATTGGTAGGCTATTATTCTGTCAGGAGAAGCCCAAGCTATTTCGGCTGTGTCACTGACGAAATTTTGGAAACGTTCCAGATGATTCTTGGCCTCCTGGGGTCGTCAAGTAAATTTCCATGGGGTAAGCCAGGGTGTCGTAAGGAGACACACTGTCCAGCGACCCTAACTCACCCGCATGTATAAGGGCAAATACTGTTTGGCACTTCATAAGATGAATGGGACCGCCAAATCGTTAAAAAAAGAAAAGGCGACCTAACCACCACGAAGCCATCTATAAAATGATGTGATGATAATTGTATCAGGTTATTTTGTATTTTTTATTTTAATTTAAAAAAACCTTTGCCTGTTTTTAGCCTGTGTTGTTGCTAAGCTGAATTGTCAGCTGTAACACACTTATCTAATGCATTAAAAATGCGTCTGTGCCGTAGAGAGATTGGAATACAATCACGCCCCACACAGACTTCCATTTCAAATGAGGTTTTCGTCCAAGTAGATGAACAACACGACAGTATCAACAGCAGTGAGAAAAACGTGCAAGTCTCATATAGCTCGATTAGTCCATCACTCCGAATGGACTATGACAAGATTTGCTTTATTTGATCCAATCGTGGCGTGGTTGCAGGAGTGCCGGTGGGTTTATAAAGGCCTGTAGAGTGTACGTCTATAGTGAGTCAGCCGGCATCAAGGTGCCGAGATTTGCATTGCTCCCTGTAGTGTGCCTCTCGATTCAGTGCATTAGGAAACAGCGGTGCCTCGGGAGGCTGCAGTCGCTACACCGCAGCGCTGATAATTAATGCTGATCGACCGTGCGTTCAAGCTAGACGCTGCTGCTGCTGCTGCCACTGCCCCAAGGACCAACATTGAGAGTCAGGAGTAGCCTATGCTATGGTTGCTCAAAAAAGACTGAACAGATGTAGCCTACCATATGACGACCAACAGTATTTGCATGGTAAAATGGGAACAGTGTGCGAAGTCTTCTGATTTTATATAGGCCTAGTTAGGTCAACATTTTCCAACTCTGGGAATGAGATCTTTATTGATTACACTGGAGTAACACAATGTTTCAAACATGGAATTTATTGTCATTACTGGTGCACTGCTGCTGTGATACAGTCTGCCAATATCGTATGAGGTACTTAGAGTAGGACTTCAAAACGCTCACATTCAGCAGCCTAACCTCAGCCTTAAATGAAGGGGCACTAAATATGCATTTTTTTGGTGAAAGTATAAACTTTGCCTTGACACTTTATCGCACAATGATCCAACTGTAGCACTCATTTCACAACACCCACAAAACATCTGCTCTGGCATTCTCAGTTCAGTGTTTTCGTCTTGAGCAAGCTTGGTGGTGAAGAGACAGATCATTTTCAGTCAACCTTAGAGTTTGTGTTAGAGTCAAATCAAGACACATTAGAAGAACTTTTAACTGAGTGGATCTAAATTGTGATCTGTTGATGTGCATTTTTGAGAAATTATCATGAGGCATTGTTGTCATGGGTGTTAACCCTGATGAGTTTAGAGTCCATTACTTGGCTGCAGACAATTTAATCTGACATAGCAGGCAGGCTGGCAGACAGGCTTGCACAGGCTCACACAAAATCAGCACATTATATATGGACTGTTTGCACTCCTTAGAAACAGAAACCCATGACCTTAGCTTTTGGGAATGTAATGCTCTAATCATTAGAGTTGCAGGAGCGGCAGCCAAGGTCCAAGTCAAGTGTGTCCCCCCCTCCTCCTCTTCCTCATCCTCTTCCTCTCCCTGCTGTCTCATGTCAGGTTGTTGTGGTGAGGAGATTCAGATTGGTGTTTGGAGGTCGGGGCTTCTTCAATTTTGGTGTTGGTGCAATGTTTGGCTTTAAGGCCTGAATAGTTTTTCTGGTTCCGTCATCTATAATAGATACGCTTACTCCTGTCCTACTGAGAAGGTTCTTTGTTTCTGTCATTCCTTTTTTCTCTCTCTCCCTCTTTATCTCTCTCTCTCACTTGCATACGCAAACACGCAGTTTCTACCTTCGTCTGTCTTTCGGTTTCTCTCGCAACCTGCTCGCTCTCTTTTCCTGGCACATACTCCCTCTCTCTCTCTCTCTCTCTCTCTCTCTCTCTCTCTCTACCTCTTTGCCCTGAAGAGTTCTACGCTTCAGTAAAAGAGCTTTCATTGCCCACGCAGGGTGAGTGTAAGATCTTTTGCCTGGAAAGAAAATAGAAGAAGAAAGTCAGAAACAGTGAGAGAGAGAGAGGGAGACAGAGAGAGAGAGAGATAAAGGGCAAGACGGGGGGAAGAGAGATCTCACTACCCAAAGACTCTGTTTCTTTCTGCAAGGCTGATGGCTTCATCCTTATTAGCGACTTAGGGCTTCTTTGATGCGTCTGTGTTCAAAGACTCAGTGGGCACCTGCCTGAGTGGATTGGAGCGGCGCAGATAATACGATTTGCTACATCTGTTGGCGAAATCCAGCCCGTCTCAAAAGAGAGGGCTTGTGGCAGAGGTCTTCACTAGTGCCCGTGGTGACTAGCAGTGACACATTAACGGAGGAGACCTGAGATATGATATGTTATTTCGTTTTTGTGTCGAAGGCCCAGTTCAACATCAAGGACATGTGCTAGCAAGATGAGATAAGGCAAAGCTCTGATGCAATGTGGAAGAAATCTGCCGTTAAAATAGTGTATATAGGTAAATATACACTATTTAGTGTAAATAGTGAAGACTGTTGCTTTATTGGATGTGCTGTGGATCATTTATTAGATACTGGGTTGTGTCCCTTGTTGTTATACCTTTCTGTTTGCCTTTCTCTTGTTATTCCTTGCTTGCAGGAAATCACTTCATCTTGTCCCTTATTTGATGTTGATGTGAAACACTTCTACTTGTTCGATGCATTAGTCAGCCCACAACTCTCTGAGAAGTGTCCTTCAAAGGGGACAGCAAACATTGACATTGTCAGCCTTCCCCTCCCTCCATCTCCCTCCTTCCCTCCCTCCTTTCCTCCCTCTCTTGCTCTCTCTCTCTCAGGTGCTTTCATGAATGATGGAGCACCCCTGTCAACCATAGCAGGCAGCCTTGTGGTACTCCCCTCGCTAAATAAGGCTCCAGTCCTCACACACACATATATACACACACACAAACACACGCGCGCACATACACATACACACAGTGCTCCTTGTCAGGCATCCAGGACCCGTTTACCAAGCAAGCCAAAATAGCAACCATCCATCCCCAGCATGGCTGCCAACCCCGTCGCAGAGCGGAGCAGAGCCTGCTGGCCGCCCCCACCTCCCCCTCCCTACTGGCCCGTCCCCCTCACACGCTCACTCTGCGGCCTTTTGTTGTGCCTGGTGTCACCTTTCATACCTGTCCCTCACAGGGGCATGTGGGGAGAAACAGACTCTGACCTGTACTTGACCTTAGAGATGTGTTTAGTGCAAGGAGAGAGGAGTGTGTGTGTGTGTGTGTGAGAGAGAGTGTGAGAGAGAGAGAAAGAGGGATGGGGGAGATTAAGTGAAGGACGTAATGACATTGCAGTCTTCTCTGTGGGATTTAATTGACATTCCTCCTGCAGTGCCCGCCCGGTCCAAAATCCGCTGAATAAACGCTTCCATGTCACATACATACACACACACACACATACACACACACACAGAGCTGCCATGCCATCCCCTGAAAGCGTCCGCATTCTGCCTCAGCAGTATGCCTTCCTTCCTCATTGTCTGCCAAGTGCCCCCCCCCCCCATCCGTCCAAGCGCTTGAGCCATTCTAGAAGGTTCTGGCCAATCCTGGCCGCAAGCAGAGAGAGACATCCTCTCTCTGTCAGGGTTTTAATGGATTCATTTAGTTAATGGTGGGGTAAATGCATCTTCATGGTAGGTGAAGTGTGTGTGTGTGCGTGTGTGCGTGTGCGTGGGTGGGATGAGAGCATTTATGATATTATATTACATTGGCTTGCATATTGATTCATGGGCAAAGCTACAGAGGCAGGTGAAGTGTTGTACCTTGTGTGGGGATGTTCATTTAGAGGCTCGGTAGCTCTCCCCAGCTGACCATGGAATCATGAACATTAGCAAGCGCGAGCACACACAGAACAGAGAGGCCGCTTCTGCCCTGACACAGCTGTCCGTCTTGGTCCAGCCCAGCTGCGATCAAACTGGAGGGACAGACAGAGAGAAGGCGTGGTAGAGAGAGGGATAGAGAGAGAGAGAGAGGTGGACAGAGGGATAGAGAGAGAGAGGTGGACAGAGGGATAGAGAGAGAGAGAGAGAGAGGTGGACAGAGGGATAGAGAGAGAGAGAGAGAGAGAGAGAGAGAGAGAGTGTGGTGGACAGACAGACAGAGGGAGGGATAGAGAGAGCGAGAGAGAGAGAGAGAGGGAGTGTGGTGGACAGACAGACAGAGGGAGGGAGGGAGGGAGGGAGGGAGTGGTGGACAGAGGGAGCAGAGCATTAGGATTATTTTTGGAACTGAGTCTCAACGTTGCCGGACGCTCCTGGACCCTCCCACTCCGGAGGTTGGGAGCATGCGTCCATCCCCTCTCTCACCTCTCCCTGGCTGGATGGAGTGGGGCCCCCTTTGTTGTTTTCACCCCCCCCCCCCCCCCCCTCTCTTTGTAGGAGCCGGGGCCCGTGTTGTTTTGAGCCTCTGGGAGGAGTGTGTGAACCTTTGTCCCAGCCTCACCCCTCCAGCAGTACGCTGGCTCCATGGCGGGGATTTAGGACCCATGAATCATTAATGCGTCTCCCAATCGGCGTGTTCCTCCTCCCAGACACTTAGTGTCCCAGAGAAAACCGCTCCACCACCCGCACACACACACCCACACACACCCACACACACACACACACACACACACCTCCACCCAGTCCCAAGTGGACGAGAGGGAAAAGCCATCCTGTTGGCGGCGGCATTAATATTTCTCCCCTTAATCCACTCCCAACCACACGGCTCCGCTCACAACTTTGCTCAGTCGGTTTGACTTCTTTTTGACCTCTCAGCCGTGTGTGTGTGTGTGTGCGTGAGTGTGTGTGTGTGTGCGCATGCGCGTGCAGCTGTGCATGCATGTGTTTTGGTGGGTTTGGTCTGAGGTGTGTGTGTGTGTGTGTGTGTGTGTGTGTGTGTGTGTGGCATAGTTTTGGCTTTGTGTTGCATGCCATTTCTTTGGCAGCCGGTTTCCTCTACTTTGCATGTTTGTGTGGGTGTGTGGTCGACTCTTGTGTTTTGTGGGTGCCCCTGTGCCCTCTCTTGCCAAGAAATTCCTCCAAACACTTAAAATTCCATTGATCGAATCCACTGGTCAATGTCTTGTTATGATAGCCTGGAGGTACCCGCAAAAGCTGATTTATTTCTTGATGGCTCAGTCTATGTTTTTTCTTTTTTCTTTCTCACTTTAGGCTGTCTGCAGAACTGATGCATGTTTAATAAATTCATATTGATATTTCTCTGACAATAGCAGTGAGAAGCGAGGTACTTTCCAAGATGGCTGCCAGTGCCACATATCACTTCAAGTTGCACTTCTGCTTCTAGCGATGTGTGTGATTGTACTGTGAGAGGATTCCCAGTTCATGTAGACATGGTAGATTCTACTTATGAAGGACCTTCATTTGATGTAAATTTTACTATAAAAGGCTGTGTTCACTGTTAGTAAAACTAAATCATAGACCAGTGGTTGTGCCATGCTGTTTATTTACAGTGTGACAGTGAGAGACCTTCTTTGTACTCCGTGTCAACAGGAAGAACAATCTGCAGCAGGCAGCCTCCATCTGATAGCATCTCCCGACCTTTTTAGAACCTTGTTTGTTTTTATAACGGCTGTATATAAACCATCTATTTGGAGCTCTCGTTGACCCATGTTGAGTTCGCGACTGACAGTTTGCCTTGTGGTCATCTTGTGATCAACAGAGCCTTGGGCGGCTGGCTCGCCAAGTCAGCTGGGTTGGGTAAATGAGAGAGGCTGAGATTTGTTCAGCGCTGTGTTTTAAAGGTGGAGGTATCGGTTCTCCATTTGGCCTACTTCCCATCTGTTCTTTAAAAGGACGCTGCCTATAAACTTACTCGGCTTGAACGGCCATATCAGCTTGCAGCTTGGCACCTCCGGCTCTCTCTTTATCTTTTCTCTCCCTCCTTCTCCTCTCAGGCCTTTTTGTTTGTTCATGGTGGGGACAACACAAGCTGTTGTGATGGCTGAGACTTGAATCAGTTGGGTGTGACTTAGCCTAGAAACGAGTGGCCTTGGCATATGGTGTGTGTGACTGGTCGTATCAGGTGTGACCAATGTATCCACCATTGTTGACTGCTGGGCTAAAAAGACTCCAGCATGGCTAGAACTGCCAGAACTGTTGCATTGCCAGAACTGCTTTTACCATTTCATTTGAAAGGGATGAATTTAAAAGTAAAGTGTGTGTATGTGTGTGTGTGTGTGTGTGTGTGTGTGTGTGTGTGTGTAAGTGTAAGTGTAATAGGAAGCCATTGTAAGGAACTCTGATGGAAGGCGATATTTGAGCACAAGGGAGGAGGAGGAGGAGGATAAGGAGCAGAATGAGCTCTATTGTATCGCATGAGACTGCAGCGGCAACAGTGGGAGAGCGATGGGCGATTGCGGGACAAGCACTCTCTCTCCCCCTCACACACTCACACACACACACACACACACACACACACACACAGCTCCTGGGTTAATGCCTTGTTTCAGTCCCACACTAACAGGGACACAGTGCTGGGTGGCATGACTGATGGAGGTAGCTGTGGCGGGGGCAGTGGCAGTGGAGGGGGCAGGAAGGCACCAGTTGGAGAGAGCCTGGCACTGAACTATACCCAGTTTAGTTACTGGCAAGTTGTGGTATTTGCTAAAGAAAAGAGAGTTTGTGTGCGTGTGTGTGTGTGTATGTGTTTGTCGGTGTGTGTGTGTTTGTCAGTGTGTGTGTGTGTGTTTTGTCGGTGTGTGTGTGTGTGTGTGTGTGTGTATGTGTTTGTCGGTGTGTGTGTGTGTACGTGTTTGTTGGTGTGTGTGTGTGTGTGTTTGTCAGTGTGTGTGTGTGTGTGTGTGTGAGAGAGAGAGAATAGAAACCAGAGAGTGAGTGTGGGTTCCCAGCGTAAGGACTAGGCGAAAAGCTGGCGTTTTACAAGCTGTGGTTTTGAAATAGCCAGTAAAATGGAAGTCTGTAGTCATAGATGACAATACCAGTGGACACACGTTAACAGATGGACCCACAGAGAAATACACACACACACGCACGCATGCATACACCCACACACACACACACACACACACACACACACACATGCATACACATACACATACACATACACATACACATACACATACACATACACACACATACACATACACACACAAGTTGAAGGTCAGTTGAAGTAAGTTGTAAAGCATGACACAAACACATCCATAAAGGCCTCCCTCATTCAACGACACAAACAGCTTGCCAAGTGCAGACTCATGCACCCACACGCATGCTTTGCTTAGACTGTACACTCTGAAAACTTGCTGTGGCTTACACACACACACACACACACACACTGAATAGAAGAGTTTCCTGTCCAAACCCTTGGTGGTGTGTCATCAGCATAGCTCTCGATTAGTCATCAAGTGCCTCCATCGGTGAATGCATGGCGCTGAAGGTGAACAGCGTATGATATTGTTGTGCACAATAAAGAAAGGGAGAGATCACCGGAACACATAGATGTGGACGGGTAATCGGAACCGTGGTGGAATGACCTTTTTCACATGGTATGTACTGTGTTTGTTGTTGTACGCATATCATGTGATTATCGCATAGGGACTAGCTCATTCTTCCAAGGGGGGTAAATTAATGTCAATGAGCTGAGCCGTGACTTGTTATGAAACTGTTTCCAACATGCTTGAGAGGGCATTCATGGACAAGGTCTCATCCAGGTTTCTGCTAAGCCACGTGAGCCTTGATGGAGCATGCTGCAGTATGTTGACTGAAACACAAGCTAGCCTCGACACGGCTTGTCTTGAGAGGCTGCCAGTCGCTGCCCGGGCACAGGCGAGGTGGTGCCCTGGGTAAAGGCCCAGTGGCGGCGCCAGTCTTCATGCCACCTCCATGGAGATCTCGATCGATGGGCGTGGAACTGACTACCTTTTGTTACAGCGTTGCCTGCACCACCTCACTCTAACAGCGGCACTTACCGGCGCCTATCAGCAGCGCTTAAGCGCTGTAGTAGGAGATGGAAGACTGGCTGTAGAGGATACGTCAATGGATACTGTTGCACACAGACACAGCTGCTTAAGTCATGTGGTAATGTGGCAGTTTTATGATTCAAGATAGAATAGGTCTTTTTAAAGCTTGGATCGGTTCCTGATTTGATGCTCTTTGAACCCCCCCCCCCCCCCCCCCCCCCAGGTGTGTGCATGTGCTCACTTAGCAGCTGCCTTTGTTCAGTGACCTATAAAAACAAGGCTGAATACAATCAAAGAAAACGTGGAAACCACAGCGTCTGCTGCAAAATGGTCAATAATTCATTAGCATATGTTAGATTGTGTTGAGAACACACACAAGTTACAACCAGAACCAGAGATTACACGCACCCTCATATACATGGAAAAAAAAGCTGATTGCATTGGGTGTAAATTGACATGTCATAGACTAACAAGCCCATTCAGTGGTGGTGAAGAGACTATAGGAACAGTGGTAAGGCATTCCTTCAAAAGGAAGCTTTATTGATGGGAAAGGACACATTAATCCTGTTATCAGGGCATGCATTCACATTCTGAGCTGATCACTGCTATGAATGTTACATGTTTGTTAATGAGATTTGTGTCCTCTTCAGTGTCTCAACAGAGATGGCAGGTGAGTGGAACTGCTGTTGTTTATAGAGTGAGTGAAAGAGTAGCACCACAGTAGTATCATAAAGGACAGAGAGAGTGGACACCATACAGGACAGAACATCCACGAATGATTTCATTAGCAGCAGTTGCTCTGAAAATAGAATGACTCATCTCATCTCTAAGCAGGTAGGTTAGTCTGTGCTCAGTAATGTTAATCAGTAGCCTAATATATATTTGAGACTAGCCTATGAAGCAGGCGCATAGTAATCAGATGATTTTTCATCATCATTTGGGCCTACTGTGAAACCAAGGTGCGCTCACTCTTCTGCAGAATTACATTACATGCCTCATTGTTCTCCGACTAGTTGGAACTGGCTGTATGTCATGAATCTCTATTTTCAGAATAAACATGTTTCACAAGCTAGATTTTAATTCAGATTTACAGTTGAGAGGAGGAGTATTTGTGTATTTGTTTTTCTGTGGCCTTCAGCACAAACTCAACACAGTGCTCTTCTGGGTAGCCTACAGCTGGACCTCAGTTGAAAGAGACAAACTGCTTCTGTCTCGACCCCTTTTTTTTTTGTCAGAACAACATCGTTGAGGCAACCTGTCTGCTCCAAATCCCTGTAATAAGTAACATGACCGCCATTTTGCGTCAGCCTTCCCGCTCTCTCACGGTGAATCAGTGTGTAACACCCGTGTGAGGATTGAGTCGGCCAGTCAGTTCTCAGGAATGATGACAGAGTCGGACACAGAAACCTGCTTTGGGATGTTGGCCAAGAAGGCTACATCACTGGACTCTCTGTCTCTGCGCTGACTTCCAGTAGATCCATTATGAAGCGAGAAAAAGCTCCTGTTATGCTTTAGAAGACTTCAGAACACAAGCACAATTGTGTGTCTTGATTTTAACTGAACGCCTCAGTGACACATAGAGTTGAGTGCTGTGAGACTGAAAGTGTTTTCTGTCACTTGATCATATTTTCCAGTAACAGAGAGAAAGACACTTGGACAGAACAAAAAATGTCTTTTGTCTGTAAAATCAGTTTCGTCTTTGTTGAGAAACATTGAAACTACTGTTGCAAAAAAAGTTGCATAACATCAGTTATGATTAATGAAAAGCATGCATCTTTTGTAAGTATGTTGAGCAGCAACACGCCATACTGTAGGTTACCATACAATCCATGGTCATTGTGCTCCGGACGCATTCCCAAGGCTCCACATAATGACTCTCACCCAAACAAAGAGAAAAAGTTGGCTTTGATGTGGAAAGGGCCCTTTGGACCAACCATAGGGATGAAGTCTGAACTAACCTTCTGTTATGTCTGAAAAAGCCAGATCTGCATGCTATGCTCCGCAAGCCCACTATTGTTCTTCTTAAGTTTTCTTATTATTATTATATATTCCTATTCATCCACTTTTTGTGCGAACTACTGCTCCCAGAGCGTTTGAGCTATCGTCACGGTTCCAACTCTAAAAACGTCTGAACTAACCTTTAAGTCTGTTATGTCTGAAAAAGCCAGATTTGCATGCTATGATACAAGCCTGATGGTCCGTCACAGACTCCCTCACCATCTTGGCCTCGTCTGTCCACAGGACAGTTGGCCCTGGAGGGGAGCTCTGGACATCTGTGGCCCCAATCCCCACCCCCCATCCCCAACCACCACCAGCCAATGGATCATCACGCTAGTTAGTGGAACAGCGGATGCTCCAAGCCCTGCGGTATTTACCTAGCTCTGGGATTCAACGATGGCCAGCTCATTTCCCAGAACTAAAGGTGTGAGAGGAGACTGGGGGGGGGGGGGGGGTGCACTATGCACTTCCTCCCTCTTGTTTGTATTTCACATACCTGACCGTTTTCTTCCCCTTTCTCATGTTGTAAGTCTTGATCCAAGCCCCTGCTGGTGTGTTCTGGGGAAGGGTTAAAGGTCATGGCGCATGCTGAGGGACTGGCGAAGGCCGCCGTCCGAGAAGCTGATATATTGGGTGCAACCCCCCGCCCACACATTGATTTTCAACTCAAATTAAACCCAAGTTGACCGTCGTATATCTGTCAGTGCTGCGCGGTGTGCTTACATTTTTCCACAAAACATTTGCTCTGCTCAGAGGCTCGGCTGCGTTGAGGAAAGGCCAATGACCTCCAACACAACCCCCCACCCCCCACACACACACACGCCCCTGTCTTTCCTCCCGATAGCACTCTGAATGGCACTCTTTGTATGTCTCTGTATGTCACGCCATTGTGTTTTGCTTTAATACTTAATCATATTCAAAACTGTATTTCATGGCCCACATGCATTAAGTGGTCGAGATGAGTGACCCACTTATGAGTCCGGCCCCAGTGGAGGATGCGAGGGAAGAAAGAAAACACGATGGCCTCAGACGTCTTGTGTGCTTTTCCTGTGTGTCCATTCGAGCGCGGCTGAGTGAGTTTATACACTGCGGCTTTTGAATGGGGAGGGAAACAGCTGCAGACAGGTGTCAAGTCAAGAGCAGGAGGAGGTAAGAGCAGGAGGAGATGAGAGCAGGAGGAGATGAGAGTTGGGAGGCAGCTAGCACGGCATATAGATAGATAGATAGTAGATAGATAGATGGATAGATAGATGGATGGATGGATAGATAGATAGATAGATGAGAGTTGGGAGGCAGCTAGCACGGCTGCACAGCGACTACGATGAGCGAGGCACTGCAGCGCTGTGGGTTTGATCTGGGCAGGATGTTGGGTTGAACTCTTATCACAGAGGGCATCTCTCTCTCTTCCCCTCTCTCTCCTCTCACTTCACAAGGTGGCTGCCATCACAAAGCGCTCGCTTTATAGACCAGGAATGGAGACCTCCCTGCTGACCGCCTGCCCCTAGTGACCTGTGCAAATACCATGCCATTTGACAATAAAATCATATTATGCAAAGCCCTGCGTCCTTGCCCCAGTCTGCATTCATGCGCCGCACACAGCAAAGCCAGTTGTGCCGGATTGGGAAAGGTCACAGCCATATGCAGGGGAGCAAGGCTTTATTTTGATTATTATTATGCTACCAGAGAGGCTACCGTACTCATCCATGCATTATCTAAATATCATTCGCTCTGCCAGCCAGGGCTGTGGGAATAATCCACTTTCTCACCGCGGGGAGAGAGCTATGCTTGCTTGCATCTAACTGTGTGTGTTTGTTTCTCGGATCGCAGGGGAGGGAGGAAAAAGCTTTCTCCATGTTTGATAGCTCAGCGGCGGCCATTTTGGTTCCACTCTGTAGGAGGTTTATATAACGGGATTAGAGCCAGCACCCCAGTAGCACCTTTCATCTTCAGGCTCCCCGCAGACGCGCATTTGCCGCTGCCATCCTGTCTGGGGCCCCATCACTCTTCCGGGTCTGGGGATCAGTTAGACACGCCCCCCCCCCTAGACACACACATACCATACACCCATATCAAACACACACACACTGCCACCCGGCATGCTGTAACTCAGTCTCCACTTCACGAGTGATTGTTCTGGGAGGTTTGCTTTGAGATGCAGGCCTTATCTGAAGTTATGCAGATGCCAGCAGAGAGGTTAGGTCTGCAGGAGGGTGTTAATGTGCATGGTCATTTCTTTGGCTTTATCTCAGGTGTCAGCGAGATTGAGCTCACGTTACTGTGGATTGTCCACCACCTTGCCCAAAGGATCTTGTTGTTCATCTTTCCTTTTTGGCTCTTCTTCTGATGAAAGATGTTGGCATGCCCTCATGGCACTGAAGTGAAGCACTGTTTTGTGTCAATTTTAGTCTGGAGAGCTCTTACTCCTCATCACTGTGCAACCGCTGTCTGATTGCAGCAATCAGCATGTTTTTTTTTTTTTTTTTTTTTTTACTGTTACCAAAGACGTCTGTGTCAGCAGAGCAGTCAGGCCTCAGCAATGTCAAACAATAACAGCACACCCACCAACGGAGCTGCAATTGCCTACCTAAAGCCTCCAAGTCCAGGCGCTCACAGTGATCACTTAAGCTGACAGTGTGTGTGCCCTGACAAGACACCGTAGAGACATCTTGGTGACTCATGGTCTCTCTATGCCATGTTGCAAAGAGAAAAGAGGCATCGCAACGTTAGCGTGCCTGAACATGACTTGTCGGGGACGTGCACTTAACAGTAGGTGAAATGACAAGAAGCACCGCACTGGAGTGTAATGGCTTTGCCATCTGTTGTTGTTGTCAGTCATTGCTCCTCTGGTGTTGGCTTTTGAAATGGGTGTTCACCCCCGTCACTGTTTCCTTCCTGAAGAAGAAAACAGAGAGAGTGAGGCGGTAAAACAGACTGCTGAGCAGGCTGAGAAACTCAGCGTAACCTGCAGGATGTGGTGTAACGTGGTGTGTGATAGTGAAGCCCCAGGTCAATGGTAGTCAGTCGAATTATTGTACTGTCATGACTTTGCATCTCAACTCTTACTCTCTCTCTCTTACATCTCTCTTACATCAACTTTTGTCTTGTTTTCAATTTATCAGCCCTCCAGTCGACTGTAATTATAGGTGCATGATGGTGAACCCCAATGGGTCCGCTAGTGTGTTCAATTATTGTACTCTCTCTCTCTCTTTCCCTCCCTCTCTCTATCTCTCAATTTCTCTCTTTCTCTCTTTCTTTCTTTCTTTCTTTCTTTCTTTCTTTCTTTCATTCATTCTTTCTTTCACTCTCTCTCCCTCCCTCCCTCTCTCTTACATCTCAATTTCTCAATTTATCAGTCCTCCAGTCAACTGTAATTATAGGTCTGAGGTGAAATAAACGTACATCTTTTCAAAAAACCCCAAACACCAACAATTTTTTTTTTTACATAATTATGCATTGCACATACTCACCTATTCCTTGTCATCCTGCTGGGTTAGTTTGATGTGGCGTTATCACTTTAGTGTCTAGACAGCAGCAGAGCATAACAGTGTCGTAATTGCAAGGTTGCTGCATGCAAAAACCTCCTTCACACAAGCCCAGCCAGCCATTAGCTGATCCGCTGTCCTCAGCCTAAATAACACGTTAACGTTAATTACACGCTAGTGGTTTGTCAGCACCAAGACAGGAGCGGCGCAAGTGTCCTCCGAGGGAAAGGAGGGAAAAAAAAGACAAACAAAAAAAAACACCCAGTCAATGGCAAACGAGTGCAGGTCCTCAGAGAGCGCGCCTGTGTTTGGTCTGGGAAAAAAACGGATGACTCACCTGGGGCGGACAGAGCTCAATCCCAACAGTGTCGGGACGGGATCGGTGTGCCCTGCCATCGCTGGCTGCCGCCACCGCACTCCAGTGCTCGTGGGGCAGGCCAGAGTGGCTCGGCAGCAAGTTGAAAACCAGCCGCTTATTCCTATAAGGAGGCTATCGGAGACCGCCGCTCTCAACCACATCTGGCCCCGATCTGTGCTGGACCCGTTCCAAGGCCGAGTGCCACCTGGGGGTCGACCGTTCCCAGGAGCACATCATGAGGAATGACATAGGAATGGGGTGGAGGCGTGTGTGTGTGTGTGTGTGTGGGGTGGGGGGGGGGGGGTCGGGGATTGATTACGATGCATGGAGCCACTAGTGAGTCAAAGCTGTTCTCCATTATGTTCGCTCAGGTGGGGATTTTGGGGAGTGGGGGGGGGGGGGGGGCTGGCGGGCTGGCTGGCTGGCTCTATCATCTGTCAGCTGATAATGTCAGAACGGCCGCCCGAGGCTCAAGCCGAGGTCCAGTCAGTGTGGAGCAGCAGCTCCTCTCCTCCCGCTGCACCAGAGAGCTGCTGCCCTGCCTGACCCGCTTCCCTCCATTATTGATGAGCCCGCCGCACATATTTCTCGCTCCTCCTGGACTGTGCAACAGCGCCTTCCAGCACACTCCTCGCCACCTTCCCTCATTCTTCAAAATGTGCCGTTGAATTATTTAAAAGCACTTAGCACCCTTCCCCACACTCTCTCCTTGACATTGGGAGCGCCTGATGTCTGCTGCATACCTGTGCAGACTCAGGGAGTGGGATCAGTGCTGTGGGTGGCAGATTTTCCATTCGGGGAGAAGATAGTCTTTCAAATACCCTACATCTGTATAAACGCATGTGCATTACTTTTGGCAGAATGGGTTTAAAATTAGCACGTCGATATCTGATAGCCTGGTTCCTCCATCTCCATGGCTTGCATGGTTGGCTCTCTCTCACTTGCCAGTGGAGTAGGAGGCCTCCTGACTCCGGTGGCTAACAAAGGTAGAGCCTGGCTGCTCTCCTCCTCAGAAACCTGACTCATCAGGAAGCGGAGGGGGGCCTCGATCGATCTGTAAATCCCGAGCCATCCTCTAACGTTGTGCCACCACTGCAGTCATCTGAGCGATAAGTAACCGAGCTAAGCTGGCTCCAGTGTTGACAACAGGCACAAAGAAAGGAAGCCTCTCGTTAGGAACGACGGGCACCTCAGACAATGGCCGCATCCCCCCAGGCCGCAAGCCCCTGGAGGCACCGTGGACAGGAAGAGAGAGTGAGAGAGAGAGGGCTGCTCCTGTACGCTCTTTGTACGTTCCTGTACGTTCTTTCTATGTTCTTTTCATAGTAAGCATACAGGGAGAAAGAGCCCGTGTGTGCTGAGTTACGTCAAGGCTACAGATTCGGAGATATTATCAGAGACGTCGAGCAACCAAGCGGGAGAATTCTTTGGGGACTCTGCTAGAGCAGCGCAATAATTATGATTTCATCAGTGCCTCAATAAGACCTTTCGTCTGAAGGTGACTTCCATACCCTGTTTCCAGAAAGCGCACGCGAATCTGTTATTTAAAACGCTGAATCTATGAATGTGCTATTTAAAGCACAGAATAGTGTGTGGTAATTATCTTTTTCAGTGTTTTCTCCTCTAAATAGGTCATGTCTATGGGAATGTCAGACAGGCAGGAATAGTAGCATTTTGTGTCTTACTAAAACAGAAAAGGACAAAAAAATCTGTGTGTGTCAATGTGTGTCTGTGTCAGGAAGTGTGTGTATGTGTGATGAGCGCATAGAAGCGTTCTGGTTCTTTGCCGGGGCTCTAATTGTATTAAAGCCCATTTGGCTGCACGTTTTGTCCTGCCCCCCGCCCCCCCTCCACTGCTCCCATGGTGACCCACAATGCCGTTTTTGTCCACTTCCGCCTCGCCCTCGTCTGTCCATAATGGCATCCAGTCACAGCACCCGCCGCGGAGGACCAGTCATTAGACGTGCGCCGCCCTGGGTGCCACGACAATCCGCGCTGCATTTGTGTTTCTTTTGCCCCCACACTCAAGCTGGCCCAACCACGTCGACTTTGACCGCGTTGCTGTGGACAGTTCCGCTCAGTGCGACGCCGCTCACCACAGTTTGTTTGCCACTTGAGACGCCTCCAAGAATCCAAACCCCAAATGTTTGGCTTTGCTAATACAGTGGCAGAGGACATATATTTAAATTTAGACTACGCTAAGAAAATCCTCCTCCCAAGTCTATTTTCCCACTGCCAAGCGTCACAATGTGGATACAGGCTGGCAAAGTAAAAGCGACAAATAAACAACCAGAGGCGAGTGCTGAGCTTAATTTCATCTCAGCAATTTTCCGTGTTTATGGCTCCAACGAGGCGACAAGGCCTTGGACCTGACTATGCGTTGCCCTTTAATAGATGAATAGGCGCCCTGTATACCGGTATGGTTGGCTGCTCTTATGCTCTTATGACAGGTCACCTGGTTCTCTCTGGGTCGTTGGTTCATTTCCAGAAAGAGCCATCTGGTGCGTGTGTGAGTGTCTAATGTTTGACATGACCCACGAGAGTGTGCACTCAGCAGCACCTGGCTCTCCCAGAAATGTTGTACATGTGCGCTTCACTGTCTTTTGGTATTTGGTCTTTTGGTATTATGTTTCTCTGGTCCAACCACTCACTCCTGCCTGCAGTCTGAAAGAAAGCCTTTTCACTGGCATCCTTGCGTCAACATGAGCGACATTTCTTTCTGTTTACGTGCATGCCACAAAACTAAAGCCAGATGCATTTATATTGCTTCAAAATGACTGCTACACTTCACAATCCATCTCGCTGGCCTGAACTCTCAGTATATAGTGAGTGAGCGCGGCCCTGGAGTGCACTAAACTTATGCTCAAGTGCATGGAAAAAGATTAGATCGTTCCTCATAGTATAGTCGGCCCTGAGCCCGGAGGCCACCGATGGCTTTTCCCTCCGGTAACTGAAGGCGTCCCCGTTTTACCTCAGTCCCAGCAGCCTGGTGGCCCGTGGTAACTCGACACTCAGCATATTCTTTGTATTTTTATCTCTGGCGCAGATTATTGCAGGCCCCAGAGCAAAACGTCCTTCTCCTCGCAGTCAGGCGTGGCGCGCCGGTGGTGTTGGAACAGGCCCGCGTGGCTGCGGAGACCGAGATAAGGCAGAGAGGAGAGGCATATTTAGAGCGCCAACAAAAGAAAAGCAGGAGACGTGAAAAAAGAAGTCTAGATAAAAAAAGACACACGGTATGAAGGTGTGAAAGAAAGAAAGTGAGAGAGGGAAGGAGGGAGGGAAACAGAAATAGGGAGCGAGAGAGGGAGAGTGCTGATAAAGACAAAAGAGGAAATGATTCTGAAGGGGAAGTCCAGAGACTATGAAGTTGTTGTCCTCCACCACTCCTCCTTTTGACACTTTCTCTCTTTCTCTCTCTCGGTCTTTCTCACTCACTCACTCACTCACTGAGAGAGGACACATTAACAGTTGTAGTGCAGCCAAGTTCTGCATTAGGCTTGTCGACTGAGAACTCAGTAGGTCAGATTGCAGCTATTTCTTCTTTTAAGGGTCTTGAGAAAAGTCCCCTGCTTTCTGCCATCTATTTATTTGTCTCCATCCAAATCCCCACCCCATTCCCTGGTGTCCTGCACTGGTAGCGAGTGCCTTGAAAACTAAAGTGCTTTTCGACGCTGCCCAAATGAGGAGCCGTAAAACCAAAGGTCACTTCCCTCTTGAGAAATTTGGAATTCATCCTCGTGCTCTTTGTCAGTTCTGCCAGATTGCATTTCTTTTGATTGTGAGACAACCCCTCCGACTCCCTCCATTTTTTTATGGTAGATTCTGACAGGCGTAGAGAATGAGGATTGGAGGGGAGGCAGAGTGGGAGGGAGCTCCTCCTAGCCAATCACAGCTGAATCATCAATCATTGATCAATGATTTAGGATTCCACTCGAGAACCTCAAAGGCTCTACAGAGTGGCCCCCGAAACATACATGTAATAATCCATGCACCAAAGGAGATTAAAGGGCACCTGTCTAATCATTGGTCCTGTGGTAACTGGATTTGCTTGATCTGGTTGTGGACGTCATACATATAAAACTGAACTTCATCACTGACTGACCTTAGCGGTCACCTTCTCAATCAGGGAAATGCATTTGCAACCACTGAAATCTGCTTAACCTTTGCTGCCTTGCTCTGCAAATGACTGGAAATGCACGTATAATTTCAATAAAGCTAAAATTGTATTCTGGCCTTAAACATGGTTTCCGTTTCTTCTCTCTGGACCTCTACCCCCCCCCCCCACCCCCCTCTCTTTCCTTTTGTTGCTCCTCAGGATGAAAATGCGACGGCATAGGGTGTTCTTGCTTTGCACGGTGGGCCTGTGTGTCATCTCCTTCCTGCACTACTACAAGGCGCTGCACTACGTGTCGCTGCTGCGCGAGCTCTCCGCCCCCTACCCCAACATCAAGTCCTTCATCATGGTCACCGGCTTCTTCTGGAGGGAGAGGGCCACGCCTCTGGCCAGCGCCGTGCCCGAGGAGGGGCCGCCGCTGGACCTCAGGCCATCGGACACCAAGCCCCGGGCCGGGGAGCACATGGAGGGTGAGAGGATGATGGGAGGGCTTGAGGACCCGGGGGGGCTAGTGATGGAGGTGGGGGAGGATCCTGGAGTGCCCAGACCGTGGGGGAGGCCTGAGGAACCACCACACCGGGATCCGGTTGGCATTGAAGTAAGCACGGAATCTGCAGTTCCTACTGTACAATGTTTATTGTTTTGGTAGTGTGTGCAGAAAGAGTTGTGATGAGGTCATAAATATGTGAAAAGATAATGATAAATGTGATAGATAAATGATTAGGCATACTTTGTTGTGTTTACTATTTTTACTTTTCTTCTATGCTGTTCCCCTTTCTCTTTTCTTGGGTTTAAAGAAGACTTTAAATTTCTTTTCCACAACAGGAGAAAAATGAGCGCCAGAAGGTGACGCCCTGGCACCCCAATCCCCCAGTAGTTCGTCTGAGACCGGAGGCTCCGCACGTGGTGGTGGAGGTGGAAGAACTCGACCCCACGACGGCTCCTACCCCCGACCCGATCGAGTCCATGGACGACCTCCACAGCCGCATCCACCACCTCCAGAACGACCGCGCGCCCTACTTTGTGCGCACCAAAGCCGGCGCCCTGTGCTTCCGGCAGGGGACCGAAGTAGCGCCCCCTGGTGGCCAGGCCAAAGTGGCAGTCCCCACAGCAGCAGCAGCAGCAGCGACCAAACACGGTCAGCGGCAGCTCCTCCAGCAGCCCATGCACCCCCAGCTTCAACAGCAGCAGCAGCAGCCACAGCTGCAGTATCCCCCCGAGGAGCAGACGGGCACCCTGCGCGCCAAGCCCCGGCGCGGCAAGCGGCTGGTGAAGTGCGTGTGCCGGCCCGGCTGGCACGGGCCCTACTGCGGCGTGCCCACCATGGTCTACCACTCCAACCTGCCCACCAAGGAGCGGCTGACGCCCCGCGAGACGCCCCGGCGCGTCATCAACGCCATCAACGTCAACCACGAGTTCGACCTGCTGCACGTGCGCTTCCACGAGCTGGCGAGCGCCGTGGACCTTTTCCTGGTGTGCGAGTCGAACTTCACGGCGTACGGCGACCGGAGGCCACTGCGCTTCCTGCGCCTGCTGCTCAACGGCACGTACGACTACATCCGCCACAAGATCCTCTACGTCTTCCTCGACCACTTCCCCGACGGCGGGCGGCAGGACGGCTGGATCGCCGACGACTACCTG